>NC_080162.1:80231383-80531383 GCF_950295315.1 Erinaceus europaeus
CCTGCATTGGGAAGCTTCATGAGTGGTGAAGAAGTACAGCAGAAGTTTCTCTCTCTCATTCCCTCTCTACCTCCCCTTTCCCTCAAGATTTCTCCCTAACTCTATTCAGAAAATAATAAGTAAATATTAAAAAATAACTTATGATTTTGTTTTTACAGGAATTTTATAAATGTAAACACAAGTTATAAATACAAGTAAATATACATTAAAACATAAAATGTAAATGAAAATGTCACAGTCTAAAGTATAAAAACTATTCACATATTGAAACAATAAATGTTTTTGATTCCTATTAAAATGGAGGAGGAACAAGTTTCATAACTTATACAGGCTGCTTGTACATACCTTTAGCTCAGCATTAAAAACCGCCTGGATGGAGTGGATCAGCCTCTCACAGATGACTTCGCTGAGGGGGTACTGATAGATCAGCTCTGTGAAGCTCTCTGTGGCGAGTTCCGGAAGGAATCCAGACATGTCAGAAATGTCCAAGTCTAATGTCGAGAGAAAGGCATCAGGCACCACCAATGTGTGTATAGTAACATGCTTTATTTGGGAGAACCATTAAGTATCAGAATATCCTCATCTTTTCTATTACCCAGACTTTGGCCAACTCCTCCCTCCTCTTTTGATAGTATTATCCTCTCTGACTTCTGAAGACTATTTATGTTTATTGCCACCAGGGTTATCAGTGGGGCTTGGTGCCTACACTATGAATCTATAGATCCCAGTGACTTTAAAAAATTATTATTTTGGATAGGACAGAGAGATATTGAGAAGGAAGGGGGACAGAGAGGGAGAGAGAGTCAAAGAGATATCTACAGCACTGCTTCACTGCTTGTGAACCTTCCTTTCTGCAGGTGGGGATTGGGTTCTTAAATCCAAGTCCATGAGCATGGTAATATGTACACTCAACTGTGTGCAATACCACCCAGCCCTTTCTTTAGACCTCTTAAGCTGTGAAAGCTTTTAGGTCTAAGAAGTACTAGAGTAGTTAGGAACATGAGCTTTACATCTCAGTTTGGAACTAGTGTAGTTTGAATCCTGGATCTACCACTTAATTACATGGTAAGTTGTAACTTTGTCAGATTCACTCATCTTTTGGAATCTAAATTTTAGTCTCATCTCTTAAATGGGATTACTGCACATTACGTGAGATAGGTATTTCTTTTTAAAAAAATATTTATTTGTTCCCTTTTGTTGCCCTTGTTTTATTGTTGTAGTTATTATTGTTGTTGTTGTTGATGTTGTTGCTGGATAGGACAGAGAGAAATCGAGAGAGGAGGGGAAGACAGAGAGAGGGAGAGAAAGAGAGACACCTGCAGACCTGCTTCACCACTTGTGAAGTGACTTCCCTGCAGGTGGGGAGCCAGGGGCTTGAACCGGGATCTTTACTCTGGTCCTTGCGCTTTGCACCATCTGCGCTTAACCCACTGCACTACCACCTGACTCACGGTATTCCTTTTTAAAACTATGTATTTATTTAGGGTGTATTGGTGAGCATAGATGGTTTCTAAGATGTATTTATTTAAAGAGATAGGTAGAACCAGAGTATCACTCTGGCATATGCAAAAGATTCAACTCAGTTGGTCCAGGAGGTGGTGCAGTGGATAAAGTGTTCGACTCTCAAGCATGAGGTCCTTAGTTCAATCCCAGGCAGCACATGTACTGGAGTGATATCTGGTTCTCTCTCTCTCTCCCCTCCTACCTTAACTAACACCTACTTTCTTTCTTTAAATATATTTTATTTATTTTCCTTTTTGTTGCCCTTTTTAAAATTCTTATTGTAGTTATTATTGTTGTTATTGATGTCATCACTGTTGGATAGGACAGAGAGAAATGGAGAGAGGAGGGGGAGACAGAGAGGGAGACAGAAAGACAACTGCACACCTGCTTCTACGCCTGTGAAGTGCCTCCCCTGCAGGTGGCGAGCTGGGGGCTTGAACCGGGATCCTTAGGCCGGTCCTCACACTTTGCGCCACATGCACTTAAGCCGCTGTGCTACTGCCTGACTCCCAACTAACATCTACTTTCTTTAAAAAAAAAACAAAAACGTCAACTCAGGATCTCACACATGCACATCCTGTGTTCTACCATTAAGATATTCCCCCAACCATGAGTGAAAAAACATTTTTTATTCATTATTTAAAAAAAAAAAATTTAGGGGGGTCGGGCTGTGGAGCAGTGGGTTAAGCGCACGTGGCACAAAGCGCAAAGACTGGCCTAAGGATCCCGGTTCTAGCCCCCGGCTCCCCACCTGCAGTAGAGTCGCTTCACAGGCGGTGAAGCAGATCTGCAGGTGTCTATCTTTCTCTCCCCTTCTCTGTCTTCCCCTCCTCTCTCCATTTCTCTCTGTCCTATCCAACAATGAACAATATCAACAATGGTAATAATAATAACCACAACAAGGCTACAACAACAAGGGCAACAAAAGGGGGAAAAAATGGCCTCCAGTAGCGGTGGATTCATGGTGCAGGCACCGAGCCCAGCAATAACCCTGGAGGGAAAAAAAAATTTTTTTTTAGTAGTGAGTTAATATTGGTTTACAAAATTATAAGATCACAGGGGTATAATTCCACACCTTTCCCACCACCAGAATTCTGTGTCCCCATATCCTTCACTGGAAACTGCATTCATTCTCCCTACATCACAGATATGACTATTATTTCTATGATTTTCTATCTGTATTTATATATATTTGCCCATTTTGTGAAGTAATGCTTATGAAGTTTCTCCCAGTATCTGTTCCAAAGCATGTAAAGAGTAGACATTATCCTTCTCCTACTCATTATTGTTGTTACTATTATTGGATAGAGGGTGAGAGAAGACAGAGAGAGTGAGGGAGAAGACATCACCACTCCATCACACATGAAGCTTCCTTTATGCATGCTTTCCTATGTGGTGGCTGGGGACTCAAACCCAGGTCCTCACACAAGGTAAAGTGTATGCTCTAGAACAGATATTATTATTCTAACTCAAAAGTCTGTGACCTATTGCCTGGGAGGTGACACAGTAGATAAAGTGTTAGGCTCCCAGGCATGAGGTCCTGAGTTTGATTCCTGGCAGCACCTATACCAGATGTCTGATGTCTATCTACTTCTTTCTCTGTCTCCTCCTATATATTCTCATTAATAAATAAATAAAAATATTAGGGCCGGGTGGTGGTGCACCAGGTGGTGGTTGAGCACACATTACAATGTGCAAGGACCTGGGTTCAAACTTCCAGTCCTTACATGCAGGAGGAAAACTTCACAGGTGGGGAAGTAGTATTTCAAGTGTCTCTCTTTCTCTCTCCCTATTACCTCTTTCCCTCTCAATTTCTGGCTGTATCTATCCAATAAATAAATCAAGATAATTAAAAAAAATAAAATACTTGTAAAAGTCTGTGATTGCCAGTCTGTGACTTGTTCAAGTACTTTACATTCTTACTTTTCGAGACCTTCCTTTTTCTGGGTCTATTTCTTTATTTCTGAAATGAGGAAGATGGTAGAATTTAACTGATTGGCTGATACAGAGCTGGTACCAACGATGTGCTAGCAGATAGTATTCCTTTGCTCACTGGATGACAATAATGGTGGCTTTGTTTTCCTCTTCAAGTGTCTTTCCATCCTTACTGCCCTGCTTGTTTTTTAGTACCAAATCCCCTACTTCTACTGGGCAAATAATTTATCTTTGTCTTAATATAACAATCACCTGATGGTTTCTACTACTCTACTTTTTTTTTTTTATGGGCTTCTGAATTACAGTCCTTTCTCCAAGTTTGTACCACTTCTTGCCAGGTTCTTGCCATGTACTCAGTGCAGCAATTGAAGTCATGTTCTCATTCACCTCTGGTCTCTGCCTAGGTTTTTCCCTTCTGCCTGCACATTTCCTTTTCTTCTCCCCATCCCTCCCCCCTTTAAAACTATGTATTTATTATTGGATAGAGACAGAGAAATTGAGAGGGGGAGAGGGAGATAGAGGGAGAGAGACAGAGTGACACTTGCAGCTCTACTTCACAACTCCTGAAGCTTTGCCCCTTCAGGTGGGGACCACAGGCTTGAACCCGGTACTTGTGAACTGTAATGTGAGCATTTAACTAGGTATACCACTGCCTGGTCCATATATATATATATATATATATATATATATATATATATATGCCAGAGGCACTGTTCAGTCCTGACTTATGATGGTGCTAGGGACTGAACTTCGGACCTTGGAGGGTCAGGCATTAGTCTATTTGCATATCAATTATCCTGTCTCCCCCAGATCCCCTTACCTCTCTTTCTCTAACTTCCACACAAAAATCTTGCAGGGCTCAAGTCCAGGATACTTTTCCAAATGCCCTTTTTAAAAAATTTTTAAAAAATATTTATTTTCCCCTTTTTTTTGCCCTTGTTGTTTTTTATTGTTGTTATAGTTATTACTGTTGTTGTTACTGATGTCATCGTTGTTAGATAGGATAGAGAGAAATGGAGAGAGGAGGGGAAGAGAGAAAAGGGGAAAGACACCTGCAGACCTGCTTTACCGCCTGTGAAGTGATTTCCATGCAGGTGGGGAGCTAGGGCTCGAACTGGGATCCTTATATTGGTCCTTGCACTTGGCACCATGTGCGTTTAACCCACTGCACTGCCGCCAGACTCTCTCAAATGCCCTTTTTTTAAAAATTTTGTTTTATATAGTGATGATGATGCCAGTACTTTGCTGAGGTACTGTCTGCATGATTCCACCACCCCCAGTTGATTCTTTTTTTAAAAAAAAATTTTATTTATTAATGAGAGGGACAGGAGAGAGAGAGAGAAAGAACCAGACATCATTCTGGTATGTGTGCTGCTGGGCATTGAACGCAGGACCTCATGCCCGAGAGACCAACGTTTTATCAACTGTGTCACATCCTGGACCAGCCCCAGTTGACTCTTTTATTTATCTTCACAGAGAGAAAGCAAGAGACAGAGAAGGAGAGGCGCTTAGAGGGAAGAGACACCACAGCAGCACCCCACAGCTCTTGAAGGTCCCTGTGCATGGTTCTCCATGTGGCACAGGGGACTTGAACCCATATCCTCATGCACGGTAAAGTGTGTACTCTATAAGGTGAGCTATCTCAGGGCCCTGAATAGCTCCTCTCTGTCTATTTCAGCTAAGTATCTTCCTAGTTGCTAATAAACTGCTCTTTAAATTCTAAAATCCTACCTCTATTACCCACTACATGTTATACTTATGCTGTGCTTATTTAAAAGAACTTTGTGGACATTTGCTGCTCTAACTCCAGCAGCTAGATCAGTTTTTAGAGCATGGCAGGAATTCAATAAACATCTGCTGAATGTAGTTCCTCAAACACAAATGTTTTTCCGGATTCATGTATAGGTAGTCCTACCTACATGGAATGATCTCTCTTCTCACAAAGATTGTTCTTTTATGCCCTTGAAGACTCCTGTAAATTAAAACATCACTACCTCAAAACAACTGTTCTGACAATCATAGTTTATAATAGTCTCCTTTATTTTTTTCTCAATCACTTGTACTTCTACATAGATCTTACTAAACCTTGAAATAATTTTATTTACTGTCTGCCATTTTTCTTTTTCTTTTCAGTTCTGTCAGGCAAATTCTGTTAGGGTAGGCATGGTACCATGCTGGTCTTTATTTCACTGTTGTTTATTCACCATCTGTTATTCAATTGATTGCTTTTTCAGATTTTATTCTATGTTTGAGAGAGAGAGCCCCAAAATGACACTTCAATAATGTGGCATCAGGGATTGAACTGAGAGTCTGAGTCATATAAGCTGCACTCTACCAGTTGAACTATTTCCCAGGTCACTCATTAAACATCTATCTGTATAATAAATGAAGTATAGTTATCCTGCAACCCAATTTGGATTCTACCTCTTGTTAGAACCCATCTAACACTCAGATTCTGTGGAATTTTACAGGATTCTCTATTTTATAATCAAGTATAGTTTCCTGGATATCTAGAGTAATCTGTCCTTTTTGTTTTGACAACTATAGTCCAAGATCTGAAAAAGACAGGACCCAGGAACTTAATCGGAAAACAAATTCCTGGACTGAGGAGATTAGGAAGCAGTTATGTACCACACTTGCATGCAGGAGGCCCCAGAGGTCTCAGGTTTAATGTCCAGCAATAACATATGCCAGAGCTGAGCAGTGCTCTGGTCTGTCTCTCATGAAAATAAATAAATCAGGAGCCTGGGAACTGGCACAAGGATAAAGTACCAGACTTGTAGGCATGAGGTCTTGGTTTTGAGCCCTGTTATTGCATATGCCAGATATCTCTCACAAAGGATATCTTTAATAAAAGAAATAAATCAACCACTGAAAAAAAGAAAAAAATTACCTTTCCCTTGCCCCTTCTCTTTTTGTTCTGCCCCTTCCCCTCTTCACCTGTAAGTTCAAGGTTACTTGCATCTCTTTGAATGTTCTCTAAATTGCTCAGCTGCAAATCCACACTTCCTGAGTCATTGTCAGAAGCACAAGGAACTACTATTCCTTCCTGACTTGGTAACCTAGAAATGAAAGAGATTAGAAAAAAATTATAGTTTTTCAGAACTGCTTCTGTTCAATCACTCAAGTGAAAGCTAAAATGTCACCTTCTCAGGTATTTGTTGATGATCAATCTAGGTTAAGTAGCATTCCCCACCATACCCCCACAGTTGCTTACTCATTTTTTTTTCATAGTATTTAACTATTATCTACAATTGTTTTGTTCATTTCTGCATAAGACGAGAAATCTTGTCTACATATTCTTAGTTCCATCCTTAGAAAGTAGTACATTGTCAGTCTTTTAAAAAAATTCCTTATTGGGGGATTAATGTTTTACAGTCAACAGTAAAATACAATAGTTTGTACATGTATAATATTTCCACATAACAATACAATCCCCACTAGGTCCCCCTCTGCCATCATGTTCCAGGACTGGAACTCTCCCTGCCACCCCAGAGTCTTTTACTTTGGTGCAATACACCAACTCCCGTCCATGTTCTGCTTAGTGTTTTCTCTTCTGATGTTGTTTTTCAACTTCTATGAGTGAGATCATCCCATATTCATCTTTTTGTTTCTGACTTACCTAACTTAACGTATCTTCAAGCTCCATCCAAGATGGGGTAAAGAAGTTGAATTCACAATGAACATGAGACTTTGGAGCCTCAGGAACAAGAGTCTCTTTGCCTAACCATTATGCCATCTACTCCTGTTCACATTTCTCAATTTTCCATATAACAATTTAAGTCCCTTTCCTCTGCCATTATGTTCCAGGACCTGAACCCTCACCCCCTACCCCAGAGTCCTTTACTTTGATGCAATACACCAGACCCAGTCCAGGTACTGCTTTGTGCTTATTGTTCAACTTTTTTTTTTTTTTTTTTGCAATTGGATTCGTTATACTGAAGATGCCTTTAAAATTTAGATGGAAAAGAGTTCTGCCAATATTTTCCTCTAAGTATTTGCTGGTTTCTGGTCTAACATCCAAGCAGTGTTAAAATCCCCTACTATTACTGTGTTCCTATTAATATATTGCTGTTGCTCACCACTTGTTGTTTGTCTTATTACTGAGTTGGAAGAGTTTTTTTTTTAATTAATTATTTATTAATGAGAAAGACAGGAGAGAGAATGAACCAGACATCACTCTGGTACATGTGCTGCTGGGTATTGAACTCGGAACCTCATGCTTGAAAGTCCAGTGTTTTATCCACTGTACTACCTCCTGGACCACATGGAAGAGTTCTTTATAATTCTTGATTAGCACTATCCAATAGAACTTTTAAAAGTACTTTGTTTATTTTATTTTTGAGTAAGATGCAGAGAGAGAAAGACACAGAAACACCAGAGCACTTCGCAGCTCTGGTTTATGGTGGTGTGGGGGATTGAACCTGTGACTCTGGAGCCTCAGGCATGAGAGTCTCTTTGCATAACCATTATGCTATCTACCCCTGCCCTAGAACATTCTTTTATAGTGGGAATTAATAGGAAGGCAGAGGAAAGAAATTCATGTATAGAAATTATTTGTGGGAGTCGGGTGGTAGCGCAACGGGTTAAGCACAGGTGGCGCCAAGCGCAAGGACCGGCCTAAGGATCCTGGTTTGAGGCCCCGGCTCCTCACCTTCAGGGGAGTTGCTTCACAGTCAGTGAAGCAGGTCTGCAGGCATCTTTCTCTCCCCCTCTCTGTCTTCCCCTCCTCTCTCCATTTCTCTCTGTCCTATCCAACAATGACAATAACAATAACTACAACAACAATGAAAAACAACAAGGGCAACAAAAGGGAAAATAAAATATTAAAAAATAATTTTAAAAAATATTGAAAAAAAAAGAAATTATTTGCTTCTTAAAGAATGTGCTGAACAAAAAGAGAGAGCATGGCCAAAGACTGAAGGAACAAAAGGCCCTGAGGAGGCACTGTGTGAAGATTTTATGAGGGTCCAAGGTGGTAGATACTCTAACATCCATGGGCAATAACCTTGACCAGATGTTCAAGCCACAAGTGCCTTTGGTCTGGTGGGGGGTGAGGGGGGTAGTGGTGCTGGGTGATGCCAGGAACTTCTAGTCTTCATTCTGTTACATGATTTTCATAGGCAGGAAAGATGCTTGTGAAACTGGTGTCTATGTGTAGCCATCCATATCTGTTATGTATTCATTCTTGCAGGGTCATATGCTGGGCAGGGAGGCTTGCAGGCTTGTTAGCTGTGATTATGGCTACCAGTGTTTTGGCACAATGCCCCCATGTTGGATTATTACCCATTAGAAATATTCTATAATTCTGCACTGTTTCTAATGTGTGGCTATTGAGCATTAAATGTGGCTAGTGCAACTGAGAAACTAAATCAGCAACTTTAATTAAATCCCAACTCAAAATACTCACATGCCTACTAGTTACCATAATGAACAGCACAGTGCCAGAAAGAACTGACTCGCCCCTATTTGGGATAAAAAAATAATGGCAAGAATTACTGCACTGTAAATATTCTGTGCACAATACTGCTAAACTCCGAGTATGGAATCCTTCCGCCTTGGTTCAAATCTTTTAGTTCTCTCTAAAGTGTGGTTGCTCAGAACAGTATGTAGCTCAGAGAATGGGGCTAAATTAGTCCAGGTGGTGGCACAGTAGATAAAGCACTGGACTCTCAAGCATGAGGTCCTGAGTTCAATGCCCAGCAGCATATGTACCAGAGTGATGTCTGGTTCTTTCTCTCCTCCTATCTTTCTCATTAATAAATAAAATCTTAAAAAGAAAGAGAGAGACAGAGACAACTGTGCTGAGGAAATAATCAAGTAATGTACATAGGATTCTTAGCACACGGTTGGACTATTCCTGCAAATGATCCAAATAGGAACTTGTCACTGAGGACTTAAAACGAATCATTTCCATGTTCTGAGTTTGTACTTGATCTGTAAAGTTGGGCCACGTTGCCACCAAGTCCAAAATGTTTTATCAGAAGGGAAACATCACTTGCAGGGTGGTTGGTTGGCCAGGGACTCGAATCCAGGTTCCCATACATGTGAAGCAGATTCTCTACGGCCAATTATATTCGCGGCCCTCACAGGCCAGATATTAACAACTGAAACATTTGTGGAGGAAACTACTTTAATTTTCTAAAAACCAAAGCAACTACTCGCCTCTCAGCCCCCCACCCGCACCCCCACCCCCCTCCCGCATAAGTACAAGTCACCCATCTCCACCGAGCCCTTCCCGTTCCTTTAAAATTAACCGGGCTGCGGAGAGACATTTGAATGACAGCGGGGTCGACCAATCAGAGAGGTGAGCCAATCAGCGGCGGCCCCGTTTGGGGCCCACCCCGAAGCCTAGTCCAATGGCGTCTTGGCAGCGCCCGGAATAAGACCGTTGCGATGCGGTCTGGACCAAGTAGGCCCTGGCGCGGGGGGGGAGTGAGTGCGCTCTCCGGCTTGTACCAAAAGGTTTCTAGGCCTTTGGGAGCGAGGACTGGCCTCCCTGCCGAAGCTCCTAGGAGCGACCAGGTCCAGTGAGGTGGAGGGAACTGACCTGTACTGAGAATCCATTCCGGCACGCAGAGGCTCCCCCGCGTCCGTGGCGTCCCCTGCGGCGCGCTCTTGCAGCCCCTTTCCTGGGCGGAAGTCAGCGTGAGGCTCCGGCCCGGTTGGGATCTTCTCGGAGGAATGGCGCCGCCGGGTGAGGCGTAGCTCATGGCTCAGCAATGGGGTTCCGCGGCCGACACGCCTCAGGGGGTGCGCAGCCGCTCGCGGGAGGCTACTGCTCGCCACTGGGGAGGCGGCCAGGCGGGGTCTCCTTCCCCTGCGGGACAAGGGCATGGGGGTGTGACCGCGGGCTGGCGAGCGGTGGGGTTTCCAGTGGCCGGAGGAAAGGGTCGGGTGGGGCAGCGTGGGGCTACGGGTCGCCCCGAGGCCCAGCCGGGGACCGCGGACGCGCTGGACTCGCGGGCAGGCGTCACCCATTCATCTGATTCTGCGGGTTCCCAGGCCAAGGCGGCCTAAGGGACCAGTTGGTGAAATCGCCCTTTTTGGCGGGTGGAGGGATAGGTCACACTTTGGTGAAAGTGGCCAGAAAGTTACCCCTCTCTCCAGGAATGTAGAGCATAAAATTCTGAAATTAGAGTTTTGGGGTCTGTAATACGTCTGCCACGTGTTGCCAACACACAAGTTATTTAGCCCTTCTGCACCTCCATCTCTTGGTTCATCCTAATTTTATTATTTGCCATGAGTTATTAGATAGTCTATGTGTATAGTGTAGAGCTAAGTAATTACTCAATAAAGTTAATTATATTGCTAGTTATCGACTGGGGTGGAATCTCATGTGTTCTCACCACAGCTTGGGAAATGTGTAGGTTGTTTCTGTTTTGACAGATAGGAAGACAGAAGCCCAGGGTAGGGAAGTAACTTGCCCAAGGTAACATAATAAATAAGTCAGTGGCTCACTGCTTCATTTGAGAAGGTAGAGTGGTTACAAACTGACTTTGGGTTCAGATTGCCGGCACCTAGTTAGGGCAGGCAACTTTTTTTTTTTTTTTTTGGTTTGTAAAATGCAGACAATGACCACCTCACTTGTGTACTTGTATAGGGTGAAGATTTATTGACCCATGCATGAAAATTTTAGCCAAGAGGAGATTAGGGTTCTGACACAGATACTGTACTAGGATATTATTATATATTGTACTAGGGATATTAGTAGTTCAATGGGGGAAAAACATTAGTTAGTTTTTTTCGTGTACACTATTGGGGATTCAGTATTAGTAGTTTGACTCCTCTTTGTCTTTGTATTAGCAATTCTTACCCCCCCAAGATGCATATATTATTTATTTTACAGCAAGCATATACAGTAAATTACTCAATGTAATTGTTGCTATATAATTGCTCGTAAATTATGGTTCATGTAAAAACTCACCCAGTTTGTCTATACCATATGATTGTATTAGTAATTCTAACCAGACTCCATTCTCTTCCCACAACTTCTACTGCTGTCAGCCTGCCTCAGAGACATCTTTGTGTGTTCCTTCTGTCTTTGCACTTACATAGACTCAACATATTACTGTTTATTCTTGACACGATGATTCTGTTAACATGTAAGTCAAAAATCACTGTTCTGTCCAGAACTTTCCAGTGATTTCCATATTCTTTACTAGAAGCCAAACCCTTCCACTGATTTACAAAGGTCTCTGAATTTGGTTTCTGCTACCCATCACCAGCTCCTCACCCTTTGCTTATTCCTCTCAAGCCATACTGCCATAGCTAGAGTGGAGAAAAAATTAAATACACCCTGATACAGGGGCCTTATACATGTTTTTCTTCCTTTTCTCTCTCCCTCTCTCTCTCTCTCTCTTTTTTTTTTTTTTTTTGCTTTCAGGGTTATTGCTGGGGCTCAGTGCCTGCACCATGAATCCACTGCTCCTGGAGATATTTTTTTCCCCTTTTGTTGCCCATGTTGTTTTATCATTGTTGTGGTTATCACTACCATTGTTGTCGTTGCTGTCGTTGGATAGGACAGAGAGAAATGGAGAGAGGAGGGGAATACAGAGGGGGAGAGAAAGATAGATACCTGCAGACCTGCTTTATTGCGACTCCTGTACAGGTGGGAAGCCAGGGGCTCGAACCAGGATCCTATGCTGGTACTTGTGCTTCACGCCATGTGCACTGCCGCCTGACTCCCTCTCTTTACTATTGTATTTAAATAGAGAGAAATTGAGAGGCAAGGGATCATGGGGGGAGGGAAGACAGAGACACCTGCTGCACTGCTTCACATGAAGCTTTCCCCCTGCAGCTTGGGTCCGGGACCTTGAACCCAGGACCTTATGCATGGTGATATGTGCACTCAACCAGGTGCTCCACTACCTGGCCCCACCCTGCTTTTCTTTTTGACTATTTTCCCCTTAAATATCTGAATGGTTTATTCCTTCTTCTCCTTCAGATCTGTGCACACTTTATTTATTTATTTATTAATTACCCGAGTACTGCTTAGCTCTGGCTTGTGGTCTTGATGGGAATTGAACCTAGGGTGTCTAGGTGGTGGCACACCCAGTTAAGTGCAGATAGTACTAAGCGCAAGGATGTGCTCACGGGTCTGGGTTCAAGCCCCTGGCTTCACATCTGCAGCAGGGATGCTTCACAAGCGGCAAAGCATGTCTGCAGGTGAAGCAACTCCCTCTATCTCCTCTTCCTCTCTCAGTAGGAAAAAATGGCTACCAGGAGCAGGGGATTTGTAGTGCTAGCATGGAGCCATAGCGATAACCTTGGAGGCAAGAAAACAAACAAACAAACAAAAAAGGAATTGAACCTAGGGCCTTGGGTGCCTCAGGCATGAAAGTCTTTTTTGCATGGCCATTATGCTGTCCCCCTGCCTTTTTCTTACTTAGCCTTCATAGACTACCATATTTAAAATTGCACCATTGCCTTTCTATGGCTAACTTATTCACTATTACTTTTTGCTGTGCCCAGGAATAAACCCAGGACTTGTACATGTGTGGTGCTATCACCGAGTGGCCTCTTCTGGACTGATTCTTTAGTCTTAGGGAGAGAGAAGAGTGGAGAGAGAAAGAGGCACCCACAGGACTGTTCTGTCATCCATGGAGCTCCCCTAGAGCTTTTTTTTTTCTTTTTTCTTTTACCAGAGCCCTGCTTAGCTCTGGCTTATGTGCAGGGGATTGAACCTGGGACTTTGGAGCCTAAGGCATGAGAGTCTCTTTGCATAACCATTATGCTATCTATCTCCATGACCCCCAGTGCTTTCTATGATGCTCTCATAAGGGGTACTTGGGCTTGAATCTAGGGCCTCACATTTAGTAAGATTTGCACTTGCTTCCACTCAGTAAGCTTTTTTTTTTTTTTCTTTTCCATAGCACTTGTGCATTTCTTTGATTATTTAACACTATGCACTTCAGTGGAATTAATGTTCCTGTACTTAATATAAATACCCCAATAACATTTTCAAAAAACAAAACCAAAAAAACAATGGCGTTCGAATAGTATAGTTAGACCTAGACTTGAGTCCAAGATTGGCTATGTAAAGCTACTCTGGTCCTCATTTTTCTCATTTTGTAAGATAGGCAGGTAAATGTCTTTCTTATGGATTTTAATTCAAACTAAATTTAATACTGTAGGCCAAGGATTCAGGACCAGGATTAGTAGTGTTAGCTTTGTGATTGCTATTACTTGGGAGGTAGACAATTCATGAAATGAATTCAGTTTTTTTTTTCTTTGTTGGGGGGAATTAATGGTTTATAGTCAACAGTAAAATACAGTAGTTTGTACATGTGTAACATTTCTCAGTTTTCTACATAGCAATTCAAACCCCTCTAGGTCCTCCTCTGCCATCATGTTCCAGGACCTGAACCCTCCCCCTCACCCCAGAGCAGTGTCTTTTTTTTTTTTTTTTTGGTGAAAATTAAATGTGCTATTCCTTTAGCTTGGGTGGTAACATAGCTGCTAGATCACTAGACTTACAAGTGTGAAATCCTGAGTTTGATCCTTGCCACTGCATATGCCAGGGTGATCTTCTCTGCCCTCTTTGTCTTTCTCATGAAATAAATATTAATGGAAAAAAAAAGCTTACTGTTGTAATTCCTGGTACATAATAGACTAGGATTTTATTATTATTTATTTATTTTTTATTTATAAAAAGGAAACATTGACAAAAACCATAGGATAAGAGGGGTAAAACTCCACACAATTCCCACTACCAGATCTCCGTATCCAATTCCCTCCTGATAGTTTTCCAATTCTTTGTCCCTCTGGGAGTATGGACCCAAGGTCATTGTGGGATGCAGAAGGTGCAAGGTCTGGCTTCTGTAATTGCTCCCCCGACATGGGCGTTGACAGGTTGATCCATACTCCCAGCCTGCCTCTCTTTCCCTAGTGGGGAAGGGATCTGGGGAAGTGGAGCTCCAGGACACATTGGTAGGTTTGTCTGTCCAGGGAAGTCTGGTCTAGCATCATGCTAGCATCTGGAACCTGGTGGCTGAAAAGAGAGTTAACATACAAAGCCAAATAAATTGTTGAACAATCATGGGCCTAAAGGCTGGAATAGTGCAGATGAAGAGTTGGGGGGGGGTCCTCCATTTTGTAGATAGCTAGTAGGCATATTTTAGTTATATTCCAAAGGGCCTGTGGCTATACTAGTTTTTTTTTTTTTCCCCTGAGCCTGAAATCTGATATTCAGATGGATCCAAGTTATTGTCTGGGGAGATGATATCATGGCTGGAAAAGGACCAGAAAGCTGGATCAGGGAAGAGAGTAGTTCCCTAATATGTGAAAAGGGTATAAATATTGTTGACTGTAAAACCCATCAATTTGATTTGGTCTGGGGCCTATATTTCAACCACGAGGAAAGTTCTATTTTAATATCCCTTAACCCTTAAGGAAACTGAGGCACAAACTGACTACGTTAATAAGAAATGACAGAGCTAGGATTTACAATTGCCCCTGAGGACTTGTGTGTCCAAAGCTACCAGTTCAATCCCTGATGCTACATATACTGGAATTGTTTCTTGCATAGGAGTCTCTTTTATATTTTATTTTTTAAATTTAACTTATCAGTTTACTTTTTTAACCAGAGCACTGTTCAGCTCTGGTTTATGGTGATGTGGGGGATTGAACCTGAGACTTCGGAGCCTCAGGCATGAGAGTCTCTTTGCATAACCATTATGCTATCTACCCCCTGCCCTTTCATAGGTATCTCTCTATCATGAAATAATAAAAATAAATCTTTTCAAGTATTTATGGTATTGAGACATGACCAAAAGGAGAACTTCTGAGGGGTGTCTGAAGGAAGAGATATTTGAAATGAAACCTAAGAGAAAAAAGAAAAGTTCACATAGGAGAAAGCATAATAAAGTACTGGGTGGGGAAAAATAAGACTCAGGTGAACAGAGAAGACAAGGCCCAAAGCCTGGTGAGAGGCGGGCAAGCTATGGTGAGAATTCAGGATTGGATCCGTCCTGAGAGGCATGGGTGTTATGAATGAATCTGAAATGGGGTTGGCTTGTTGAGTCTTGTGCTTTTGATATACAGAGCCTACTGGAATTATTACTGCCTTTCAAGTAGTTGAGAGCAGAGCTTACCACATCCCTGTGGCTTCTCTCCAGGTTAAAGTTCTCAATTCCCTCACCCTTCTTTTTGTGATTTGGTCCCCAGATCTTGGTTTACATCATCGTTAGAACTATAGTGTATGTAGAGTTTTGGAACACTGGAATGTATTTAATAGTCATTTTCCCTCAAGGTTCAAGCACTGTCTTCCTGTTGGCCCTGACAATCATAGCCAGCGCCCAGGCTCTGACGCCCAGGCACTACCTCACCAAGCACGATGTAGAGAGACTGAAAGCCTCACTAGACCGCCCTTTCACAAGCTTGGAATCTGCTTTTTACACCATTGTGGGACTCAGCAGGCTCGGTGCCCAGGTGCCAGATGTAAAGGTAAGGTTACTTTTGTCTTGGTAGCCTCATTCCTTCACTGCATTTAATCAATCACTCATTTGAGGATGGGTACTGATATTTACACCAGTTGGAGATTTTTTTATATATATATTTATTTATTTTCCCTTTTTGTTGCCCTTGTTTTTCATTAAAAAAAATTTTTTTATTTAAGAAAGGATTAACAAAACCATAGGGTAGGAGGGGTGCAATTCCACACAGTTCCCACCACCCAATCTCCATATCCCACCCCCTCCCCTGATAGCTTTCCCATTCTCTATCCCTCTGGGAGCATGGACCCAGGGTCATTGTGGGTTGCAGAAGGTAGGTCTGGCTTCTGTAATTGCTTCCCCATGTTTTTCATTGTTGTTGTAGTTATTATTGTTGTTGTTGATGTCATTGTTGTTAGACTGGACAGAGAGAAATGGAGAGAGGAGGGGAAGACAGAGAGGGGGAGAGAAAGACAGACAGACATCTGCAGACCTGCTTTACCGCCTGTGAAGTGACTCCCCTACAGGCAGGGAGCCAGGGGCTCGAACTGGGATCCTTATACCAGTCCTTGTGCTTTGCACCACCTGCACTTAACCCGCTGTGCTACTGCCCAAATCCCTGGAGATTTTTTTTTTTTTTTAAATATAGTGTTGAGGCATGCACTCTATCACTGAGTTATGTCACAGGCACCGAAAGTTTTTGTTTTTAGAGTTTTTGTTGTTGTATTGTTTTTATTTATTTTGGATAGAGACAGAAATTGAGAGGGGAGGGGAGATACAGAAGGAAGAGAGGGAGAGAGAGAACTGCAGGACTACTTTTCACCACTTGTGAAGCTTCCCTACTGCAAGTGGGAGCCAGGGGCTTGAACCTGGTCCTTGCATAGTGTAAAGTGTGTGCTGAACCAGGTGCACCACTGCCTGGCCCCCACCTGAGGTTTTTATTTATTATTATTTGATTTGATTTATAATTTATTGGGTAGGGACAAATCGAGAGGGAAGGGAAGATGGAAAGGGGGAGAGAGAGAGAGATAGAAAGAGAGAAAGAGAAAGAAAAAGATATATCTGCAGCACTTTCACCACTCATAAAGCTTTAACCTGGGTCCTTGAGCATTATAACATGTCCTCAACTGGGTGTACTACTACCCAGTCCCTTTATTCTTTTAATGCTATTGTTTAGGACCATGCTAGGTGTTTAGCTGACTGTAAAGAGAAAGCCTAGATCTTTTAGAAACTATTATGGTGTCTCTGAATGATGTTGCATTTTTTTTTTTTTTAAAGATTTACTTGTGTTGCATTAGGGAGATAACATAATGATTATGCAAAATGATCTCTATACCTGAAGCTCTGAGGTCCCAGATTCAATCTCCTGCACTGCCATATGCCTGAGCTAAGCAGTGCTCTGGTTAAAAAAATAATCATAAACTATTAAAATTAAAAAATAATTGATAGTGATAATAGTAACAATAATAAAAAGCACAGGGCTCTCAAGCCCCAAATCTTGAGCTTGACCCTTAGCAGCACATGTACCATAGTGATGCTCTGGTTCTTAGTCTCTTCCTATCTCTCTCATAAGTGAGAGAAGTAGAGCATCACTTTGACACATGTGATTTGGGGGACTGAACTAGGGACCTCATGTTTGATACTTAACATGTTTATCATAGTACCACCTCCCAGGCCGTCACTAATGCTTTTTAGGTGGTTTACATATATGACTAATTAATAATAAAGGGATTCAATGTGGGGGGGCATTTAGATATATTAAACAATGATAGTTATTACACCAGACAGTTTAGATATGCATGGATCATTGTTTTTGTTTTTTATAGCTGGGACATCACACATGGGTAATTTCACTACTACAGCCTCTTTTCCATGGACTGGAGGCTTGAGGGGTGGGAAGAGAATGGGAGAGACATAGCATTGGAACTTCCTCCAGTGTCATAGCCCTCCCATGTGATGTCAGGGTTTGAACCTGTGCTGTACACATGGCAAGGCATGCATCCAACTCTGACGTATTCTCTGGACTTCTACTTGCTCCCAACCCTATACCTGGATCTTTGATGTGCTTAATAGTTAAAACTTTTACTGGGTTTTAGAACAATGCTAAGTGAATTTTATTTTATTCATTATAATACCATGGATTGCTAGGTTAAGAAATTAGGAACATGTTTTTCAGATCAGCTTTGTTTGGAGTCTCTCATGCCTAAGGCTCCAAAGTCCCAAGTTTAATCCCCCTAGAGCTTCTCAGTGCTCTGAAGAAGAAAAAAAAGTTTATATATGATATATATGTGTGTGTCTGTTTTCTTTCCCCAGACATTGCATAATTTATTTAGGGAAGTGAAGACATACCACATATAGGTACACATGGGTCACTTGGAGAATGCTCCCATTGCTTTAAAAAAAAAAGAGAGAGAGAGAGAGAAAAATATATGTTTGTTTATTTATTTATTTAATGAAAGAGAGTGAGTTGCCAGAGCACAGCAGCTCTGGTGTTTGTGGGCCTCACACATACAAGTTCTGTGTTCTGCCACTGAGCCACCTCCCTCATTGTTTAATGCTCAGTATATGCTGGGTGAGTGAATAGCAAACTTTAATGTGACAGAAAAGAAGCTTTCTAGATGTCCTTCTCTAGTCAGAAAGTAAGTGGGTTAATCATACCTTATTTTGTTAACTGCTTATGAAATATGCTGTGGTATATGTACTAGAAGTAATGGAAAGGAGGGAATTTCTTTAGAGCTGTTGGATTTTCATATGTGATGTACACACTAGAAATAAATTCACTGAGAGAAAGTCTTCATTACAACCACTTCTATGCAGTGGTACATGTCTTGTTCAACTGTTTTTGATTTCAGCTGGGTAGAGAGAACTCCCTCAGCCGTGATATATGCACTGAGTTGGTTGCTCTCACAGACTCTTAAAGGATATCTTGGTTATTTTGTGTCTAGAGAGTTTAGCAGCAAAACTAGATGGGATGGGGTTAAATGATATGAAAATAGAAAATTATTGTAGGTGTTTTGAAGAGTGAATATCTTTCATTTTGAGAATCAGGTACCATAGGCACATTAAATTTTTTTTTTCCATAATCTTTATTTCTTGGCTAGAGACAGAAATTTAAAGGGGAGGGCAAGATGGGGGAGAGAGAGCGAGAGCACGCTACAGTAATGCTTCACCACTCATGAAGTTTCCCCCGACAGGTAGGGACCAGGGGCTTGAACCTGGGTCCTTGTACTATGTAACATGTGTACTGAACCAGGTGTGCCACCACCTGGTCCTGGAACATACTTTTAAAAACAAGCATATGAGGATGGTAACTTTATAGATAATGCTTAATTTTCTACAAGACTTTAGAACAGGGGGTTGTATTATATTCTTAAATGAAAGATAGTAAATATGATATGTATTGTGGCAAAACTTATAGTAGTATTTAAATGACTGAATTCTGTAAACCTTAGATTATCTTTTAAAAAGTAATCAAACATAGCCTGTCTGTAAGCTGTAAGCTTATAGGATTGTTTGAGGAGTAAGTGAGTGCTTAGGGCCTGGGGATAGCTCACCCAGGTAGAGTGTGTACTATGTATGCACAAGGCTTTGGGTTTGAACCCTGGCTGCCATATGAGAGTGATATGGATGTTAAAATGATGCTGTGGTCTCTCGCTCCTTTTTTTTCCTGGTTCTTCCTTTTTAAAGCTGTATTTACTTTTTATTTAGTTCATATGAGGTAGGGGAGTTTCACATGGGAGAGGAAAAGAGAGAAGCCAGAAGGAGACGGGCGGTAGCACAGCGGGTTAAGCACATGTGGCGCAAAGCGCAAGGACCGGCGTGAGGATCCGGGTTCGAGCCCCCAGCTCCCCACCTGCAGGGGAGTCGCTTCACAGGCGGTGAAGCAGGTCTGCAGGTGTCTGTCTTTTTCTCCCCCTCTGTCTTCCCCTCCTCTCTCCATTTCTCTCTGTCCTGTCCAGCAACAACAACAATAACTATAACAATAAAACAACAAGGGCAACAAAAGGGAATAAATAAATATTCAAATAATAATAATAATAATAATAATAAAGAGAGAGAAGCCAGAGCACCATTCTAGTATGTGCAGTGCTGGGGAGCCTATCTGAGGCTCTGGGAGCCTCAGAGCAAGTCCTGTGCTCTACCAGTTGATTCCTTTCTTGAAATTAATAAAAAAAAAAAAAAAGAGGGAAAGAAAAAATTGTTGCCAAGGAAGCTGCTTATTGGTGGTATCTCCTATTCAGGAGGCCCCAGAGCCACAAAACAAACAAAAGTATAAAATGCTAATTCAGTGTCTGGCACAGACATATAGAGGTTAAAGCATATTTCAATTCAGTAAGGTCTGAGTAGGAGTGTCAGACACTCAGCTGATTGCTGGGGTATCAGACAATCTGACCTTCCATAGGCAGTAATTCTTTGTGAGACATCTGCTCTGTGCAGGAGTTATATATTGTGCAGAATAGATGACAGGGCTCACTATCTAGTGAGAACTACCACACTAGTTGAGCCTGATCAGTTGTTGAGTGCAGAGACCCTGTAGAGTCTGGCAAGTACTGTGGGAGTCCAGCAGAGGGAGCAGCTCACACACAGTATCTGTTGAGAAAACTAGATCAGGCCTGAGCTCTTGCAGGGGGAATTTGCAGGCTGCAGAAACAGTCTTTGGTCATTTTGCATGTATTTAGTGAGTTTCTGCTACCTATGCATGATGTACTATATATATTTGGTGGTAGGCACTAGAGATTCAAGTGTTCAAAAGAAAAATCTCTGGTTTCTTGGAATGTATGTTTTAATAATAGAAATGGGTATATATCATGTAATAAAATATACATTGGAAATGTTTTTAATTTTTATTTTCATTTTAAAATTTATTTCTTTATTATTGGATAGAGACAGAGAGAAAGTGAGAGGAGAGGGAGAGGGACAGAGAGACACCTGCAGCCCTGCTTCACCACTCATGAAGCTTTCCTCCTGCAGGTGGGGACCAGGGGTTTGAACCTGGGTCCTTCTGCACTGTAATGTGTGCACTTAACCAGGTGTGCCATCTCCTGGCCCCTTAAATTTTTTATTATCTTTATTTTGTTTGATCGAAACAGCCAGAAATCAAGAAAGAACGAGGTGATAGAGAAGGAGAGTGGCAGAGAGACACCTGCAACACTGCTTCACCACTTGCAAAGCTTTCCCCCTGCAGGTGGGGACTAGGGACTTGAACCCAGGTCCTTGCCCACTGCAATTCGTGCGCTCAACCAGGTGCACCACCATCTGGCCCCAAGTTTTTAAATTTTATGAGGTTGAGGCATGTGGCATTACAGTTTGGGAATCAGAAAATCTAGGGGCTTGGGCTGGGTGGTAGTGCAGTGGGTTGAGCGTACATGGCAAAGTGCAAGGACCAGCATAAGGACCCCGATAGAGCCCTTGGCTCCCCACCTGTAGGGGGCTGTTGCTTCATGGGCAGTGAAGCAGGTCTTCAGGTGTCTATCTTTCTCTCTCCTGCTCTGTTTTCCCCTCCTCTCTGGATTTCTCTCTGTCCTATCCAACAACAATAACAGTGGCAACAAGAACAACAACAAGGGCAACAAAAATGGGAAAAATGGCCTCCAGGGTAGTGGATTCATTTAGTGTGGGCACCGAGTCCCAGCAATAACCCTGGAGGCAAAAAAAAAAAAAAGAAAAAGGGGCATTCTTTAGGAATAAAAAAGGGGACTTTGACTTAGTCAAGAGAGGCTTTCCCAGGGCAATTACTGAATTTAAATATTATTTTATTCCCCCCCCGGCCCCAAATAGCTATTGGAGGGTAGAATAGAGACACAGAACCAGAGTATCATTTGGACACGTGATGCCCGGGATCAAACTTGGGATCTCATGCTCAGTGATAGATAGTCCAGTGCCTTATCCACTGTGCCACCTCCCAGTCTGCAGTACTGCTCTTTCTTTAAAGAGCAGTTGGTTTTAAGCAGCAAGTACCATGATCCAGTTTCATTTTTGAAAGATTCTTTTTAAATTTATTTATAAAAAGGAAACATTGTGGTCCGGGAGGTGGTGTAGTGGCTAAAGGCACTAGACTCTCAAGCATGAGGTCCTGAGTTCCATCCCCAGCAAGGACATGTATCAGAGTGATGGCTGGTTCTCTCTCCTCCTCCTGTCTTTCTCATGAATAAATAAATAAATTCTTTAAAAAAAATTATATATAAAAAAAGAAAATATTGACAAAACCATAGGATAAGAGAGTTTGAAAGATTTCTATTCTTTGTGGCAAACAGACAGGATATAGGGTAAAATTGAATGTTGAAGAGGTACACACGATAATGTCTGAACTCTAGACTTTTACTGCCTGGATCAGTGTTTAGGTCATTTTTTTTTTTTAGATTTTATTTATTTATGAGAAAGACAGGAGGAGAGAAAGAACCAGACATCACTCTGGCACGTGTGTTGCCGGGGATCAAACTCAGGACCTCATGCTTGAGAGTCCAAAGCTTTACCACTGCGTCACCTCCCGAACCACAATTAGGTCATTCTTTAAGATAGGAACACAAGAAGAGAATTAGAACTATGGAAAAGATGTTTGAATTTAGTTGGGGCCAGGTGGTGGCTCACCTGGTTAAATGCACACATTACAGTGCACAAGGACCAGGGTTCATGCCCCTGGTCCCTACCTGCAGGGTGAAATAGTCTCTCTTCCTCTCTCCCTCACCCCTCACTTCTCAATTTCTCTCTGTTTCTATCTAATAAAAAATAGCTTTCCTATTCTTTAACCCTCTGGGAGTATGGCCCCAAGGTCATTGTGGGATGCAGAAGGTTGAAGGTCTGGCTTTTGTAATTGCTTCCCCACTGAACATGGGCATTGACAGGTCGATCCATACTCCCAGCCTGTCTCTGAAAATATATTTCTTTGGAGGTCGGGTGGTAGTGCAACAGGTTAAGCGCAGGTGGCGCAAAGCGCAAGGACCGGCGTAAGGATCCCTGTTCAAGCCCCCGGCTCCCCGCCTGCAGGGGAGTCGCTTTACAAGCGGTGAAGCAGGTCTGCAGGTGTCTATCTTTCTCTCCCCCTCTCTGTCTTCCCCTCCTCTCTCCATTTCTCTCTGTCCTATCCAACAACAATAATAGCTGCAACAACAACAATAATAATAAAAACAAGGGCAACAAAAGGGAATAAATAAACAAATAAAAATATTAGAAATAAATAAAAATAAAAGATGTTTGAGTTTTGTATTCAAGGCACGTTTGAAATGCCTTTGAGTCAGAGTAGTGGCTATTGAGAGAAATCTAGAGTGGGACACAAATCTAAAAATTAACTGTATAAAGTGTCCTGGGTGAAGTCAGGGGCCTGAGATTGCCTAGGGAAATAGAGGAGGTATGAGAAGTGGGCCTGAGTTGAAAAGCTCCGGTGTTGGAAGGTCATGCAGAAGAGGATGAAACAGAGGCACACAGAGAAGAAGAAATCCAGTACAGTGCAGGAGAACCCAGGAAGTGAAAGGGAGAAAGAAGTCATCATTTCTACCCACTATGAGGGAATGAGCTCTGTGAAATGTCCTTATGCTTATACAGTTTGAATGTTACTGGTGGCATGACGGGCCAGAAACCTTGTTAGAAGGTGTGAAGGTAAAGAAATGAAGACAACTTTCTGGAGAAGCTTGGCTGTTTGGGAAAAGAGAGGAGGAGAGAGAAGACAGAAGAACTTCATGTTTATAAGACATTATTAAGCCCCTCCCCTTTTTTTCTGGAGCACTGTTCAGTCCTAGCTTATTTATAGTAGTGCTGGAGATTGAAGCTGGGACTTTAGAGCCTCAGACATGAAAGTCTTTTGCTATCTCCCCTGCCCTAGAATAATTTTTTTTAAAATGTTTTGTAATTAAGGGAACTGAGACCAAAATTAGATCCCTGCTCTGTCATAGGCAGTGCCAGGTATCAAACCCAGAGTCTAATACACACAAGACAAAGCATTCTGTTACTGAGCTACTTCCCTAGTCCTAGAAAATAAGTCTTGAATATTGGGACTGCATCATAGGAGTTAGCAATTGATAGGGAGAAAAGCCAACTTCTGAATAGAGAGACAAGCCTTTACTGAGTGTGGAGTCTTAAAAGCGCTTGTTAGGCTTTGGTGTTGTTCGTGAGTCTGTTGTCCAGGGCAACTGGAGCAGAGGTGTGGTGGAAAGTATGATAAGAAGTGCACTTGGAAAAAGTGGGCCTGATCTCAAGGGGTGTGGTGGAGGCTCTCACCATGGTGCACTTTGACAGCATGTCACAGTGACAGAATGACAAGGTTCCAAAAAGCATGTTCAAAGTATGAATAGTTGGGAGCTGCTAATGGAGTAATTAAGAAAAGGAAATTTAGTGTTGCTGGAGGGCTTGGTTCATGATTTGTTTTTTTGCTCAGGAGGATATTTAGATAAAGTATTAACACAAGGCACAGGGAAAGTTGGAGGAAGGAGACAGAAAATGAATACTTTTCAGGGGGCAGTTTTCATTCTTCAGTTGGGAAGATGGATCTGAACTATGAAAGAGCTGTTGGGAGTCAGAATTACAAATTCTCAGAAAGTGGACTTTTGTCACACACTAAGGGACTTTTCTGAGAGTCTAAAGTGTTTTGTGAGGTAATTCTCTCTCCGTACTGTCAACCTAGTGAGCTTTGTAGCTACTGACTGCTTGCTGGTACTGTTTATTATGATAGTTTATACAAGAATTAGAGTAGGCAAGTTAGTTTTATTCTGGAGCAGATAATTTTTACTGGTCTTTTGAGAGATATGAGATGTAGATCTCAGATTGGAACCAGTCTACCTGGGTTTCAGTTCTAGCGCCTCCATTAAGAATGGAGTGATAGTTGGGCAGTAGTGCTGTGGATTAAGTACATATGGCGCAAAGTGCAAGGATGGGGGTAAGGATCCCGGTTTGAGCCCCTGACTCCCCACCTGCAGGGGGATCCATTCACAAGCAGTGAAGCAGGTCTGCAGGTGTCTTTCTGTCTCCCCCTCCTCTCACCATTTCTCTCTGTCCTATCCAACAAAAAACTACATCAACAACAACGGTGACATCAATAACAACAATAAAACAAGGGCAACAAAAGGGAAAATAAATAAATAAATAATACTATAAAAAAGAATGGAGCAATAGGGGCCAGGTGGTTGAATGCACGTGTTACAATGCATAAGGACCCAGGTTCAAGCCCCTGGTTCACACTTGTAGGGGGAAGGCTTCACCAGTGGTAAAGCAGGTCTATAGGTCTCTGTTTCTCTTCCTCTCTATCACCCCCTTCTCTCTCGGTTTCTGACTGTCTCTATCCAATAAATAAATAGAGATAATAATAATTAACAAAAGAATGTAGTGATCAAGACTGGGGAGGTGCCTCAGTGTTATAGCACAAGACTTGCATAGATGAGGTATTGCAGTCAATTCCCAGCATTGCATATGCTGGAGTATTGCTCTCTCATTCTTTCCCTGCCATCTTTTCTTCCTCCTTTCAAATGGAATGACCTTGGACAAGTTACTTTGCTTTTTTAAAGCCTCTTTTCTTGTCTGTAAGCAGAATATAGGTTATCTTATTAAATGAGAAAGGTATACAAAACACATAGAACAGTGATCTGACAGTGCTTAAAAAGTGGTGAGAGGGAGCTGGGCAGTAGCACAGCAGGTTAAGCGCAGGCAGCGCGAAGCGCAAGGACTGGTGTAAGGATCCCGGTTTGAGCCCCCGGCTTCCCACCTGCAGGGGAGTCGCTTTGTAAGTGGTGATGCAGGTCTGCAGGTGTCTATCTTTCTCTCCCCCTCTCTGTTTTCCCCTCCTCTCTCCATTTCTCTCTGTCCTATCCAACAACGACGACATCATCAACAACAACAATAACTATAACAATAAAACAACAAGGGCAACAAAAGGGAATAAATAAATAAATATAAAAAAAATGGTGAGAATGACCTTTGTCATATTTGGGAACGTAGGGTTATGTCATTTCACTGGTAAAGCACCGGAGGGCGGCAGAGCACTTCCTAAGCTTGCCATACCTGTAAGGGCTCCTTGAATAGTTTTATTTAGATCCCTGTTTGTGCAATGTAAAATACTTTACCCTTCTCCTTTCTGATTTCTTTCAAACTTCTGGCCAGAACTCATTTTTTGAGGCTCAATTTTTACCTATAAATTAAAAAAAACATTTTTATTTACTAAAAAAACAAATTTTTTTTCTTTTAAACCAGAGCACTGCTCAGCTTTGTCTTGTTGTGGTGCTGGGGATTGAATCCAGGACCTCAGAACCTCAGGCATGAAAGTTCTTTTATTTTGTTTTAATTATATCTTTATTTATTTATTGGGTAGAGACAGCCAGAAATTGAGTAGAAGGGTGAGATAGAGAGGAAGAGAAACACCTTCAGGAATGCTTCATCACTCACAAAGCTTTCCCCCTGCAGGTGGGGGCCAGGGGCTTGAACCTGGGTCCTTGTGTATTGTAACAGGTTTGCTCAACTAGGTGTGACACCACCTGGCCCCTAGTGTGAAAGTTCATTGCATAACAATTACATTATCTCTCTATACCTACTCAAAAGTTTTTAATGTTTTTCTTTTTTAATTCAGGAAGCTCATACACACTGTAAAATATCAAGTAAAGCAGAATAGCTATTAGTAAAAGGTAACAAACAGCTCACTGCCAGGCCCATGTGTTGTCCTACTTCCTGTCCTACTCCCAGGAACCTCTACTAAAAAAAAAAATAAATAAATGTGGATTGGTGCAGGAGGTTCTAAGTTAAATCTGTGGCATCATATAGAGAACCAGAGTGATGTTCTGGTTATCTTTTTCTCTCATTAATAGATAAATACATCAGATTTATTTATCTATTTGATGAGAGAGAACCAGAGTATCTGGCATATGTAGGACTGGGGATTGAATTTAGGACCTCATGCTTGAAAGTCCTGTGATCTGCTACTAAAGCCACCTCTGCAGCAACTAAAGATAAGTCTTTTTTAAAAAAAATATTTATTTATTTATGAGAAATGATAGGAAAGAGAGAAAGAAAGACATTACTCTGGTACATGTGCTGCCAGGGATTGAACTTGGGACCTCATGCTTGAGAGTCCAAAGCCTTATCCACTGCACCACCTCCCAGACCACTAAAGATAACTCTTAAAGCAGTAAGCAGAATCTGCTGCATAGTTTGAGACCATATAGGAGATGGTTGTACTAGTCTGGTTGATAAATGACAAGTGAGAGAAATGAGAGGGTGGATACTGGGTTTGAGAAAAGGATCAGTAGACTTGGAGGGTAAGGGAAAATGCAAGAATGAACCCATTTTTCTGCTTTAGGTAGTTGGATGCATGGTAATGAGCATATGTGAACTAGAAAAATCTCAATAAAGTAGTAGGTTTAAGTGCACTTTGGGAGTTTGAACCTGACTTGGCTTTAGGGAGCTGAGTGGAGATCCCTATACAGTAGAATCAGAGAAGACACTCTTCCTCTTCTTAGCTTTATCACCTTCACCAGATTATGTTAAACAGTTTAACAATAAACCACAACTCTTAGACCAACACCTTCACCAGATTATGTAATGGCTCCTACATATGTATTTCAGTTAAATACAAAGTATGCATTTTCAGTTAAATGGGGATAATAGCTACCAAAGGTGCTTATGTTCACTGAAGGGAAGAGCATCATAAACACCAGCACAGATCACAAAAGAGATAGTGATTAGTGAAAGCTCTTTCCTTTTTTCCCCAAGATTCGTAAGAACTTAAATCCTGAATCAGGATTGTTGCTTTTCCTATGAAGTCAGAAATTTTGGGTAGTATAGTGTCCTGTGGAAAGTAACAGCTTAAAAAATAGGACCTTGTATAATTTAAGCTATCATAGTGTGCTTAGAATTTATTTGCCATCTGTAAAACACTCTCTTTTGCTACTGTGAATATCACCACTTATGTTTGATTTTTTTTTTCTTCCTGTTTAGAAAGCATGCACCTTCATTAAATCAAATCTTGATTTCAGCAATGTGGATTCCCTTTTCTATGCTGCCCAGTCCAGCCACTTCCTCTCAGGGTGTGAGGTAAGTCCAAGTTCCTACATCTATATGCACCTCAAAGTGGAATATGTATTACTAAAGTTGGATTTTTGCTAATAGGGAGAATTCATTAGTATTTGTGGAAATGCCCTTCTTAAAATTGTTCCTCTGAAAAAACTGGAATTTCTTTACTTTTTCCCGTGAATTTTCACTCTTCATGAGTTTTATTCTTTTTTAAAAAATTTTTTTCTTTAATTTTTTTTTATTATCTTTATTTATTGGATAGAGACAGTCAGAAGTCAAGAGGGTAGGGGAGATAGAGAAGGAGAGAGAAAGAGACACCTGCAGCCCTACTTGACCACTTGCAAAGCTTTCCTTTTGCAGGTGGGGACCAGGGGCTCAAACCCGGGTCCTTGTGCACAACCAGGTACGCCACCAACTGGTCCCCATGAGTTTTATTCTTTAAGGTTTTTATTTGCCAATGGTGGTAGTGGGGTAAGCCAGACCTTACTTGGACATATTGTGATGCTTAATTTTGAACTCAGAATCTCACACATGCAAGCCCTGAACTCTACCAGTGAGCCACATCCCTAACCTCACTTTTAATGGATTAAAAAATAACTTTATTGTTGTTATTGTCTTGTTATGGGAGACCTTGATTTTTTTTTTTCCCTCTCATCTCCCTTTAACATTTAAAAATGTTCAAAATGAAGGGGGAAAATGCCTCCTCACACAAGAATTATGTAGGTGGTAGGATTTTGGTAATTGCTCTACATGTCATCTTTAGCATGCCTGCCACAAATCGCCAGCTACTGTTTTAAAGCTATCTGTTAATCCTTTCTTAGATCTCTATTTCAAATGAGACCAAAGATCTGCTTCTGGCAGCTGTCAGTGAAGACTCATCTGTTACCCAGATCTACCATGCAGTTGCAGCCCTCAGTGGCTTTGGACTTCCTTTGGCTTCTCAAGAAGCACTTGGTGCCCTTACTGCTCGCCTCAGCAAGGAAGAGACTGTGTTGGCGTGAGTCACCATCTCGAGCATTTCTCAGGCTTCATTTGTGTTTGGTTTTAATCTGAGAGGGTTTGTGCACTAGATCAGCAAATATTTTCTGGGCACCTACTGTGTGCCAGGTGCTCTGCTAAGCTATACAGATGTCATATTGAATTAAGGCAGGTATGGTCTTTGCCCTCCTGGAGCTCACTCAGATGCTGTCTTCTTCAAGATTCTCAGGCAGAAGGCAGTGGTTGGTGACAACAATTCCCTGTTGCAAAACAGATCCATTATTCCCTAGTGTTTTGTATTTTTGCTAAGAAAAAAATGTTTCTAAACTTGAACCTCTTTCTTCCTTTCCACTTTTCCTTTTCTTCTACTTTCTTTCTCTTTTTCTTTTTTAAGAAAGTAAGTCTAGAACATTATTTTTCTCTGGCACACATGGCACCCAGGGTTGAACCCAGGGCCTAGCACATGTAAGTCCTGCACTCCACTCAGAGTCACTATCTGTGAAAGTATCTGTGAAACTTGAAGCTTTCTTAAGAGAAAACTATTCATTTACTTATCTTGTAGAAAGTGTACATACCTTCTATAGAAAGAACACACGTTTTGGATCAGACAGAACTGTGTTCAAAGTCATATTTTTCTACTTAACTCTGATCTTGAATAAGTTATTTACTCCTACAGACACACCTAAGTGTTTTCCTATGTAAAACGAAGACTATCTTTCTTGTGGGATTATTGTGAAGATCAAATTTGTAGGCTATCACTTCTAACATTACTACTGATTTGTCCTGTTAATCTTTTTTCCTTATTTATTTATTGGATAGAGAAGGAAACTAAGATGGAATTGGAGAGATAGAAAGTACCTGCAGTACTGCTTTACCACTTTGTGAAGCTTCCCTCCTCAGCTGGGGACTGGGGATTTGAACCTGGGTCCTTGAGTGTGTCACCCACTCTTCTGTCCTTTTTTTTTTTTTTTTTCCATTGCTGAGTGGCTTCTCTGGGTCAACTTTTTTCATCCCTTTTATTTTAGAGAGAGGAGAGAGACAGAGAGGATTGACATCACAGGACTGCCCCATCACTCTTGATGTACCACTCATGCCCATGTGTTCCCATAAGGTGCCTGGGCTCAAACCCAGGACTTCACATAGTAAGGTGCATGCTGTGCTACTAAATAGCTATCTCCAGGCCCTAATTGCCCTGTTTAAGGAAATATGACATGAATTATGGAAATTGGCTATCTACATTTAAATAAAGTTATTATAAGAAGTAAATGTTCTTAGGCTTATCTAGATTGAAAAAAAAAAAAGAAATCTGAAGATTTGAATGAACCACCTGAAAAGATGGGATTGTAGTCTTTCACAGTCCAATTTCTCTGAGTCATCTGCTGTATATTAGCAAGAGAGGCTTGGTTTTCTGAATGCTTGAATATAGTACTCCGGAGGGAAAGAATTGCTGACTAGAGAATATGTATAATTAAAGCTAGTATCAAAACATTTCAAAAGCTATGTGGATTGATTTCACTCTGAGACTTCTGGTGATGTTACTAGCATGACACTTAATACTTTTGGAGAAGAGAAAAATGATATAATGAAAAGTTCTTTCTAGGGGCTGGGTGGTGGTGCACCTGGTTGAGCGTACATGCTACAATGCACAAGGACCTGTGTTTGCACCCCAGTCTCCAACTGAAGGGGGGAGTTTTGGTGATGCAGGGCTGCAGGTGTCTCTCTGTCTCCCTCTCTATTACCCACTTCCCTCTTGATTTCTGGCTGTCTATCCAATAAATAAATAAATAAATAAAAATAATTAAAAGAAAGAAAGAAAAGTTCTTTCTAGGCTATCTTAGCAGGCTTTTCTGGGTTCAGTATTTATCATGGGAAGTTGCAGATTTTTATCTTGCTTGTAAATTCAACTTTCACTTTCCTAAGTATATTATAACAATAAACGTCCCACAGGAATTGTTGAATACTCTAGGGCTTTCCTCTGTGAACTGTAACTCTTGTGTTCCAGCTTGTCCTCTTAATAGAATTAGTTTTTCATGTAGGATATCTAAACTGTTATGATCTTAATGAAAACCAACAGAGTCTCACTGTGCATTCCTGACACATTGACTAGATAAATGGTTTTACATAAGGGGCTAGCCATCCTTTGGGAACTAGGAAATTATTTCTGGGTTGAACAAGTTTGCTCTGAATGTTTCCATCTAGAAAGGCACCAAATATGTATTTCCCAGGTTATCTTGATGATGACATGAATTTTAAATGTTTATTTTTATTTATTTATTTATTTATTTTTTAAAGATTTTATTTATTTATTGATGAGAAAGATAGGAGGAGAGAAAGAACCAGACATCACTCTGGTACATGTGCTGCCGGGGCTTGAACTCAGGACCTCACGCTTGAGAGTCCAGCACTTTATCCACTGCGCCACCTCCCGGACCACTTAAATGTTTATTTTATAGAAATACATTTATAGCAGTCCAGGAGGTAGCACAGCAGGTAAAGTTGCTCTCAAGCATAAGGTCCCAAGTTCAACCCCTGGCACTACATGTGCCATAGGATGCATTTATAAATGGATAAAAATCTAAGAAAAAAAACTGCCCATGTTCCTCTCAGCTGCAGGGAGGATGCTTCACAAAGGGTGAAGAAGATCTGCAGGTGTCTCTCTATCTTTCTCTCCCCTCTCTACTTCTCTCTTCTCTGTCCTATCATAATAAATTTTTAAAAAGGAAAAAATGGCAACTGGGAGCAGTGGATTTGTAGTGCTGGCGCCATACCCCAATGACAACCCTGGTAGCAATAAAAAAAAAATAGGAAGAAAGCCCATAAATAACAATGAAGTGTTGATACGTACTGTAATATGCATGAGCCTTGAAAGCATTGTGCTATATGAACTAAGAAGTCAAACAAGGGGCCAGGTGGTGGTGCACCTGGGTAAGCACGCACATTACAGTGCACGAGGACACAGGTTCAAGCCCTTGGTCCCCACCTGCAGGGGGAAAGCTTCACAAGGGTGAAGTAGGACTATAGGTGTCTCTCTGTTTTTCTCCCTCTCTCCTAACCCCTCGCCTTTCAATTTCTCTGTCTCTATCCAATAATAAATAAAATAAAAAATAAAAAGATTTAAAAAAAAAGAAGTCAAACACAAAAGGTCATATGATGTATGACTCCATTTATATGAAATTTTCTAAATAGATACATTCAGAAGCAGGACACAGATTGGTGATTGCTGGAGCAGCAAGGGATATAGGGGATCAGAAGAAACTGCTTAATATAGTATATTGTTAAGTTAAAATCAACTGGAAATAGTTATCTTTTAGGGATAGGGGTTACACAAATTTTAATTTTCTTCTTTGATGATGTATTATTTTGAGGTGTGACAGATGTTTTTTCATTTATAAAATTCATTACTTTTTTATTTACTTTTACATCAATAAGGTTTTTATTTCTTACCAAATGTACATATCTAATTATAGGTAGACTAGACAAATGGCAGAGATTGCCTTTTCCAGTGCCCCCTTTACATTCTCTTAAAATTAAGTTTATTGGGAGTTGGGCGGTAGCTCAGCGGGTTAAGCGCACGTGGCGCAAAGCGCAAGAACCTGCATAAGGATCCTGGTTTGAGCCCCTGGCTCCCCACCTGCAGGGGAGTCACTTCACAGGCGGTGAAGCAGGTCTGCAGGTGTGTGTCTTTCTCAACCCCTCTCTGTCTTCCCCATCTCTCTCCATTTCTGTCCTATCCAACTACAATAACAACAACAATAACTACAACAATAAAACAAGGGCAACAAAAGGGAAAAGAAATAAATATTTTAAAAAAATTAAGTTTATTTAAAGTGTTTTTTCATTAGTGTTTATTATTATTATTATTTAATATTTCAATGGGAGAGAGAGACACAAACATACACACACCCACCCCAGAGAACTACTCAGCTCTGGTTTATGATGGTGCTGGGGATTGAACCTTGAAGTGGGAGCCTCAAGGCATGGAAATCTTTTTGCATAACCATTATGCTGTCATCCCAGCCAGAGTTTTCTTATTGTGTTGTAAATCCCATCAAACATAAATAACCCTTTGGAAGTTGTTTTTGTTTTTTGTTTTTTTTTTCTCTACCTCTACTACCATGGACTAATACGTTTAGACATTATTTTGTAATGTACTGTCTATTTCAATTAGCATAATTTTATATAGGGAGCTAGGCTGTTTATGTTGCTAATATATTTAAGCTGGTCAGACCAATTTCTGACCCAAAAGTTTCTCTAAATCTTGTTCACCAGTTCTACCTACATTAAGGGGCACATTTACAGATTGATTGGGCCGGCCAATATGTGTAAACTTTTTTCATCCACTACAAAGTATTATAAAATGAAAAAATTACAGATAAGTCAATATAGTCAACCACCAAAATAATTACTTTAACTTTGTGCCAATAATCAAGATTTTTTTCCAGTGAAACCACTTAAATAAAGTAATTCAACAAATGAAGATGGTATTACACACACCATACTTATCCCAATGAATCTAATCTTTGGAAAAACTTATTTTAGGGGGAAGATCTGAATTAATATGTTTTACCAGTGTTTATACAAACAGGCTGCAATCACTAATTCAAAAATAGGTAGATTTTATTTTCAATGATAGTACATTCTTTAGTAAGACTATTTGAGTAAGAGTTCCTTACAAATAAAATACATACCTTGGCACAAGAAAGGAAGAAATATGTTACATCAGATACTCAGTTGGTGCAATCAGGCTGAGTTACCGCCTCCAGTAGATATGTATTTTTCATATTTATTGCAAATGTTGCTGTCAGTTCAGTATATGTATACTAACAAACAGTTTTAAATTTTAGTAGTGTGAAGCACACTTGACAGTTTTCAAATGGATATGTTGATATAGTCTTCATTTCAGAAAAGTGATTGAATTTACTGTTTGCTCTTGAATGTTTCAGCTAAGCATTCCATTGCCTCATCAAGGACAGTGCCTTTGGTAGCTGAAGTTTTGAATTTAATATTATTATTTAGATAGCGAGATAGGTGCAGAGGCAGAGAGAGGGGAAGAGACCATAGCACTAAAGCTTCCTTCTGTGTTGTGGTGACTGAGCATGAACCTGGTTTGCATACATACAGTTTTGTGGATCCCAAATAAACATTTTTATAATCAGGAATAAATGATAGGAAATGAATAAAATAGACTTTGGTTATAAGAACCAAATTTTTTATGCCTTTCATCTTATTTAGTGCCTAAAAGATGAGTGGCTTTGATTTATTCCTGCAAGATTATGAGATCACAAGCATTAGACACTCCCCAACAACTTGTGCTTATTGAGTGCTTCCTGTTGATGTCTCACTAGTCAGATTTTGAAAAAATTGCTCTAAACTCTACCAAGCAAGCTGTAAATGTAGATTCCACAGTGTTTCTTTGGTCCTGGAATAAGGAATGGAGAAAATTAACAGACAGCCAACTTCTGCCTAGCACACTGCTTTGTACAATATAGAGATGCCAAAAACTCTTTCCTTGAATTGGGTTGTATTTTCCCAAAGAGCACCTACTTAAGCCTTAGGCAGTGGGAATAGAATAGAATAAATACTATTCTGTTTCCATTAGGAACAAATGAGATTTTCAGAGATGGGAGTGAACCTTTACTCTCTTGCCACAGTACTTACTGCTGGTCTTTTTGTCCAGATTCACACACTTCTTAAGCAATAATAACCTTTTCCTACCTTATTCTCTACTTTCCCAGCTACATTGTAAATAAGATCCTTAAAAGCTGAGACTTCCTTAGACTTCTAAAGAGTTGCAAAATATGGGATTTACTGATGTACAAAAGTGTGAGTAGATGAAAGGAGACTTATTAGTCATGGTCTCTGGTTCTTTACTTTCCAGCACAGTCCAGGCTCTGCAGACAGCATCCCACCTGTCTCAGCAGGCTGACCTGAGGAGCATTGTGGAGGAGATTGAGGTATGAATTTATTTTGCCAAATCAATTGCCCAGTTCCTATTTTTGAGATGTTTTAGATGCAGGCTCGTGGACTGACTCATCACTGTAAACATTCCTGATTTGTTATAGCCAGTGTGATTTCTTCCCATGTCTATGACACATATTCTTTATATCAGAACAGTGTGTCCTAGGGAATATTTGTTAGGCTGATCTTGTTAATTACACGATCAAATAGGCTACAAACTGCTTTTTAGCTTTTTGAAGCATAGTCTAGTAAAATTGAATTTCAGGTTTTTTTTATGATTGTTGTAGGGACAAGTGAGGATCTCAAGTACCTGATATGTGATCTGAAGCTCAGCAGGTCGTTATTGTGGGTTTTGTTATTACCACTTCCTTTATCCAGAAATCCTGCTGCCCAGAGACTGTTCTCATGAACTGCATAGGCAGTAACAAGTGACATTTCTTTTTTTTTTTTTTAATTCATTTATTTTCCCTTTTGTTGCCCTTGTTTAACATTGTTGTGGTTATTGATGGCGTTGTTGTTGGATAGGACAGAGAGAAATGGAGAGAGGAGGGGAAGACAGAGAGGGGGAGAGAAAGGTACCGCTTCACTGCTTGTGAAGTGACTCCTCTGCAGGTAGGGAGCCAGGGTCTCGAACTGGGATCCTTACGCTGGTCCTTGCGCTTTGCACCACATGCACTTAACCTGCTGTGTCACTGCCTGACTCCCTACAAGTGACATTTCTGACAATGCCATCACTTGGTGCTCCATAGGTATATTAGCTGCCTTGTTATGATGCCTGGGAGAGCAGTGTGTCTCTTTTCATCTTTCAGAGCACTCAGTAAGAAGTGGAAACATGGGAGTCGGGCAGTAGCGCAGCGGGTTAAGCGCACATGGCGCAAAGCGCAAGGACCGGCGTAAGGATCCTGGTTCGAGCCCCCGGCTCCCCACCTGCAGGGGAGTCACTTCACAGGTGGTGAAGCTGGTCTGCAGGTGTCTGTCTTTCTCTCTCCCTCTCAGTCTTCCCCTCCTCTCTCCATTTCTCTTTGTCCTATCCAACAACAACGACATCAGTAACAACAAAAATAATAACTACAACAACGAAACAATAAGGGCAACAAAAGAGACTAAATAAATACAACAACAACAACAAAAAGAAGTGGAAACATTCATTCTGTAGGTTGTATCCAATTGGATGGCTGTGGAATCAATCTATCTGTCCTTATCCTTCCCAGTCAAACCACAGCCTGACCCACAGGCCTTCTGCCTAGAGCAAGTAGTGCTTTCAGTACCATGTTATTGAGTTTGAACAGGATTACAGGAGGTCAGGGAAACATTCACAGAAAAGACTCTCCTCTTCAAATGTATGAAACATTAGATTGTTAGAAAAGTCATGTTTCATTTTTTGCATAGAAAAATACATCATGACTTTTTCAACAGACATATACTTTGCCTGATCACTGTTTTGCGAGTGTGTGTGTGTGTGTGTATGTTCCTACACTGAACTGGTAGTGGTTTTTGTGTGTCTTGTTTCTGTTTTCACTTGACTTCCAAAATGCTTCCCTTTTTTTTTCATGACAGGACCTTGTTGCTCGCTTGGATGAACTGGGAGGTGTGTACCTCCAGTTTGAAGAAGGACTGGAAACAACAGCGTTATTTGTGGCTGCCACCTATAAGCTCATGGACCATGTTGGGACTGAGCCATCTATTAAGGAGGTGCCTGTCTAACAGTTCTGAGATGTAAAATCCACAAGAGTTATTGGCTTCATCTGTTAAGGATAACTTTTTTTCAGAGGTTATTCACTTGTATTGGGATTTATTCACTCAAGATCTTACACTGAGAATAAGAACTAAAAAGATGTAATTCCCTGCTCTCAAAAAACTGATTGACAGTGAGACAGACATGCAGAGAAATTGCTACCATTGCTTTATATGGGGTGCAGACATGTCCTGAGGTAGTGACAAGAAGACCAAGTATGTTACTTTTACTTTGTCTTCCTCTACTTCCAGATACTTCTTGTCTCAAGAATGTTTTTCACTTAGTGGTGTCTGCCTGTCTTCTTTTTCCTGAGACACTCCCTGTACTTCAAAATGGCCTTTTCTCTTCTCTACCCCTCCATCATCAGTTAGTCTTTGCTGATAGACAGATTTTACTAAGAGGCATGTGAATCTACCAGGCATCCAACAACAGTTAATTATTTCTTTTTCAAGAGGAACTTGTTAACCTGAAAGAGCTTTAGTTGGAATGTGTGTGGGAAACCTTTAAGTAGGACCTTCTTTGTACCCCTTATTTGTAAGAAGGTTACTAGCCTTTGGTCTAAATAATTTAAAATACAAGGTGCTGTTGTTTAAATTATAGAAGGAGAGATTCATATTCCGAGTAAAGAGCTCTATTTCTTTTAAGTATTATGAATTTTGTGCCTGATTTCTTCAAGTAAACAATAAATATCTGTCTTGAATAATTTGAATTAATTTCACGTGTTCTCTGGAGAATATGATCTAACAAATTAATTCACTTATTGATATTCTTGTGGTGTCTTTTTCTTCATCCCAAGTGGAGGAGGCTTGGAGACACTGAATTCTCTTTGGATTCTATTATGGGTGAAAGTGCAGAAATTTATTATTCATTTATTAATAATTTAGGACTTCTTTTATATACAGTACAGTAGGTGAATTGTCAGTGTTCTACATATGCAACTTAAAACTTTTTCTTGCTTTATTCTTAGGATTCTACTAACCAGGTATTAGACTGGAATAATTTTGCTGTCACTGCTTTTGACAATCACTCTGGTGAATAGTCACCCATTTTTTAACATGTCAACAGCTTAGTGATGGGAAAATGTAATTGGTACAATTAAAGAAAATCATTTCATGTCGACTGAATAACACTGTTGGGAACAAGGGAGCTCTTTTGTTAGATGGTAGGTTTTAAAAAACAAAACTGATTGAAGTGGAAAATCTTTCCTCTTAAGCAAGCAACCTCCAGAATTTTAATAATGCCTCTTAGGCTCCATTTTAAAAAAATATATTACTTTTAGTTTTCTCTGTAAGCAGTCCATTAGTTCCTAATGGAGAGCTATTTTAGTTTCTTTCTAATGTGCATTTTGGCTATAAGACTTGGTCTTTAACTATAAACAACTCTAATACACTACTTAGAGGTGGGTTGGAAGTGAAGATAATTAGCTGGGAGGGCAAGGGGAATCAGGAAAGAACATTTTATTATGAACAACTTTGAAGAAAATAGGCCTATGAATTTTTTTTTCTGCTATAACTTGTAGGAGTTACTTTCCGTTAGCTTCAGTTTTTTATTATGGAAAAAAGTATTAGTTCTTTTCAGTTAGTTAACACATGTAAAATACTTTTCAGAATACTTAGCACACATAGGCATTTAACAAACTTTATAATACACTTTCATATCTCGGGAGTTATTTAGAAATATTCTGCATTTATATGGCTAGTATTCAAGAAACGATTGACAGGTTGATGTATGAGTTTCAGATCATAGTCATAGATGGAAAAAAACAATCAAATTTAAGTTGTAAGTTTAAATGCAGAATATTTGCGCCACCACCTCCTCCCCTCTCAATTTGGATTAAATGGGGGACCAGGAGATGGCTTGCCTGGTAGAACATATTCCTTACAACATGCAAGCCTGGTAGACACCACATGTGCGTGCTATAGATGTTGTGATGTCTCTCCTCAAACTCTTTCTCTCCCTCTGCCCTCTCTGTTTCTCCCTATCTCTAGAAAAAGAAAAAAAGGCTTGGGAGGCTGTTCAGTGGTATCACTAATTCGCAAGCCCCTTAGTTCTGCATTAAATTAATAAAATCAAAGGCCTTTCTTGTGAACACCTAGGAGCAGATAAAGAAAAATATGAACTAGGTGGTGAGTGATACATGAACTAGGTGGTGAGAAGAGACTCTCCCATATTCCTGCTGGAGGTAGATCTGGAGCTGCTTTTCTTTTTTCTTTCAGGACCAAGTTATCCAGCTAATGAACACAATCTTCAGCAAGAAGAACTTTGACTCACTTTCAGAAGCTTTTAGTGTGGCCTCAGCTGCTGCTGCACTCTCTCAGAATCGCTACCACGTGCCAGTTGTGGTTGTGACCGAGGGCTCTCCTTCTGACACCCATGAACAGGCTGTCCTGCGGGTATGACTACCAGTGCTCCAAAAGAGTCACTCTGATTTCCATTTCCAGTAAGACTTTCAGAAATACGTGGACAGATACATAACCCCATGAGGACGTAACTATAAAAAGAAGACTTACTCCCCTTAAATTGGAAATGAGGACAACACCACTGGTAAACTTGTAGCAGAGTCCTTTGGCTTTATCTCAAAAAGCTTCCACCATTTTTCCCCCAGAGAATTTTAAATAGTAAGGATTTCAATAAATTAAGTACAAGAAATTTACATTTCTGGGTCCCTAACTAGGCTTACAGGAAAATTTTACTTTTTTTTAAAGTTTTTTTTTTGTTATCTTTATTATTTATTGGATAGAGAAAGCCAGAAATTGGGGGGGGGGGTGTGATAGAGAGAGACAGAGACACACCTGCAGCCCTGCTTCATCTGCTTCATCATGAAGCTTCCCCTCTGCAGGTGGGGACTGGGGCTCAAACCTGAGTCCTTGTGCACTGTAACGTGCGCTTAACCAGGTGTGCCACCACCCGCCCCCCAGGAAAATTTTACTTTTAAAAATGTATTTTCGGGAGTTGGGTGGTAGCGCAGTGGGTTAAGTGCAGGTGGCACAAAGCGCAAGGACCGGCGTAAGGATCCTGGTTTGAACCCCCAGGTCCCCACCTGCAGGGGAGTCTCTTCACAGGCGGTGAAGCAGGTCTGCAGGTGTCTCTCTTTCTCTCCTCCTCTCTGTCTTCCCCATATCTCTCCATTTCTCTCTGTCCTATCCAACCACGATGACATCAATAATAACTACAACAATAAAGACAACAAGGGCAACAAAAGGGAATAAATGAATAAATATTAAAAAAAAAAATTTTAAATGTATTTTCCAGTGACCCTGGAGGTGGGACACTGGATAAAGTGTTGAATTCTCAAGCATGTGGCTTCCAGTTCAATCCTTACCAGTCACATCTGCTGGAATGATGCTCTTGTTCTCTCACCCATCTCTCTCATTTTAAAAATTTATTTTATTTCTTGCCACTAAGATTATTGCCAGGTCTCAGTGCCTACACTATAAATTCACTGTTCCTGGTCACCATTTTTTTTCTTAGACAGGACAGAGAAATTTGAGAGGACAGTGGGCGGTAGAGAGGGGGAGAGAAAGAGATAACCTGCAGACCTGCTTCACTGTTCATGAAGTGTTCCCCTGAAGGTGGGGAAGAGGGGCTCGAATCTGGCTCCTTGTGCATGGTAACATGTGATACCACCCAGTCCACTGCTAATATATATATGTATATATATATATGTGTGTGTGTATGTATATATATGTACACATATATATAATATAAATTAAGCTTAGTATTGTTAATTCAAAAGGAGTTCAGAAAGAAACTTAATTATGATTTGAGGCCAGTCTGCCCCCCACCTCCCACCCTAGGACTATAGTTTTTTGTATCTGAAAAATGAGATCTCTGGGAAAAAATCTGTAAGACTATTCTCACCTCTAACATTTTATAATCTATACCATTCCTGATTTCCTGTATTTGATCTCTAATGAGTAACAGGCCAAGATAGTGGATATTTCCTAGAATGAGATGCATTTGCAGAACCTTTGCAGAACTTGTTCCCTGTGGATTAACATCCCAGAAACAGAATTCCCTACCTCCTTAGTCAGTCTTTGTTTCTACAGACAATTTTTAAAATTTCTTTCCAGTTGCAAGTCACTGATGTTCTGTCTCAGCCTCTGACTCATGCCTCTGTCAAACTGGAATATGCTAAATCTGTTGCCTCCAGAGCCACCGTCCTCCAGAAGACGTCCTTCAGTCCTGTAGGGTAAGTCCTGACCACATTTTTGCAGGGTACCAACATACTTGTTTTGGGAAGTTAGCCTGCAGCCATAGTAGCCCAGACTCATAAATCAAAATCAGTGCTAAGTTTACCTAAACTTAGTTAAGTAATTTGACGTTGCTGATGTGAACAGCCTGTTATATAAGAAGCATTCTCTTATGTAAATTGTATAAGAATTTTTTAAACTGAAATAATTTTGTTTTAATTTTTCTGTATTCCCAATTTTTAGTTATTTCTTTTTTTAAATTTTTTTAAATATTTACTTATTTATTCCCTTTTGTTTCCCTTGTTGTTTTATTGTAGTTATTGATATCGTTGTTGTTGGATAGGACAGAGAGAAATGGAGAGAGGTGGGGGAGGCAGAAACAGAGAGGGGGAGAGAAAGACAGACACCTGCAGACCTGCTTCACTGCTTGTGAAGTGACTGCCCTGCAGGTGGGGAGCCGGGGGCTCAAACCGGGATCCTTACACCAGTCCTTGCGCCTCGTGCGCTTAACCTGCTGTGCTACCGCCTGACTCCCCCATTTCCATTCTTTATGTTATCCATGCTGTTCCTGTATGCTGCTAGAGTTGGTTTTATGGTGTAATGCATATGTGCTGTACTGCTTGTATCACTCTTCAGACCCCAAAAAATGAAAATATAATTTACTCATATTTCTACCTCCCATAGATAACTATTGTTTACTTTGAAAACAAAAATCCCCAAACATTTGATGTCATTTTTAGTCTCTCTTTTTGTTCCACAAATAAATGGTTAATTTTTTAAATTGAATTAGGAAACAAAGTAACTGAATTAGAGTTATGCTTTATCTTTTATGTCTCATGAGCTTTTCTTAGTTATAAAGTTACATAGACAATATGTAAAATTAAGAAGCAAAATCATTTTATGAAGTGAACAGTAGAATATTAAGAGACTGGTGATTTTGCTGTGTAGAGTTGAGAATCCGCTTTTTCCCCATTATGGTAGAAAAAAGGTATGCTGTTTTAAGAATTCACTTAACACTGGTAAGTAGAAATAAAATTAAAACTTCTCTAGAATTATACTGGTCTCTATCCCTTAGAGCATATATATATATATAATGTAATTGAATTTATACTGTAGACTTTGCTGTTTCACATTAAATTTAGAAGATCACCTGAGGAGGGTGGAATTTTTAGAAGGGGAGACGGGGAAGTAAAGGAAAAGAACCTTTAGAGAGTTGAGAGAAGAGATCATCTTAGTGCTGTTGAATATTGTCCCTCACATTGTCCCTCAATCTGCCCAAATGGAATAGAAAGTCAAAAAATGAAAGAATGGTGTAACCCTGGACTGTTGTAAAGAGTACCTCACTAGGAGTTGGGTCATAATGCAGCAGGGTAAGAGCAAGTGGTACAAAGCACAAATCCAGCTTAAGGATCCTAGTTCAAGCTCCTGGCTCCCCACCTGCAGGGGAGTCAATTCACAGGCGGTGAAGCAGGTCTGCCAGGTGTCTGTCTTTCTCTCCCCCTCTGTGTTCCCCATCTCTCTCCATTTTTCTCTGTCCTATATAACAATGATGGCATGAATAACAACAATAATAACTACAACAACAATGAAAAACAACAAGGGCAACAAAAGGGAAAATAAATAAATAAATATAAAAAATAAGTAAAATAAAACTTTTTTTTTTTTTAATAGAAGTATATCACTTTGTATCCTGTATTTGGTACATTCAGAACTTCCCTGTGTGGTGCTTACTAATTCCATCATCATTCTTGACAGGGATGTTTTTGAACTGAATTTCATGAGTGCCAAGTTGTCCAGTGGTTATTATGACTTTTCTGTCAAAGTTGATGGCGATAGCCGTTATATTGCAAATGCTGTGGAGGTAAGTGCTTTTCTTGTCATTGTTATTGTTTTGTTTATATTCAACCAGGCATATATGACCAGGCTTATATGAATATGTTAGAACAGCTTAAGTTTAAGCCAAGAACTTGGTTGCTGAACATTTTATTTGCTTCTCATTGTGATGTAGCATCCCTATTTTATACAGAAATTATGAATCAGGAAAAAAAGTTACCCATAATTCTACCATAAATGTTATTAAAGTATTTTGCACGATAAGCTTCAATGGGTTTAGAAAAATGTTTGATACTAATTAGATGATAAAAGGCCTCATATGACAAGTAGTGCTGTAATGCGGCTCTCTGGGCAAAGCACAAAAGAAAATCAGTGATGTTTCATAATGAACTGTGTTGCAGATGTTGTATAGAAGACCAAGTGGTTTTAAGGATAGCAAACTGCCTCATCTATTTGATGTTTTGTGGGAATGATATATTTCACAGTTAATGGTTTCCCCAACTAATTGCAAGAGTAATCCTGCAGGTGTTGTACTTTTCATTTGAACTTTTTTAAAAAGAAGTTTAAGATAAAGCGCACATTTTACCACTTTTTAAACTATAGAATATGGCTTAACATTTGCTTATTCTGAGTTAGGATCATCAATATGAACCCTTTATTGAATGCCTATTACAGATTTATGTGCTGTACTAGTCTTACAATTATATTGAAGGTGGATGGAGTCATGTATATTTCACAGATAAGGCTCACTTCTGGTTCAGAAGTCAACATAGGATTACATCTTTCTTTCAAAAAATTTTTAAAAAATATTTATTTATTCTCTTTTGTTACCGTTGTTTTATTGTTGTTATTGATGTTGTCATTGTTGGATAAGAGAGAGAGAAATGGAGAGAGGAAGGGAAGACAGAGGAGGAGAGAAAGACATACACCTGCAGACCTACTTCACTGCCTGTGAAGCAACTCCCCTGCAGGTGGGGAGCCAGGGCTTGAACTGGGATCCTTACACTGGCCCTTGCACTTTGCACCATCTGTGCTTAACCCGCTGCACTACCGCCTGACACCCACACACTTCTTTCTTTAGTTGTCACACCTCTATAGCCTCCTCCAATGGTTTTCATGATCTTGACACTTCTGAAGAGTAACGCTCAGTTACTTTCTAGAATGTATGTCACTTTGTGTTTGTCTGAAGTTTCCTCATAGTTAAATCATGTCATGCATTTATATTGGTTTTTCCACTATAAAGTTTTTTTTTTTTTTTAACTTTGTGATTACATGTCTTATAGTGATACTTTGAGACTGTGCAAATGTCCTGCTGATGTTGCCTGCTACAGTTACTACTATGGTGTTTGTTTTATTTTGTTTTAATTTTTTATTGGGGAGGTTAATGGCTTATAGTCAACAATAAAAACATTGTTGGTACACGTGTGAAATTTCTCAGTTTTCTACAAAATGCTCCAACACTCTGTCTAGGTCCTTCATCATCGTGCACTAGAACCTGAAACTACCCACCCAACTCCCACCCCACCACCCCTCACCTTCCCCACCCTGAGTCCTTTACTTTGGTGCAATAAGTACCATGGTGTTTTTATTTTTTCAAAAAGTGATTCTCTTTCTCTCTCTCTCTTTGAGTCCTACATGTATTAATTGGAGTTCTTCTAGAAATTTTCCCTTTCCATTTATTTGATTCATTGATTTTATAACACTTTTTATTCATGGATATTAATTTTACTCTTATAGGTTAAGATACATTACTATCATCATCTATTTTGTTGCTCATATGTCAGATTTGGCCTTTGGAGAGCTTCTCAAGTTGGCTTCTGTGACAATCATGTTATTTTAATGAAAGGACGAGGCAGCTAGAAAGCTTGACCTTTTCAACAGTGGCATTACTTAGCATAGGTAGGTAGGTTAAATACTTATATTAAAGTTTGGCAGAGAGGAAACCATTTTCTAGGACTCTAACCTTTTTCTACCTCCTGTCTGCCTGAGTCATGAAATATCTGATCAATATCTATACAAAATTTGTATAGAAACCATTGTATCCTGTACCCTAAACCTTTAAATTTAGTTTCCTTCATTAAGGGACTCTTGACAGATAAATACATTAAAAGTTAAGTTGTCCCACACCACTCCCACCTTTAGTTCCTTTTGCCTTTCCAGTTTTGGCAACTGCATATCCAACTTATATATCAGTCATTTTTAACATCTTTGTTAACATTTTTAACTTTCTTTCTTTACTTTTTAAGAAAATATTTATTCCCCCTGTTGTTTTATTGTTGTAGTTATTATTGTTGTCATCGTTGTTGGATAGGACAGAGAGAAATTTAGAGAGGAGGGGAAGACGGGGGAGAGAAAGATAGACACCTGCAGACCTGCTTCACCGTCTGTGAAGCGACTCCCCTGCAGGTAAGGAGCCGGATGCTTGAACCAGGATCCTTACGCCAGTCCTTGGCGCTTTGCACCACCTGCGCTTAACCCACTGTGCTACCATCCAACTCCCCATTTTTTACTTTCTTTTCGCTTCTGACTTCTGGTCAGTCATTACGTCCTACTGATGCCAGCTTTGAATAGCTATTGCATGCTTTCTTTACTCTTAACCCCACTGTTCTTACTCAGAGTTCTATATTCTCCACATTGGTAAGATAGTTTGTAGCTGGTTTTATTATCTTAAGTCTCTGCCTCTTCTGTTAAATTTTCCATCTCACATGATGGTAAAAATCACATGCTCCTCTGGCTAAATGTATTTTTAGTTTGCTACTGCCTGTGAGTATAAGTCAGATTGCATAGCAAGACTTATAGGGTTTTCCACAATGCACATGGAAATACTCAGTTTGGGTGTATCTTGTCACCACAGCTCTGGCTGTATACTTGTCCTCAGATGTACTTTTCATGTGTGTGCTTTCAGACTTACACTCCTATCCCTTCTTCTTCTTTCTTTCTTTTTTTTTAATATCTTTATTGGGGAATTAATGTTTTACATTCAACAGTAAATACAATAGTTTGTACATGCATAACATTCCCCAGTTTCCCATTTAACAATACAACCCCCACTATGTCATTTATCATCCTTCATGGACCTGTATTCTCCCCAATTCCTATCCCTTCTAAGCAGAATGTTCTTCCCCCTTTCAGGTCCATGCTTATCCTATAAAGGTATATCTCAAGTATTGCTCCTTCACCTGTGCTAATACGGATTTTTTTTCTTTGTTTTTTTAAAATTTCTTTCAATTTATTTATTGGGGAATTAATGTTTACATTTGACAGTAAATACAATAGTTTGTACATGAATAACATTTCCCAGTTTTCCATATAACAATACAACCCCCACTAGGTCCTCTGTCATCCTTCTTGGAGTCTTTTATTTTGGTGCAATACGCCAATTCCAGTTCAAGTTCTGCTGTGGTTTCTTTTCTGATCTTGTTTTTCAACTTCTGCCTGAGAGTGAGATCATCCTATATTCATCCTTCTGTTTCTGACTTATTTCACTTAACATGAATTTTTCAAGGTCCATTCAAGATCGGCTGAAAACGGTGAAGTCACCATTTTTTATAGCTGAGTAGTATTCCATTTTGTATAAATACGACAACTTGCTCAGCCACTCATCTGTTGTTGGACACCTAGGTTGCTTCCAGGTTCTGGCCATTAAAAATTGTGCTGCTAAGAACACAGAACACAAATCTTTTTGGATGGATGTGTTGGGTTCCTTAGGATATATCCCCAGGAGAGGAATTGCAGGGTCATAGGCTAGGTCCATTTCTAGCCTTCTGAGAGTTCTCCAGACTGTTCTCCACAGAGGTTGGACCAATTGACATTCCCACCAGCAGTGTATGAGGGTTCCTTTGACCCCACGCCCTCTCCAGCATTTGCTGCTTTTCTGATGTATGACATTTTCACAGGAGTGAAGTGATATCTCATTGTTGTCTTTATTTTCATTTTTCTGACAATCAAAGACTTGGAGCATTTTTTCATGTGTTTCTCAGCCTTTTTTTTTTTTTTTTTTTTTTTTTTCAAAAACCGAAAGCTCGGTGCTAGGAAGTCTGCGACCCCGGCCCCGCCCGGCCGATCCCGCCAGAGTCGACACGCCGCGCGACACGGGGCCCAAGTGCTTCGGGGTGGCGGGTGGCGGTCCCCTCCGGGTCGCCGGTTGCAAATGGCAGCCCGCCCCCCCCCCCCCCCCCCCCCCCGCAATGTCCCCACTAGTCCGCGGGGCCGGAGCAGCGCGTCGTCGAGCCTCCAAGCGGCGGGAAGCGCCGAGGCTGGCGGCCTCAGTCCGCCGCCGGCACGGCCCGCCCCACCGAGAGGCCCCGCACCCCGGAGCCCGAGAGTCCTGCGCTCACAGGCATGTCGTCGATGCTCTCCGGAGCGCGGCGCGACCTGACGTGCGCGGCGACAGCGCCTGCGGGCCTTTCTCAGCCTTTTGGATCTCTTCTGTGGTGAATATTCTGTCCATGTCCTCCACCCATTTTTGGATGGATTTATTTGTTTTCTTGCTGTTGAGATTTGCAAATTCTTTATATATTGTGTTTATTAGCCTTTTGTCTGATGTACGGCATGTAAAGATCTTCTCCCATTCTGTGAGGGGTCTCTTGGTTTGGGTAGTAGTTTCTTTAGCTGTGCAAAGCTTTTTAATTTGATGTAGTCTCATAGGTTTATGCTTGCCTTAGTCTTCTTTGTAACTGGATTCGTTTTATTGAAAATGTCTTTAAAATTTATGTGGAAAAGAGTTCTGCCAATGTTTTCCTCTAAGTATCTGATAGTTTGTGGTCTAACATCCAAGTACTTGATCCACTTGGAATTTACTTTTTTATTTGGTGTAATAGAATGGTTCAGTTTCATTCTTCTGCATGTTTCAGCCCACTTTTTTCCAACACCATTTGTTGAAGAGACTCTGCTTTCCCCATTTAATAGTCTGGGCCCCTTTGTCAAAGATTAGATGTCCATAGGTGTGGGGCCTTATTTCTGGGCTCTTGATTCTATTCCACTGGTCATTATGTCTATTCATGTTCCAGTACCAAGCAGTTTTGATGACAATGACCCTATAGTACAATTTGAGATCTGGGAGTATGATGCCTCCGGTTCTGTTCTTTTTTTCTCAAGATTGTTTTGGCAATTCTAGGTCTTTTCTGGTTCCAGATAAACATTTGTAGCATTTGTTCTATTCTAAAAAATGTGGTAGGGTTCTTGATGATGATAGCATTAAATTTGTATATGGCTCTGGGTAGTCTATTCATTTGATGATGTTAATTCTTCCAACCCATTGACATGGAATATCTTTCCACTTCTTTGTGTCTTTTTCAATTTCCTTGAGTAGTGACTCATAATTTTCAGTATACAAGTCTTTCACTTCTTTGGTTAGATTTATTCCTAGATATTTTATTGTTTTTGTTGCTATAGTAAAAGGAGTTGATTTCTGGATTTCAACTTCTTCTAACATAGTGTTTGCATAGAGGAATGCCACTGACTTTTGAATGTTAATTTTGTAGCCTGACACCTTACTGTATTGCCTGATGATAACCAAAAGATAATTACTGGGTTCCTTAGGTTTTTTATGTATATTATCATGTCATCTGCAAATAGAGAGAGTTTGACTTCTTCTCTTCCAATCTGTATCCCTTTAATTCCTTGCTCCTGCCTGATTGCTATGACAAGAACTTCCAATACTATGTTGAATAGTAATGGTGATAGTGGGTAACCCTGCCTAGTATGTGATCTGAGGGGATATGCTTCCAGTTTTTCACCATTGAGTGTGATGTTGGCTGTAGGTTTGCTATATATAGACTCCACAATCTTGAGGAATTTTCCATCTATTCCCATTTTTTGTAGTGTTTTGATCATGAAGGGATGTTGTATTTTGTCAAAGGCTTTCTCTGCATCTATTGACATGACCATGTGGTTTTTGGTCTTGCTTTTATTGATGTGGTGGATTACCTTGATTGATTTACGTATATTAAACCAACCTTGCATGCCTGGGATAAACCCCACTTGGTCATGATGAACCATATTTTTAATATACTGCTGTATCCGGTTGGCTAGAATTTTGTTCAGTATTTTAGCATCTTGTTCATCAGAGATATTGGTCTGTAGTTTTCTTTTATGGTTGTGTCCCTGTCTGCTTTTGGTATCAAAGTGATGTTGGCTTCATAGAAGCTGGAAGGGAGTATTCCTATGTCTTAAAAGTAGAGGTATTAGTTCTTCTTTGGAGGTTTTGTAGAATTCATTTGTAAAACCATCTGGTCCAGGACTTTTATTTTTGGGGAGATTTTTATAACTGTTTCAATTTCATTAGCTGTGATGGGCCTGTTCATGTTATCCACTTCCTCTTTACTTAGTTTTGGAAGTTGGTAGGTATCTAGGAAATCGTCCATTTCTTCCAGGTTCTCTAGCTTGGTGGTATATAGTTGTTCATGGAATCCTCGCATGATATATCCATTTTGCCTCCAGGGTTATTGCTGGGTGTCAATGCCTGCACTTTGAATCCACTGCTCCTTGAGGCCATTTTTCCCTTTTTGTTACCCTTGTTGTTATGGTTGCCATTGTTGTTGTTGGATAGGACAGAGAGAAATGGAGAGAGGAGGGGGAAGAGAGAGGGGGAGAGAAAGATAGACACTTGCAGATCTGCTTCACCACTTGTGAAGCAACTCCCCTGTAGGTGGGGAGCCAGGGCTCCAACCGGGATCCTTCCCCTGGTCCTTGAGCTTTGTGCCACCTGCGCTTAATCCACTGAGCTACCACCCGATTCCCTGTTTTATTTTTTAGATATAGGTTGAGACAGAGAGGAGACAGACACTGCAACACTGCTCTACCACTCATGAGTGCCCCCATTTCCCCCATGGTATTCTTATGTGGTTGTTTGAGCCTTAAACTTGGATTCTTGCACTTGGTAATGTATGCACTCTACTAGGTGGGCTACCTGCCAGCCTTCTGGGCGTTTATATTTTTGAAGTCAAAGTTTTCTTTTTTTCTTTCATTTCTTGTGAGTTAAGTGTCATATCTGGGAAACCTTTGCCTATCCTAATGTCGTAAAGATTATTATGGTGTCTTCTTATAAGAAATTTATAGTTTTAGCACATTTAAGTTTCTGATCCATTTTGAGTTAATTTTTATATATTATGTGGCCCAGGAGATAGCTCAATTAGTACAGCATTAGACACTAATGCCTAAATTTTCCATTTTGAGTCCCAGCATCACATAAACCAGATGTTGTTCTTGTTTCTCTTTTTTTCTCTCTCCCTCTCTTACTTTCCCTTATTCCCTCATGTGTAAAACTATAATATTAGATAAAAAAATCTTAAGAAAAAATTTCATGTGATAAGTAGGGGTGCAGCATTCTTTTGTGTGTGTGTGTATTGTCACAATACCTTTTGTTGGAAAGACTGTTCTTTCCCCTATTGAATTGTCCTGACAACCTGCCAAAAGTCAGATAACCATAAATGTAAGGTATAATTTCTAGACTGATAATTCTATTCCATTAATTTGTATTTTTGTCCTTAAATTAACACTGTGCTGCTTTGACTACTATAACAGCTTGGCGTTTTTTTTTTTTTTTTTTTGTTATATAAAATCTGGTGCTTGTCCAAGGGTTTCTATGGTTGTTTGGGGGAAAATAAGTATAAAAAAGCAGAAATGACTAATAGCTGTTATTCATGTAGCGATAATTAGCCTTTATGGAAGCCAGTGCTGTTCCTTTCTTTCCTGATGATAGAGTAAGCATTATAAAACCCCATTCTCCCTTTTCACATATTTGTATATGTGTGTGTATCTGTGTACACATGTGCATGAATTTCTGACCTCTGTCACTATGTAGTTTTACTTTGTAATTTCAGTAATAATCTCACTTAGACCTCAGAGTAGATCAGCAGGTCCTGTTTATTCTCCCGAGAGGTGTTTGAATTGTTAGAGTGCATTAAGGGTGTTTTGGTGTGGAAGACCTGTAATAGCACTCATTGACCTTGGACTTGCTATAAGGAGAAGCATGGATTTTAGAAACTGTCATTAGCATTAATTATTTCTAATGCACCATCATTTTTGACAGTAATGAACTAAACAAGAAGCCTATTACTTTCAGCAGAGAGTACACTTCCTGGTGATATAACAGTTTTTGAGGTATATATGGCATGTGGCACAAAGGGAGGACTAGTATGAGTCACTGTGAAGCAGGCTTTGCTGCATTTAAAGTGGCTAAACAAGTCCCTTTTCTTTTGTTAAACAACAACAACAAACTAGTCCTGCAGTGTTATTTTGAAGAAAGAAACAGATAACCTACAGGGATCCTAATAGCTGTCTTTACAACATGACTTTGGAAATGTGAGGGGGCCAGGTGGTGACGCACCTGGTGGTGATGCACCTGGTTGAGCGCATGTGTTATAATGCACAAGGACCAGGGTTTGAGCTCCTGGTCCCTACCTGCAGGGGGAAAGCTTTGCAAGTGGTGAAGCAGTGAGTGCTACAGGTGTCTCTCTCTGTCTGTCTCCATTTCTATCACCCTCTTCTATCTCAATTTCTGGTAGTCACTACCCAGTAAATAAAGATAATTTTTAAAAAATAATATTACAAGGATTTTTCTTTTTGCTTTAAAAGAGAAGCATAAAAATGCTTTTCATCCTTTCCAGAAACCTGTTTGTACTGTGATTTTTTTCTTTTGGAATGAAGGGCTTGTTTTAAACTAGTCCCTATTCAAGAATAGCCCTACATTGTTACTTTGCACAAAGCAAACTGTAACTTGGGGGTAAGGGGTGACTTAAAATTAGGTCTGACAACAAGCCCAAAATGACTTGAGTTAACTGCATGCAGTTTGTCCTTTATGATTCCATGCGTCTGTCTGTATTATCTGGGGGTGCATATGGTGTCTTCTGAGTAAATATTCAATTGAGTCTTGGTTAGCAGGCAGTCAGGATTCTAAATGGAAACCCAAAGGCACATAACTTCCTTGTCACTTTGATTAGGATACCTTGAGGAGCCTTACACAAGTCTTTTATGTTTGCATATATCCATCTACTACAAAGGAGAGTATTTTAAAAGTCAAGTTTATCAGTTGGTACTTTTTAATACAAAAATGCTTCTAAAGATGGAAGTATATGCCACATAGTCTTAACACTTAGTCCCTTTCCCTTCCTTTTAAATAATTTGTCATATAGTTTAAATAATTCAAGCATGAAAAGATATTTAATGAAATGTAAGAGCTTCATTTTGGCCAGCAAGATAGCTTACTCTAATAGTAACGTTTGTTTTTCATGTGTATGACCTAGGTTCGAACTCATACTTGCTGTACTGAAGAAATCTTCGGTGCTGCAGTGTTTTCTGTCTCTGGAAAAGTTATCCTAGAGTAATATTGGCCGTAATTTCATTTCACTTCCTTTCCTTTCCTCTTCCTCTTTTTTTGTTTTGCTTTTTGATAAAGACAGAAGTTGAGAGGAGATAGGAAGAGGAGTGCTGAAACCTGCAGCACTGCTTTACTGTGCGTGAAACTTCCCTTCTACAGGTGGGACTCGGAGTGGGACCTCAGGTCCTATCTAGTTTTGTTTGGTTTCATTTCATTTCATTTTAGTTTTTTTTTTTTTACTATCTTTATTTTTATTGCATAGAGATAGAAATTGAGAGGAGTGGGGAGAGGTAGAGAGACAGAGAGACACCTGCAGCACTGCTTCATCACTTGTGAAGCTTTCCCCCTGCAAGAGGGGATCAGAGGCTTGACGTTGTGCATTATAACAGGTACACTCAACCCCAAGTGTTCTACCACCTGGCCCCCAGTCTAGTTTAGTTTGTATAGAAACAGAGAGAAATTGAGAGGAAAGGAAACCAAGTGTTCTACCATCTGGCCCCCAGTCTAGTTTAGTTTGTATAGAGACAGATGTGAAACTATGTGAAAGCTTGGTAGAGCTTAGGGGAGCTCTCCCATCCTCGGATGGAGGTCTGGAAAGACACCCCACTTGTTAGCCTCTCTCCTTATAGAGATGAGCCAAGAGGGAAAGTCTCCCAGACTCAGTTGCTCCTTGTTAGTCTCTCAAGCTCACAGAAAGCCTACAGGACTTTCATACTTAGTTTCTCCTGCTAGCAGCAGGCCAAATGGCTGCCTACTTTAGGGTTCACACATCCACTTCACCTTTTGATCATGATGGAGAACACACTCTTATCATACACCTCCCCAATACCAGACAACGAAAACCCCAAATCCTATTTTCTTGTGCCCTTTGATATCTGTGATTTACATCAAGCTTGTTTTTCTTCTTCTCTACCTCACCTTACTGGTTTAACCCCTATGCTTCTCTCAAATGCCTTTGGATAATTAACTTGCCTGCATCATGGAGACTAATTGCCTTGACCTTTATGTATCACATCAATTCTTGTCATACCAGCCCCCTACCCTACAGGCAAGCTGACCCTTAAGAAACCTGTAATTTCTGACATATGTGAAAAGTATTCTTTGTTTAACTCTATAAAAACCTGTAGCCTTCTCTAAATAAAGGATTGTTCATACCAGTGTACTCCCCGAGGCCTCCTTTCTGTATCACAGTTACTAGAACTGGTGAGGGAGGATCGGAGACTTACCCCCTGGCTGGCTGGAGCCACTCCATGTGAGTGCCAGCAGAGAGAAATTGAGAGGAAAGGAAGAGGCAGAGTAGAACAGAGAAAGAGAGACATTACCACTCATAAAGCCTCCCCACTGCAGGTGTGGACTGGGGACATGAACTTGGGTCTGGTCCTTGTGCGTAATAATGTATGCATTTGACTGGGCACACCACTGCCTGCACTACCATCTCCCCCCCCTTTTCTTTTCCCCACCAGTGCTATTGCTGGGGCTCTGTATGTATGATGAATATATCCACTGTCCCACTGACTTTTTTTTTAAATAGAAATAAGAGAAAGTGGGAGGGGAAGTAGCTATAGAAAGAGAGAGAGAAATAGATGCTTGTAGTACTGCTTCACCACTTGTGAAACTTCCTTTCCCCTTGTGCCATCATATCATATCATATCAAACTGGAAGACTGCCCAAACTACCTGTTTCCCACTCTCAACCAGGCTTACTTAGGTCACAGTTTCTTTGCCTGTGCTTTTGTAGCACTCTGTACATCCTTCCATTAGAATAGCAGTCTGGTATTTTATAAATTTTGTTTTGTATAGATTCTTCCTGTTAGGACAGGAAGTTTGCCTTCCATCTTGTATAGTCTGTCCTCCATATTCTGTATACTCCAGGGATATTTGGGGAAAGTGGTCTGAGTGGGGTATCATGTTAAGTCAGTAGTCTAATCTAATCACAGTTAACTGCTCCTTCTTTGTGGCTTCCATTTAAGTTTTTCTTCCAGTAGGTGTGGTTTCAGTGCCTCTCTGGATTGAGCTTTATAGATTAAAGCATGCTCTAGTTTCAGGTCTTGCTAGAAGTTGTGAAGCTATCTACTCAGCAGAGAGCCCAAAAAGCCAGAGTAGAACTTTCTAGCTCTCTTCTTGGGCCTTGAAAGCTTGTTTGGAGGTTCTAGCAGGAAAGCGAGCATAGCTACTTGTATACCCTTGACCGAAGATCAGTCCATCTCTATTTGGAGAAGGTTGTCAACTGAGGGGTGAGGGAGGAAGGGGACACCCACCTAGCCAGCCAGATCATCCTAATCAATCCTGGTGATCAGTGGGGTGACAGATGTTGCAGCCAGATCACCCTTACATCCTCACTTTGGGAGTATTCAACTTGAGGGCATCTATCCCCCCCAAACCCCGAGTCATAATTGATCCAGTTGCCTAGATTCTCATTACCAGTGATGTTAGCTATAATTTTCTCCACAGGGGGCTGTACATTCAAAAGTATGAGGAAATATCATTATTGTTTCTGATAGTCTTTTATAGTCAGGTTCTCTTTTGCAAAATAAAACACCCTTTTTCAATCTGGTAAATAAATCTGTTATCACAAAATAGGTATGGAGGCAGGAGAGAAGGCTGTTAACAGAAATTACTTGATAAGTATCTTTATCCTTTTTAAATTTTCTTCTCTGCCTTTGATTTGAGGCTGTCACACCTTCATAGTACATTTTAGAAAAATACTGAAGGCATCCTTCAATTATTTGCCCAGTTCTCTGTTTTCTATTCCTTGATCCTGACTTAGACTATACACCAGTGAATTGGGTGAGGATTTCCTTAAGCATTATATTCAACCTTATCAAATATTTAGAATGCTCACAGATGTGTTTGCACATAAAAAATGCCTTGGGTTTACATAATTGGCACATTCAAGCTTGGGCTTTTAACACAAAAAATACCCAAGAATATTCCTCTTTTGGAATTTCACCTTTTAAAAATAAAAGCAGTTCCATAGTGGCTGAAGAAATAGTTCAACTGTTGAAGCATTGGATTTGAATGTCTAAGGTTCTCAGTTTGATCCTTGGTGCCAGAATGGTGCTCTGGCTTCTCTTCTTTCTGATGATGATAGAACACTCTCTTATATGTAATAAATGAAGAAACTTAAAAAATTCCCACAGCATTAATTGTAATAACATTTGGGTAATCAAAACAATGGGAGAAAATATTTCAGAAACACTCTTCCAATGAAGGAAAACAGAAAAACAAACTATATTGCATTCTCAACAATTTCGCAATTCGTTGACAGTTTGTAGTTGGAAACTGTTTGGAGCAGAGTAATATGTCTTTTTAGCACAAACCAACTCAGTTGTCTCCATTCTATTTAGAATGATCTTTGGCCGCAGGAGCAGTGGGTTCGTAGTGCAGGCACCAAGCACCAGTGATAACCCTGGAGGCAAAAAAAGAAAGAATTAGAAGAATTGTTATTTTCTACTAGAAAGCTTATACATGTGGTCTGGGGGGTGGCGCAGTGTATAAGGCATTGGACTGTCAAGCATGAGGTCCTGAGTTCGATCCCTGGCAGCACATGTACCAGAGTGATGGCTGGTTCTTTCTCTCCTGTCTTTCTCATGAATAAATAAATAAATAAATTCTTTTAAAAAAAAGAAAAAAGAAAGTTTATGTATGCCTGGGGTTCCCAGTTTGAGGACCTTGGGTGGTGGCACACCCAGTAGAATATACGTGTTACCATGCACAAGGACCCTGATTCAAGCCCCTGGTCCCGGCCTGCAGGGGCAAGCTTTACAAGTTGTAGAGCAGTGATGCAGGTGTCTCTACTCTTTTCTCCCTCTCCGTTTTCTCAGTCTTTATCACAAAATAAAGAAAAAGAGGGAGGGAGTCGCGTTGTGGCGCAGCAAGTTAAGCGCACATGGTGTGAAATGCAAGGACTGGTTTAAGGATCCTAGTTCGAGCCCCTGGCTCCCCACCTGCAGGGGGTCACTTCACAAGTTGTGAAGCGGGTCTGCAGGTGTCTGTCTTTCTCTTCCCCTCTCTGTCTTCCCCTCCTTTCTCCATTTCTCTCTGTCCTATCCAACAACAATGATATCAATAACAATAATAATAATAACCACAACAATGATAAAACAACAAGGGCAACAGAAGGGGAAAAAAGTGATCTCCAGGAGCACCGGATTTGTAGTGCAGGCACTGAGCCTCAGCAATAACCCAGGGTGGGGGGGGGCAAAAAAAAATTTAAAAAAAAATCCCTGAGCCTGAACAGCTACAATTAAAAAAGAAAAAAAGGGGGGCCGGGGAAGAGGGCACCAGAAGTGGTTATGGGGCTATACAGGCATCAAGTTCCAGTGGTAACCTTGGTAGAAAAAAAAAAAAGAATAGAAAATTGGGGGTGGGGGGCATCAAAACATTTGGATATGCATTTTAATTTCTGTAGACTTAGCAGTTGATTCAGTGAATTTCTTTTGTTTCACTCTAGCTCAGAATCAAGATTTCTACTGAAGTTGGCATTACAAATGTTGATCTCTCCACTGTGGATAAGGATCAGAGTATTGCACCCAAAACTACTCGGTAGGTGCAAGGATACATGGGTTTATGGGATGTGTGTAGGGAGTGCCTAGGTTTGAGCTGAGAACATCTAGGCACTGTGTCTCTCTAGATGTAATTTTTCTGTCAACAGTAATCTTGGCTTGCACCCCAAATTAAAGAGACTGAAGTTCTGGCATAGTACCAGGAATGCTGCTTATCATCCTAGTAGATTTGAGGATTTTCTATAGCAGTAGTCAGTCCCTAAGCAAATTCCTTACTATCAGGCCAGAGCCAGATAAGAAGCTTGCCTCAGAATGTTAAGTCTGAGCTAATCAGCTGGGTTGTCAAGCATGTCACTTAGTTCAGATGACATTTCCTATAAACATGACTTTCTCAGTGGAGGAAGCTGTGAATTTTTTTTGTGTGTGTAATCTATTTTTCTTCATGATTCTGTCTTTGTTTTTCATGGCAACTTTCTTTGGCCAGTAGTCTAAATTCAATTGGAAGCCTCATAGGTATCCTAATGCAGATATCTAACATTAAGACTACCATTAGCCAGGACTGGGCAGTGGGGCGCCTGGCTAAGCACATGTGTTACCATGTAGCACAAGGACCTGGGTTTTAGACCCTGCTCCCCAATATGGCTCCATCTCTTTCCTACAGCTGCAGTTCCATCTCTTGACCTGAGACTGGTGGTGTGAATGTTGTCCACAGCTTGAGACCCAGCTGTGTTTGCCTTTTCCAGACTGTACTCTGGTCTCTGGCCACTCTTATCTCCATGCTGCTGCCTGCCACTCACTGCTGAGTCTGCACTTAAAAATGGCTTCATCTGCTCTCCCCCAGCTCTATCTTCCAGCAGCCTCTGTCCCACGTTGCTCCTTCTCACCCCAACCCCCTTTCCCTGCATATGCAGATGAGTTTTCTCAGACTTTGTAGATTGTGTTATGAGATTCCAGGTATTCTTTTTTAGCTGTTTTATCTGGTTTTTCCCCAGAGTGATCCTCAGTCTTTGTTACTCCTTGGCCATACCTTGCTCTTGGATATTTTCATAGTGACATTGGAAATGAGAACAGTGTTGAGAATCTCCTGAAATACTAGTGTCTATCTATGGAAGCATTTTGCAATGTTTTATACTATGTTTAGACATAGAGTTGATGATACCTATAAGTAAATGTGAAGTCTAGTGTGAACTCCATAACCATTTTCTTCCCTGTTAACCTAAAACACCAGGAGAGAGTTGTTGGAAAGAACTATTTTTTTTTTAAGTGTGCCCTTTGAGAGAATGACTGTGCGCACGTGTGCAAGCAAACACACACTTGCTACTGGGACCTCACACATTTCTGATTTCACAACTCCTAACCACTTTTCATGTAGATAGAGACAGAAGACAGAGGTTATCACCATTGGATACATCTGTTGCTGTAATACCTCCCATGTGCAGGGCCTCAAGCCTGAGCTATATATGCACAATACAGGCATTCTCCCCATACAACTATTTCTCAGGTCCAGAAAGTGATTTTTTGAAACACAGCCAAAAAATAAATTTAAAACAGAATCCAAGAAAAAATATAGCATTGTCAACCAGAAGGCATCAAGTTCTGAGATCAGTGTATCAGAGAGACAGGTAGACGGGACACCTGCAGACCTGCTTTACCACTCATCAAGTATCCTTCATGCTGGTGGGAAGATGGAGCTTGAACCCAATCTTTGTGCTTGATAATATATGTGCACTTATCTGGGTTTGCCACTGACTAGCCCTCAGATGAGCTATTTTTCTGACACAGAAGTAATTTTTAATTTTTTCTAAATATTTTGTTTATTGGATAGAGACAGAAAAATTGAGAGGGGAGGGGAGAAAGAGTTAAAGAGAAAGAGAGAGACACCTGCAGAACCGTTTCACTGCTTGAGAAGCTTTCCCCCTGCAGGTGAGAAGTGGCGGCTTGAACCCAGGTCCTTGCACATTATAACCTGTGTACTTAACTGGGTGTGCTACCAGCCAGACCCATATATAAATCTTAAAATAATAATAATAATAATAAGGCCAGGCAGTAGTGCAGTGGGTTAAGCGCACATGGCAAGAAGTGCAAGGATCTCAGTTCTAACCCCGTTTCCCCACCTGCAGGGGGGTTGCTTCACAAACAGTGAAGCAGGTCTGCAGGTGTCTGTCTTTCTCTACCCCCTCTGTCTTCCTTTCTTCTCTCGATTTCTCTCTGTCCTGTCCAACATCAACAACAACAGCAATGACAACAATGACAATAACAGCAACAAGGGCAACAAAATGGGGGGAAAATTAGTAGCATTTAAAAAAAAAAGCTCTAAGTACCCTTTTCATCACTTACCTGCTTGTGTCTGTTGACCTCATGCACATATGCTACTGCTGTCTGTGTCCTTGTGGTCTTGTGAGCCCAGCTCTCCAGTTTGCTTGTATTCCTGCAGGGGACACACAGGAGCCGATTGGTACCTAACTTGGTGGAGTTAATATCTTTGGTCCTTGAAGTGACAACTTGGACCCTCCACATATAGCATTTTCCACAAAAAAGTGAAATTTGTGTTCTGTACATTACTCAGTCCTGGTTTAATAAATACAATCTGCCCCCACGCCACAGACAATTCTTCACTTCCTCTGACCAAACACAGAAAAGCATTAACAATGGGGGCTTGGGGGGTAAGGCAATGAAGTAAAGTTTGTGTCTTTTTACTCTGTTCTCCAAGCTCTGCAGCAGACCCTTTCTGAAGTGTGTTGTGTGAATATCTCTTTCAGGGTGACCTACCCAGCCAAAGCCAAGGGCACATTCATCGCTGATAGCCACCAGAACTTTGCTTTGTTCTTCCAACTGGTGGATGTGAACACTGGTGCTGAACTCACCCCTCACCAGGTCAGAAAGACTTAACAGATAGTTCTCTTGGCTTGAAACATCCACATATGCTGGAATGTTGATGTGGTATTTAATAGCATCGATTAGAGAAATTTCCAAATTCCTGCCTTTGAATCTTCATTCACATGGTTCCCTGAGAGTCCATCAGTTCTCCCACAGAACTCATTACCCTCTCCATTGGTTGTAACCCTGAACCTGGAGCGTACTCTTCTTTTTAAAAGATTAGCTGGTATTGACATAACATATATTTAAGGTTGACTGGCACTTAATTTGAGCTTTTTTTTTCTTTCTTTCTCTCTGAAAAGAAGAGATATATTGAAATAATTTCTAGGGCAAAAAGGGAAATCTAAGCAATGGACTCAAAACTTTTTTTTTTTTCCTACGAATCCACTGCTTTCAGTGGCCCTTTTTTCTTTCTTTCTTTCTTTCTTTCTTTCTTTCTTTCTTTCTTTCTTTCTTTTTTTGTTGTTGTTGTTGTTGTAATTTTTATTAGATAGGACAGAGAAATTGAGAGAGGGAGGCGATAGAAAGAGGGAAAGAAAGATAGACACCTGCTTCACTGCTCCTGAAGTGGACTCCCTATAGGTGGGGAGTGTGGGCTTGAACTCTGGTCCTGAGCTTGGTAATATGTGCACCTAGCCAGGTGCACTACTCCTGCCTACACACACACACACACACACACACACACACACAATCACTTTTTTTGTTGGTATTGTCCAGATCAAATTGCTCTATGCAAGAATATGAACCAAATTTGTGCTTTCTTCATGTTATAAGAGTCATAGGCTTCATTATTTTGCTTTTCTCCTAATAATGATAATTATAATTTAAACAGTTTTTACATATTTTTTCCCCCAGAAAATTGATATGTTTTTTTGTATTCTCAGACACCTAATATCTCTTGTCCTAACCTTCCTCTGTCAGCCCCCTGGATACAGCATAGTGATTTCAGCCCTGCTCCATGTATAGTTGTATTGTGTAAAGGGAAATTCAAATCAATTCTTTGAATACTGAAAGGGTGACAGGAGAGAATATGGGGCATAGCGACATTGTATAGATACGTCCTAGTGAATAATACTTAACAAGAATCAGCTGACTTGTATTGTTGAAAGACAACTTCAGTAGATTTACTTGAAAGTCTTTTGACTTTCTTTTTTATTTTTTGTACTATCTTTATTTATTTATCAGATAGAGACAGCCAGAAAGCAAGAGGGAAGGAGATAATACAAAAAGACACCTGCAACACTGCTTCCCTACTTGCAAAGCTTTCTCCCTGCATTTGGGGACTAGGGCCTCAAACCTGGGTCCTTGCACCTTGTAACATATGTGCTTACCCAGGTATGCCACCACCTGTCCCCTCTTTTGACTTTCTGTTTCTTGCCCAGACAAGAATGGCTGTTCCCAGGACACCATCCCTGTGCTTCTCATCTCATTCCTCTCCTTCATCCCCAAACTCTAGAGGGCTTCTTTAGGGCATCAAGGGGCTAACTAATTGGACCCTTAAACACCTCAACATTTTAGCATTTCCATACTTCTTAGAGAGACATTTGCCAGCCAGACAACAGTGGAAAGAAAAAAATACAAAGAAAAGAAACTATCAGACTAAACTGGTGGGATTAGGGCTAGAGCAGGGAGAGTTAATGAGGAAAATGTTACTTTAACTGAACACTGTTTCATCTAAGATTCTATTTTGGAAACCATGGCTTAAAGACCTCCCAGGCAGAGAGGGCATTTTGTGGATGAGCCTGGCTGCTGCTTGTACTTGGCTGAGATTAGGGGAAAATCAAGCATCCAGGTTTCTAAACCCCTTTCTTGGCCAAGGCTAATTGCTGCAGCCAAGATGCTTCACATCTCTGGGCCCCTTTCTCCAAATAGTTTGATGGTTGTTCTCTGTTGCTCAGATGTAGAGTAACAAAGGAGATTTATATTCTCTGGATTCAGTGCTGGCTGTGTGACCATGGCAACTTATTTAATGCTTGTGCCTTGTGATCTGTAAAACAGAACCAACCTACCTTCCTTGTTGAATTATTTATATTGAAATAGTAGAAGGAATAGTTCTTGGGGTGACTAATTTAGTTGTACTTTTGATGTCCAGAAACCCTAGTTTCTTATGCCACTAGGGGAGGAAGGAGGGATGATCAGCTACTGTTTATCTGCTAACTAGTTATGGCAGTTCCTGTGCTGATATACAAGTGGAAGCTAATCATTCTGTCTTAAAGATGAAGAAATAAAGACCCAAGGAGGTTAAGTAACCTGTTCAGCTAATAAGGTAGTGAGGCCAAATCTGTTTTCAGAGCCTGGGTTCGTTCTGTGACACTGGGGCTGCTTTACTCAATTAGAACTCTGCCTTGCTATCAATCCCCAAGCCTCCTCTACTAAATCCTTAGCTGGAGGCACACGGAAATTGAAAATGGACCTCTTACAGTTCCACCTCATTTCCCTTCTTTTTACCCTCTGGTGAAGAAGTTAATTGGGCAGCAAAGTGACCAAAATGCTGGCAGGAAGAAGAAATTGCAGCAACAGCAAAGGGCTTAAGTCATCCACAAACTGGATGACTTAAGTGTTCAGTGTTCACCCTTCAAGTAGTTGAGAACTGACTGGACCTCAGGATTAAATTTCTTTCCCAAGACCAACAAAATGTTATCTCTTAACTAGGATCTAGGGTGGGATGGCCACTTTTTCTGAAACTCTTTCAGGCAGATCTGGATGGTCTGAGAGCTCTCACTCTGACAAAATAGCCAACAGACTGCTGCCTCACTGATTTGATGTTGGGCTCAGAGGGAATTTTGAGATTATCAGTTGAAAAAATTGTGTTATTGCTCCATCCAGACGTTTGTACGACTGCATAACCAGAAGACTGGCCAGGAAGTAGTGTTTGTTGCTGAACCGGACAGCAAGAATGTGTACAAGTTTGAACTGGATACATCTGAAAGAAAAATAGAATTTGATTCTGCATCTGGCACTTACACTCTTTATTTGATCATTGGAGATGCTACTTTGAAGAACCCAATCCTTTGGAATGTGGTATGTGCTGAAAGTGGACCCTGACTCAGGCCAGAATAGTCACAGCACAAACGCAACATGCTTCATTTCAGGAATCTGGGGTGTTGTACCCTAATTTTGCCTCCGATAGGGCAATAAATGAACATTTCAAGGTCAGCTGTTGAATGATATTCCCATTTAGTACTAGTGGGGGTATGCACATGCCCTGGCACTTTGTATGTGCTTAGTAGTGATTGAGTGACATGTAAGTTTGCCTTAAGTTCTAGCGGTTTGTGAATTTCTAAGAAAGGTATACTGGAAGGAGGGTTTTTTTTTTCATATTTATGTATTCCCTTTTGTTGCCCTTGTCTTATTGTTGTAGTTATTATTGATGTTGTTGTTGTTGGATAGGACAGAGAAATGGAGAGAGGAGGGGAAGACAGGGGGAGAGAAAGACACCTGCAGACCTGCTTCACCACCTGTGAAGCGACTCCCCAGTAGGTGGGGAGCCAGGTGCTCAAACCGGGATCCTTACGCCAGTCCTTGCACTTTGCACCACATGTGCTTAACTCATTGCACTACCTCTCAACTCCTGGAAGGAATTTTTTATAAGTGATATATAGACGACAAAGATAAAGACCTGGCCTTTGAGATGATAGAGCCTGACAGGAGTAGTAAAATTCAAATTCTAATAATGATTCAGGATAGTGTGGGATAGTAAATTGTAGGATGTGCAAAATGCTGATAAACTAATGACCATCACTGGAATAACATGTTATATATATAAGTTATATAGTGCTTCTCACTGATGGTGATTGGCATCATGACAGAAAACTTAAATGAAATGCATTTGAGCTTGGAGTTGAAGATTTGCAAGAATTTATCAGTTTACTACCTGGAGCTATACTGATGGTGGGGTGATGGTTTAAATGTCTTGCAGAGAAGTTGTTAGGCACTGGGGTTGCAAAGGCAGCACAGGTCAAATTGCAAGCCTTAAAAGATGGTTGATTTCCTGTGCAAGACAAAAGGGCAGCTACTATTTTCTTGCATTGTATTCAAAATGCCTTTTTTTTCTTTTGCATTTCAGGTTGCTTTCTGTTTAAGAGATTTTTTTTTTTTTTTTAATGTGGCTAAATCACACTTCCCAGGGGCACCAAGTAGTTTTCTGATTGTAACTGTTAACAACAGCCTGAGTACTAGCTGTTTTTTTTTTTTTCTTAAGCAGCTCATAGTGCACACCAGGCCAGTAGAAAATTGGAAGTCTTTCTCTAAAATGCATTTTTAACAAATACACTTATTCTTGAAAATTGTACTACCTTGAAATTTTGATTAATGGATCAGTGATTGGATCATTTAGAGCTCTTTTTAGGTATGCTCCTGGATATGAGTTAGGGAATATTATCCTGCTGATGAGTTTCACCCCCTTTTCTGCCCCCGTGTCCTTATTTTTAGGCTGATGTGGTCATCAAATTCCCAGAAGAAGATGCTCCATCAACTGTTTTGTCCAAGAATCTTTTTACTCCCAAGCAGGAAATCCAGGTATAATCCCAAAGGGCTTCTCTAAATATGTAAATGGGAAATGGGAACAATGAGAAAGGGCAGCAAACTCCAGTACTGTGACTCTTGAAATTTTTTTTTTTAAACCTGCTACTAAGTGTTATGTTGGGTCCTCATCATTCTATGTAGATACAGTCCCATTCTGGGGTGGGGTGGGGGACAAGCCTGTCTAAAACTGCTCAGTGACTAACTAACTCCCAGAAACAAAATCAGAACCCAAGTTTGTTTTGCCTAAGCACCTAGGAGAGTCAGCCCACAGGTCAGATCACTGATTGCTACAGTGCAGTTGGATTTGGCTTACAAACTCTACTCCTGTCTTAGTCACTACAGGTGGAAAACTCAACTAAAGTCAGGATTTGTCCTCCCCTGGACAAGTCTTTTATCTCTTTCTGGACTTCTCATTCTTACACACAACTATTAGCAATCCCTGCTTAGCCCATTATATAAGGGGCACGGGGTGGGGTGGGAAGTTGTTGATGTTTCTAAAAACAGTTGTGGTTGTGTTACTTGGGCACTTTTTTTTTTATATATACACCAGAGCACTGCTTAGCTCTGGTTTATGGTGGTGTGAGGGATTGAACCTGGGACTTTGGAGCCTCAAGCATGAGAGTCTTTTTGCATAATGATTATGCTATCTACCCCCAGTTATCACTTATTTGGGCACTATTTAAGCAAACTGTGGTGGATTCTCCCTGAAGATTATTTTGCAATAATAAGAAATGGCTATACCATATTATGTGAAACTTACATCTGGGTTAATGTTGAAGTGTTTAAGGTAGACAACTTAATCTCATTTCTCTGTTAAAAAAAGAGAAAGAAAGAAAAAGAAAAAGTGTAAGAATAGAATCCTTTTTTTTTTTCTTAAATCCTCCTAATTTTGGCTTGAGCATTGTTTAAGAGTATAAAGCATAGTTTATTAGTGGAGGGTATAACCATGATAATGAAATGTGCTCCATGATTTGCATGGTGAAATAGATTGACAGTGTCTGCCGCAGAGAATGTTGGGAATCTCTTAGTGGCAGTAGTAGTGAAGAAGAATTGAGAAAAAATTTGAGACCTGTAACTTCAGGTGGGGTTAACTGGGTTCATTAGACACTGTAAGCAAGAAAAAGCCTTAAGTTTACATGGTGAACTAAAGCCTTTAAAAAAGAAGTTTGTATTATTACAGTTTACAAAGCAGAGTCAATGGTCCTATTTCAATCAGTTCTTCCAGTATCCTTAAAAGCCTAGTAGGGTTGTTATCACCCTTCTCATATTGCTAAATTTCTTGCTGGAAGAAGCAACTTGCTCCTGCTTACACTGCCAATATATCAGATTAAACTCATAGAGGTCTAGGCTCATCTCATCTCATCTTATACTATCTCACATTATCTAGATGAACTTACCAAAGGTCTTCATGTAGAAATATCAGAAGAATGCATTTTTAGCCTTCTGGTTCAATTGTAGAAATCATGCAGAATGAATAAGTGAAATCGTTATCTAGGGCTTCATCAGAGCTGTGGGCTGAGGCAGTAAGCCAGGGGGTGAGTTATTGTTGCAACTATCCATAGTGAAGCTCTGTTAAGTTTTAAAATAATAAGGTTACCAGCAGTCAGATACCTTAAGTGGGGCAGCAGCAGATGACAACTCCACGCAGGGAACCCAGAAGCATTATGAACTCCAGAAGTCAGTGCTGAAAAGAGGCATTAGGCCAAATGGCTGCTCCGTACTGGCAGTCTATCCTCTGAGAGACATTTCCTTTCCTTGACTGCCATTGTTGTTTTGGATCTTAGTGTACTTGGCAGCCCCTTTGGGGAGGGCACCTTCTTAAATATTCTTGGTATGTCTTCTTTTGGCAGCACCTGTTCCGAGAGCCTGAGAAGAGGCCCCCCACAGTGGTGTCTAATACATTCACTGCCCTCATCCTCTCACCCTTGCTCCTGCTCTTTGCTCTGGTGAGTAGCTGTAATTAGCATGGGCAGGATGTTTCTGGCACCAGACTAAGCAGATGTAGCCCTTCCAAAGGGGACATTGTGTTCCCACCTCAGCACAGCTCCAAAGGGGTCCAGCAGCTGTGGCCAGAACCTATGGGCAAAAAATTTTAGGATAACTGAAATTCCCCACTAAGGGGAGGCAACCAGATAAACTGATCCATAAGCTCAGAGCATGGGAAAGTATGTAATATACATGAAAAGTGATGAAAATATATGGACTGTGGTGGTGCTGGATAAAGGGTATTTAGATGGGGTCAAGTATGAAAGAAAGCTGGCAAGCATATAAATATAAGAGTACAGAGCTGGGGAGACAGCATCAAGGTTCTGCAAAAGACTTTCATGCCTGAGGCTCAGGGTCCTAGGTTCAATCCTCAGTACTACCATAAGCCAGAACTGAGCAGTGCTCAGGTTTTTCTGTCTCTCATTAAAATAAATAAATAAAATTTAAAGTAGAATATAGAGGCTACCCATAGCTGTTGGTAACCTCTAGAGAAAGGACCTTTTGGAGAGTGTAGAATAAGGAAATTTTTACCTTTCATACTTCTAGTTTTTGAAGAATTTTTATCAATTTCTTCCCTCTCTCTCTCCTCCCACTCTGTACCTTCTCTCCCTTCCTTCACTTTTTTTAAAAAAAAAAATTTATTTGTAAAATGGAAATATTGACAAGACCATAGGTTAAGAGGGGTACAGTTCCCACCATCAGAGCCCTGTATCCTATCCCCTCCCTTGAAAGCTTTCCTATTCTTTATCCTTCTAGGAGCATGGACCTAGGATCATTATGAGGTGTAGAAGGTGGAAGGTCTGGCTTCTGTAATTGCTTCCCCACTGAGCATAGGTGTTGATAGGTCGATCCATACTCCCAGCCTGTGTCTCTCTTTCCCATGTGGGGCAGGGCTCTATAGAGGTAGGGTTCTGGGACACATTGGTGAGATTGTCTGCCCAAGGAAGTCAGGTTGGCACTGTGGTAGCATCTGGAGCTTGGTGGTTGAAAAAGCATTAAGATATAAAGCAGAACAGTTTGTTAAATAATCAGGAACCTAAAGGCAAGAATATAGCAGATGAGATTTGGGGTCTCCATTTTGGAAAAAGCTAGTAGGTCTATTTTAGGTATACTCCGAGGGGCTCATAACTTTACTAATTTTTGCTTGAGGCCGACAGTTAACATGCAGATGGACCAAAGATATTGTCTGGGGAGTTGGTATCAGATTGGAAATAGTACTAGAAAGCTGGATCAGGGAAGAGAGTAGCTCCCAAATATGGAAAAAGTATATAAATATTATTAACTGTAAACCCCATCAGTTTGATCTGGGGCCCATATTCATCGCAGGAGCCTGCATGCATCCTTGTAGGTCTGAGCTCAGATTCTGTGATCATGACTAGGAACATTCTAGGCTGCACTAATTTCAGGCCCCATCTTCCTTTGAGTGATAGAATATGTCGGCTCAACCTCCCTTCAGAGAATGGGGCTGACCCTATCATTGTTGATCGACATTGAGGGCAAGGTCCTATAGGGGCCCACAAAGGGGTACACTTTGCTGTTCCTGATGGAGATGACCAGTGCCAGTGGTGAGAGGGATCTGTTAGAGTTCTAGGCCCATCATGTCTGTGTGGGAATCCCAGGATTCCTTGACTAGGGCCCTGGGGATGGAGTGGCTTGGTAGTCACCAAAAGAGACATCATTAAAGTGTGCCGGTCTCTTACCCTTACCCAGCTTTTGTAGTCCTTACTTAGTCAGACAAGGTTAGCCCTAGAGTGACTGAGGGAAGTGAAATAGGAATAGGTGAGGAGGGTATCTAGGGCTAAGTAGAAACTATTTGATTAGCTACTTTATGGTGTCTTTTTGAGGTCATTCTACTTGCTTGGCTTTTGTTTTTTCTATGAAGGCTTTTCTGGGGCTTCATGTCTGTGTTGTTCCATTGCTCCCACTGGATATTTATTTATTTATTTATTTATTGAATTTACTTCAGGCAGAGAGACAGAAGCAAAGACAAGAGCACTACTACACCACTTGTGAAGCTTTTCCTTTAAAAATTATTTATTTATTTTTGATATATATATATATATATAGAGAGAGAGAGAGAGAGAGAGAGAAATTGAGGGGGGAGAGATCCACCTGTAGCACTGCTTCACCATTTGTGAAGCTTCCCCCCAACATCCCATCATCCTGTAGGTGGGGACCAAGGGCTTGAGCCTGGGTCCTAGTGTGCTGTAATACATGTACTCAACCAGGTGCGTCACCACATGGCCCTACACTGTCCCTTTTGCATACATGATGCTCCCATGTGGTGGCCAGGAATGTGAGTTCAAGTTTTCATGCACTCTACTGGGCTGTCTCTCGGCCTTATGAATGAATTTTTCGTCTCCTGTTTTCTTTTGTTGTTATTATTATTTGCAATTAAGGGATAAGGAGAGTGGGAGAGACATCCCAGTACTGTTCCACCATCTGTGGGGCTTCCCGGGTTCTGTGGCTTTCTCATCCTCTCTGTCTTCCCCTCCTCTCTCCATTTCTCTCTGTCCTATCCCACAACAACAGCTATGACAACAATAACAACTACAACAAGCACAACAACAAGGACAACAAAATGGGAAAAATAGCCTCCATGAGCAATAGATTTGTAGTGCAGGCACCAAGCCCCAGCAGTAACCCTGGAGGGAATAAATAAATAAATAAATAAATAAATAAATAAATAAATGTACTTTATGACTTTTCAGCTTCTTGGTTTCATGTGTTTTAAAATAGAAAAAGTCGGGGCCAGGTGATGGCTCACCTGGTTGAGCACACGTTACAGTGCTCAAGGACCAGGGTTTAAGCCCCAGTCCCACCAGCAGGGGAAAAGCTTTGCAAGTGGTGAAACAGTGTTGCAGGTGTCTCTCTGTCTCTATCTCTGTCTCTCCCTTTCTATCATTCTTTTCCCTCTTGATTTCTGGCTGTCTCTATCCTATAAATAAAGGTAATAAAAAAATAGAAAAAAAGTTTCTTCTTAAAAATGTTATTGGGGTGGGGGTGGAGCCAAGATGGTGGCGTGACTATAATTCCTGACTTTCTCTCTGCAAAGCAGCAGCTGGCTTGAGCTCTGGGAGTGTAGTGAGGGCAGGTTTTGCAGGTCAGTGTGTATTAGAGGATACAGTTGGGGGTCAGGAGGAGAACAGATCGCATGTAGGCTGGAGCTGGCTGCAGAGGGGACAAACACATACCAGGTTCCAGATGCTAACATGATGCCACCAGGACTTCCCAGGGCAGACAACCCCACCAGTGTGTTCTGGAGTCCCACCTCCCCAGATCGCTGTCCCACTCGGGAAAGAGAGACAGGCTGGGAATGTGGATCGACTTGTCAATACCCATGTTCAGCGGAGAAGTAATTACAAAAGCTAGACCTTCCACCTTCTGCATCCCACAATGACCCTGGGTCCATGCTCCCAGAGGGTTAAAGAATAGGAAAGCTATCAGGGGAGGGAATGGGATATGGAGTTCCAGTGGCAGGAATTGTACCCCTCTTATACTATGGTCTTGTCAGTGTTTCCATTTTTTAAAAAAAATTTTATTTATTCCTTTTGTTGCCCTTGTTTTTGTTGTTGTTGTTGTAGTTATTATTGATGTCATCGTTGTTGGATAGGACAGAGAGAAATGGAGAGAGGAGGGGAAGACAGAGGGGGAGAGAAAGACAGATACCTGCAGACCTGCTTCACCGCCTGTGAAGTGACTCCCCTGCAGGTGGGGAGCCGGGGGCTCGAACCGCAGTGTTTCCATTTTATAAATAAAAACTTTTTAAAAGGGAGTCGGGCGGTGGCGCAGCGGGTTAAGTGCACGTGGCGCAAATCGCCAGGACCTGCGTAAGGATCCCAGTTCGAGCCCCTGGCTCCCCACCTGCAGCGGAGTCGCTTCACAAGCGGTGAAGCAGGTCTGCAGGTGTCTGTCTTTCTCTCCTCCTCTCTGTCTTCCCCTCCTCTCTCCATTTCTCTCTGTCCTATCCAACAACAACGACATTAATAACCACAACAATGTTAAACAACAAGGGCAACAAAAAGGAAAATAAATAAATAAATCAAAACTTTAAAAAAAAACTTTTTAAAAAATAATTTTTTAAAAAAATGTTATTCAGATTTGAGTTAACCAAACACATTTGAGAGCAAGTATTGAGATGCCTCTCCTAAAAAATAAATAAATAAATAAATAAAATAAAAAAGAACTTTTTTTCCCCCTGTAGATTTATAGGTTGGTTATCACTTGGCAAAATTCCTTGTCCTTCAAGCTTGCAAGAACTTTTAAGCCCTTAGGGTTGTTGGATTAGCATGACAAAACATGTGCTGCCTCCCCTTCAATTTCTAATGTCTTTTTAAATTTATTTCTCTCCATCTTGTAGTGGATCCGGATTGGTGCCAATATTTCCAACTTCACTTTTGCTCCAAGCACAATTATCTTCCACCTGGGACATGCTGGTAAGTGCCCAGGCTGCTAATTCCATTTAACCTCTTCTGACATTTTAGCCTGCCCACACAAAAGCCCTGTTAAGTAGACTCACAATCTATTAACTATAATGACTTAATAGCATAACATTTCCCTCTTCCTCTTGACTATTTAGGACAGTTAACATGATAATAAGCCTGTTTGGTCCATCAGCTTAGAACAGCTGTCATTATATTGGGTTTCATTGTACTAGGCTGCTATTGGCAGGCCATTTGCGCTCATTTAATAGCCCTGTTCATTTCCAGAGATTACTCACTTATCGTATCTTTACGTTGAGCCATCTTCCTGGATGAAAAACATTAATGCATTTTCCAAAGGTTATCTTTCCCCACCATATCGATCTTTACATTTGCTGGCGACTGTGTCTGGGCTATAATAGAAAACAGTCCCTATTGCAGTCAGACATGCTGCCCTGTATTTTTCTCTTGAGAATTTAGGACTTACGCATAACAAGACCGTAAATTCCCAAATCATTTAAGCAGTGCAGAGACTTCTGACACTGTTGAATTCATGGTGCCTTGTGTTTCACTGAGGCTTCAATATTCCTTTCTAATTTCTTGACTCTGAGAATTCCTTCTCTTTATGTACATCATATATAGATTCTCTGTGGACCTATAGATGAACCCCTTGAAATTTTAGGCCATGTGCATCTGTATTTTTCTGGAGAAAGAGCCTGTAACTTTCATCAATTACACACAGTGATCCATGACCTCAAAAATGGCTAAGAATCCCTGTTGTAGTTCATTCATCATCCTTGTGTGCACAATTGGCAGGATGACCTTTTCTCCAGCCCAGTTATTGGATTTGAGTGATAGCCCTCCTGGGTCAATCTGAGAACAAAACCTGATTATAAATTTCTTCAGTGTTATTACTTTTTCTGCTAGAGTGCTTTTTGTTCATATTCCCTCATTTTCTTCTCTTCATAGCCCTGATGGGGGGCGATGGGGTAGGAATTATGATTCATGTTTGACAGGTAAGAGAATTTAGGCTCAAAGTATCTGGAAAAAGTAGACCCTAGACCAGAACCCAGTATTTCTGTTGTCTAGCTCTGAGCCCTTTGCACTAAACCTCACTACCTGTTTCCTTCCTAATCACAGTGGTAAATTAGCTTAAAAAATTTTTTTAGTAGAAAGGAGAATATTTATTCTTTTATTTTTACCAGAGCACTGCTCAGCTCTGGCTTGTGGTGGTGCAGGGGATTGAAGCTGGGGCTTCGGAGCCTTGCGCATGAAAATCTTTTTGCCTAACCATTGTGTTATCTCTCCCACCTCAGATTATTTATTTATACCCTGCACATTTTCACTCAGAATTTGTATAGTGAACCCTAAATATACATGACAGTACAGTTTTAAAAATATATGTTGAAGGTGGGGGAAGATCACAAGCATAGTGGTCATGCAAAGAGAGTCTCATGCCTGAGGCTACAAAAGTTCTAGGTTCAGTCCCCCACACCATCATTACCCAGAACTAAGTAGTGCTCAAAAAAAAAAAAAAAAAACCAACCAAACAATGTACATGAAAGATAATATAGATGTGAGCAGAAAGATGTGGTAGCTTAAAATAACTGAGGTGTGGACCTGACCTCTGAATTTCTTGGTGTCCAAGACTGACACACCATGAACATTGAATTATTTACTTCCTGGCATTTGATAAAGGAATAAAACAAGTTAGTCTAGGATTACAGACCATCTCATGGTCCAGGAATTCACTCATTAAGGTATTTCTTTCTTTCTTTCTTTTTTTTTTTTTTTTGCCTCCAGGGTTATCTCTGGGACTTGGTGCCTGCACTATGAATCCACTGCTCCTGGAGGCTATTTTTTCCCTTTTGTTGCCCTTGTTTATGGTTGTTGTTTTTATTGCTGTCATTGTCAGATAGGACAGAGAGAAATCAAGAGAGGGGGAGAGAAAGATAGACACTTGCAGACCTGCTTCAGTGCCTGTGAAGCAACTCCCCTGCAGGTGGGGAGCTAGGGGCTCGAACCAGGATTCTTAGGCCAGTCCTTGCGCTTCACGCCATGTACACTTAACGCCCAGCCCCAATTAAGATTTTCTAACTGTTCTCTACCCCAGGGCATTGCCAGTGCTGCATTTAATAAACTGTCATGATACTTGTTCTTGTAGCTATGCTGGGGCTCATGTATGTCTACTGGACTCAGCTGAACATGTTCCAGACCCTGAAGTACTTAGCCATCTTAGGCAGTGTGACATTTCTGGCTGGCAATCGGATGCTAGCACAGCAGGCCGTCAAGAGGTAAGGCTGGGGACCCAGAATGGGACTAGAAATATTTTGTCAGCTCTGTTCACTCAGCTCTTTGAGCAAGGGTATATGGCAAAAGGATTTCTATCTTTAGGGACAAATAAAATACTTTAATCCAGCCTACTACAGTAGCTTTTTAAGTCAGAAGGAAGACTGATCAGTTTTTAATGTATTAGAGCCACAATAATATTTGTCCCTAGACATTAGAAAAAGAGGGAAAAAGAATTGTATGAAGACTAGAATGGGTAAGAATTTGCAGCAGAAGGTTGAATATATGCTAGCTGCCTGGAATTTTCTTCTCTGTTGCTGTTTTGCTCTCTACCATGTTTAGAGTGCTACTCCTTTATAACTCCACCCAGGACCCTTGAACTTTCCCTATTAAGCATGAGGTTTTATACTCTTTCCCCAGAAGCTAGTACGAGGCATTTGAAGAGGCTCCCAGTGGGGAGCACTGCTCAGTAGCCCATACCATGTTTCTGAAACCAGGTTTAGGTTTACACAGATGCTCAGATCTCCATGTGATGGCAGTTTGCTGGCACCTTGATTTTGTAACCTGGATTAGAGGCAAATCTAAATGTCACATAGGTTTTTTTCATTGATTTGAGTTTATTAGAACTTGGATGGTTTCAGTCATGTAAAGGGCAGCAAGAAAAGGCCAGATTTGTTTTCATTTTTAGAAATTAATATTTTTAGATGTGCTCTGCCTTTTTTGCTCTGGGACTTCCTTTGCAGAATAATGTAATTTACTAGTGTGTTCCCTGACATAGCTGCCATTTAAATTGGTCAGGTTAAAAAGAACTTTCTCAGACCACTGTTGTGTGGGAAGGCCACATATCTCGTTCCTGTCAGTGTCCAGGAACGAGATATGTGGCCTTGTGAGCTTGCTGACTGCCTCTATGTGGAGACCAATCCCCAGTATATTTGTTGACTTCCCTGTAGTAATCCAGCTTCCACCAGAGCTTCCCTTAGTACCAGCAGTGGCAACTAGCTCATTTTCCCTACCCCTTTGGTAGCCTTTACTTGTTGACTGTGCATTGTATCTGAGAAAGAGCTGAGACCCAGCTGTTTTTTTCTGGGCAGAGCTCTGTTTCCCCATTGCAGTCATTATGGACCTCCGGAAACCAAAAGTCTATACTTCTACTCATCTCTTTTCTGGGATTTGCCCTTTTGCTCACCAGAAAGTGAACAAAAAGCGAGAGAGGGGTAGAAACCATTTGATTTAGGTCCTGCCTTAACCAATATAAAATCCTAAAATTGTGGGCATTTTAGGGGGGAAAGAGACCGTCCCATAATGTGAAAGCCCACTCGTCTGTGGTCATTTTTGAGAGTCCTCAAATCAGATTCTGTCACTGAACAAATCACTGACCCTAATGGAAGCTCTGGTTCAGTGTTGTCATTTCTTTCCTTAGTTTATTTCTCTTCTCACTGTCCTTTCTTGATTCTCAAAATCTTTCCTTTGGCAGGATCGCTGCAGAGCAGAGCAGTAGATTGGCAAAATATAGGACACTACGGTAAAGATGAAGGATGGACTCACCCCAGAAGCAGGGCCCCTTTCCCATCTTACCCACTTCATGCATGCCATTTATTCTATCTAGTTTTCAGCTTGCTGTTTCCTCCATACTACTCCCTAAGCCAAAGCTTAATTCTGAGACAGTTTTCTAGCTTCTAGACCAAGTTGTGACTGAAGTGGTTAGCCCAAGTGAAAAGCTCAGTACCTTTGTACCAGAGCAGTTCTGACCTCAAATTAACTGTCTTAAGACCCCATCTTCCCTTATGTCTCTTAGGGTACTGTTTACAAACAGTGGCCCCTTTCTTCATATCTATAGGAGAGCAGGGCTGAGGATATAACAACTTGAATCTTGAACTTTTTCAGAGTCTTTCAGAATATTTAATTAAATGATGGTTGCATGGCAAATCCTGGCACACCTTGTCACTGTTTCTAGGCCTTTTTTTAACACCAGTATTTAGTTGGGTCAAACAGTGTGGTTGGTGAGAATCTAAATTGTGAAGGCTTTAATGGCCACAGATGAAAGCCAGTATCAGAAGCAGGGTTCCTAGAGCTCAAGATGTGGTTCAGGGTTGCTCCCTGTGTTACTATATGCCAAGTAACTATTTATTAATGTTTGTCTGAATGGAGGCAAGACAAGAGTGTATGATCCTTCACTGATGAGCAACTTGAGACTGGAGATTAGCAAACATTTTCTAAGAGTCAGGTAGTGTTCTAATCTGGTTTTTTTTTTGTTTTGTTTTGTTTTTTTACACTTGGCAAACACGTTCCCTTGTGAGTCATTTTGCCATTCCTTAGTCATAACATAACATTTATATGGAATGACAAAGTACCCTGAATGACAAAGACAAACTTGATAATGAGCAAAACAGGGCAAGAAATGAAATCTTACTCTCTGCCCTTGGTGTTTTAGTCTTTGTAGCTGCCATGGACTTTGTCATAATCACTGGACTCTGCTGTTGTATTATAAGGCACCCATAGACTATGTAAACAAATTAATTTAGCTATATTCCAATAAAATTTTATTTACAAAAACAGTTGATAGACTAGATTTGACTTGTGAAGCACATTTGCAGGACCCTACACTAGACCAACAAAGAGAAGGGAAGTATTTAAGTTTCAAGTCATAGTCTTTCCAGTCTCTTGGAAATGGCTCTCCCTGCCAAAACAATGAGACCATCTAACTTTCAGTCCTCAAAGTAGGAGAGCTCAACATAAGCCAGCGTACGCCTTTTCACTCATTTACGAGCATAAACAGAAATCTCACTCTTACACAAAAAAGAAACTACCTCAGTTTTGTTTTTCCAGGTTTAATTAAATATTGATTTATATACAGTGTATAAAGTTTAATCATTTTAGTTTATAGTATTGTGTGTCTTAACACATTTATGTAAATCCATCTCACTAAAGATGGGGTTTATTTCTGCATTCCAAATATTCTGTGAACCCCCCCCCCCCATTCCCTGACCATATCTATTTGGTTTTGTCCTAAGGTATATAGTTGTTCTGTGATTTGCTTCTAGAACTAGTCCTTTATGCTAAACAGTGAGTTCTTTAATTCTTTGAATTAACTTAGGATTGATTGTTACTGTTGAATTTTAGATAGGCTACCCTTGAGTAGTTGGTTTGGATCTGCCATTTTTGTAAGATTTTGCCTTCATCACATCAGCTCCAGCCACTGAATATAGATGCCTGCTAAGGACTACTTTGTCCACATCTGCCTCTCCTTCCTTACCAGGGCTGCCTGAACATCACTTGATCACTTGCAGCTTTCACCCTCTTGCTGCACAGTCAGCATTTTTGTTCCTGTGTCTCCAAACCATGTCTTAGTATCTAGGGAAGGAGGAATGGAGAGATTAATTTTTTAATCCCCTTTTAAATTGAGAGGAAGAGAGAAAGAAGGAGAAGGAGAGCTATGACTCTTTTTTTTTTTTTTTTTTTTTTTTTTTGAGAACTGTTCTCAAAATATATTAGGTTTAGACACTAAGTCTTACCATGGCAAGAACATGACTGTATGTCAGGAATATGGTACAGGTTTCTGTACGGAATTATCAAGACTATCATCTTCCAAGTCACGTTGCTTGGTAAGTCTAGGGGTCTGGAAAATGAAAGATGAATCTTTTCTAACCCTGATCCTCTATGATCAACTGGTTGAAATTTACTGTCCTTTTTGGCCTTGCCCTGTGAGAGGTGTGCCTGGAATTACCTCCTCTCCTTACAGTTCCACATACTACTTTCTTAGTTAGTATCAGGTCTATTTCCTTGTTTTTATTTACATTGTTTTCTGTTTTAGTTTGAAGTAGCTTATCTTACTCTTTTGTGAAATGAAATAGAACATAAATAGGTAAATGATTATTCCCCTATAAATGAGTCTTAGCGTAGAAAGAGTATTTTGGTCTCTCTGATGTCACCAATTAGGAACTGTAACAGTGAATTGAAACCTTCAGTAATTTTGTCTCTTCTTTCTTTCAGGACAACACATTAGTTCCAGAAGAAGAAAGGAAATTCTGAAAGCCAAAATGAATATTGTGAAAAGGAATCAAGAAAAATTCCCAGTTTGAAAGGTGGAATGAAAAACTTTACTTAAAAAAAAAAAAAAAGTCACAATTGTAGTCATATTTTGGCTTGGTTTTTTTTTTTTTTTTTTATTTCCCCAACACAGAGAAGACACTTGTGAGCCCAGATACTATTTCCTTTGGCATGGTGCCCCTAGCAAGATGCTGTGAATATTCCTAACTTACCTAGTTGTTGAACTGAAAGTTGAAATCTGTAAATCTGTTTTGGAATAAAGAGAATAACAGAAATGAAGGGCTGATTGAAAGTTTATTCTAGGGGGCCAGGTGGTGGCATACCTGGTTGAGTGCATGTTATAATGCTCATGGACTGGGTTCAAGGCCCCGGTCCCCACCTCAGGAAGAAAGCTTTGCAAGTGGTAAATCAGTGCTGCAGGCGTCTCTTTGTCTCTCTCCCTCTTTGTCTCCTTCTTCCCTCTTGATTTCTAACTGCTTCTCTCCAATAAATAAATAAGATAATAAATTAAAGAGAGCTCATTCTAGTACTTTTGGACTGCAGCAATCCCTGATGTACATAGCATAAGCACTTTCCTAAAATACTGTTGACACAATAATTAGATTTCTCCCGAGCTAATTACATTGATCCTTCATGTGTGATTTCACTGTTTCTGGGCTACTTTTTCATTCAGAGAGAACATATCCCATGTGGCATGCATGGCTGGGTATACCCCTATTCAGTATGCCATCTCTCTGAATGGTTCAACCTCTTTCAGGACTGAGAATTATCTGGAAAAAAATAGCATTCTTTCTTCAGTTGTGTGGATAGGGGCCATATTGATGTCTGAAAGCCCTTGTGCTTTTACCTTGTAAGTTTAGGCTTATCTTGCTGTGGTAAAGGAAAGAATTGTCTTTAAAGATAATTGACCATATGATTGTCTTGGACCTTAGACACATAACAGGGGTCAGGCAGTGGGATACCTGGTTAAGAACACACATTACAGTGCACAAGGACCTGGGCTCAAGCTCCTGGTCCCCACCTGCAGGGGGAAAGCTTCAAGAGTGATGAAACAGGGCTGCAGGTCTCCCCCCCCCCCAATTTCTCTCTGTCTCTATCCAATAATAAATAAATTAAAATATTTGTTAAAACAAAACATACACATCTCACAAACACCCCTTTTGAAGTTGCCCTCAGCATCACAATTACATGGAGGTTGTGCAATATCATGTAGAGAAGTTTGATTTTAAATAGCGATCAGTTTTATCAGTATAAACTTCAGTGTTGGGCAAACATGCTATAACTACTCATTAAGAAAAGGGAAGTTGGACAAGTGGCTTAACTTTTAAAAAAAATTTTATTATCATTTTTAAATATTCCTTTTTGTTGCCCTTGTTTTATTGTTGTAGTTATTATTGTTGTTGGATAGGACAGAGAGAAATGGACAGAGGAAGGGAAGACAGAGAGGGGGAGAGAAAGATAAGACACCTGCTCCACCACTTGTGAAGCGACTCCCCTGCAGGTGGGGAGCCGGGGGCTCGAATTGGGATCCTTACGCCGGTCCTTATGCTTTGTGCCACCTGTGCTTAACCTGCTGTGCTATTGCCTGACTCTCTCTTTTTTTTTTTTTCCTCCAGGGTTATTGCTGGGCTCGGTGCCTGCACCATGAATCCACCGCTCCTGGAGGCCATTTTTTCCCCCTTTTTGTTGCCCTAGTTGTTGCTGCCCGACTCTCTTTATTATCTTTATTAGACAGCCAGAAATTGAGAGTAGGAGACATAGAGACACCTGCAGCACTGCTTCACCATTTTCAAAGCTTTCCCCCCTGTAGGTGAGGGCCGGGGACATGTACCCAGGCCCTTGAGCATCGTAACGTGCACTCAACCAGGTGCGCCACCACCTGGCCCCAAGTGGCTTAACTTCTAAGCTTTCTTTCAGCCATCTAAGAGGTAATAGTTCCACCTACCTCATATCCGAAGGAGTTTAAAGAAGCTACAATGCTCGGCTCAGTGTATAGCATCCTTCCTGACTGGCCTGTACTGATGTACTTTGGCTCATTGCCTCTAATTCTATTAACTGAAACATAATGCATTTAGATGGTTTTTGACACACAATTCTAATCATATAACTTAATATGAGGGCTAAAAGTTACTTTAATCAAATCACTTTCCATTTTAGCTGGGTTTCACAACAAGGAGGGAATTGAGATTTTGATGGGGAAAGAGAAGAGATTATTGGCAATTTGAGCTAGTTCGGAATGGAATTTCTGCAGACAAGAGTCTATGTGGACCAGGAGGAAACTTCACCTTCCCTAGAGGTTACATACCTGGTGGCCAATAGATAGGTTTTGTCTGAGAAGCCAGGCCTTGTAATGTGTGAGGCCCTGGGTTTGAAGCCCCCCACCCCAGTATTACATGGGAGCTACATGGATAGTGGAGCAGTGATGTAGCATTTCTCCTCCCTCTTTTTCTCTATTAAAAAAGAAAGAAAGACCCTGCTGAGGGAGTCGGGTGGTAGCACAGCGGGTTAAGTGCAGGTGGCACAAATCACAATGACCTGTGCAAGGATCTCGGTTCGAGCCCCCGGCTCTCCACCTGTAGGGGAGTTGCTTCACAAGCGGTGAAGCAGGTCCGCAGGTGTCTTTCTCTCCCCCTCTCTGTCTTCCCCTCCTCTGTCCATTTCTCTCTGTCCTATCCAACAACTAGTAACAACAATAAAAAACAACAAGGACAACACAAGGGAATAAATAAAAATAATTTAAAAAAAGACCCTGCTGAATGATATAACAATAACATGTCAAAAGGCCCAAGTTCATACTTGGTAACACTAAAAGAAAGAAAAAAGATTTTTTTTTTTTTGAGAATTGAATTAGTAATCAACATTTACCCATTGAGAAAGTTCATCGGGGGCTGGGCGGTGGCACACCGGGTTAAATGCACATAATACGAAGTGCAAGGACCTGCTCAAGGGTCCGTGTTCAAGCCCCTACTCCATACCTGAAAGGGGGACATTTCACAAGTGGTGAAGCAAGCCTGCAGGCTTCTCTCTCTCTCTCTCTCTCTCTCTCTCTCTTTCTCTCTCTCCTTTATCACTTCCTCCTCTCTCAATTTCTCTCTGTCCTATCCAGTAAAATGGAAAAAATGGCTGATAGGAATAGCAGTACTAACTAACACTGAACCCCAGCAATAACCCCCCCAGAGGCAAGAGAGAGAGAGAGAGAGGAAGTTGAACAATTTAATTTGAGGGTTTTGGATTCTCTTGAAAAAGATCAGAGTTGGCAACACTGAGTCTAAGTCCTGCAGGGCAATGACGAACTGGAGGTGAGTGCAGCAGCCCTTCCTGTCCAGATAGCCTGCACTCTCCAGTTTGCTAGAGCCTTGTCCCTCTCTTCTGTCAACTCCACTCTCCCAGGCACATGTATTATTCCATGTACCAACTCCAGTTGATTGAGACTTGCTGACCTATGGCCATGATTTTAGAATAGAAGCTTTTTAATTTCAGATTTTTAACCCACGCTGAGGGGAAAGGAACTTTGAGCCAATGGCTTCACTTCTTTAAGTCTTTCTCTCATTTTTTCTTTCACTGTCTGCACAAGGGCTTTACCAACTCAGCCAACTTTTTTTTTTTTTTAATAGGAGGGAGAGACAGCATAGCCCCAAAGCTTTCCTTAGAAGTATAATGGGGGCCAGGCTCAAATGTGGATCATAGCACAGCAAATCAGGTACCCTCCCAAGAGAGCTCTCTCACCAGCCCTGAGTCTGGTTTTTTATTTTCTAGAGAGAGAGAGAGAACAATAGTACCTACCTGATGAGGTTAATGATGTTGGTCTCCTGTTGCTCTTGGGTGGTTCATAGTATCCCTACTTAGGGATTCTGGGGCCCCAGCAGTTCCGAGTGGTGGGGAAGAGAGCCAGCTAGCAGTGTGGGGGATATGAGCAAGGAGGCGCCCTGATGGGGTTTTGCACAGAGTGCAGGAGAGTCAAAAACACAGCGGGCACTTGCTGTGTGCCAGACGCTGCTCTGTCCAGAACTGTGACTGTGTCAGACACACTCCCTGCCCTTAGCTACCTTCCATCTGGAGGAAGATGAGGGTAAGGGAGCACAGTGATTATACATGTGAGAAGGGTGAAGCTGAGCTGACACCTGTTGAAGAAGGAGCCTTTGCAGAACTTGGGAAAGGTCTCTCTAGACAGAAAACATGCAAAGGGCTCAGAAGAAAAAGCATGGCATATTTGATCTGAAAGCAGGCTAGTAGTGTAGCCAGGGGGGTAGGTAGTTAATATGGAAAATATTCTTGGAAGTCAGAACAAATACAATTTTTTTTTTTTGCCTCCAGGGTTATTACTGGGGCTCAGTGCCCGCACTTGAAATCCACTGCTCCTGGCCACTATTTTTCACCCATTTTATTGGATAGGATAGAGAGAAATTGAGAGGGGAAGAGAAAGACACCTGCAGACCTGCTTCACTGCTTCCCCCATCCCTCCCTGGAGTATTTTCCTTTGGTGTAATACACCACACCCAGTCCAAGTTTCAACTTATGTTTTCTCTTACTACTCTTTGTTCTTAAGCTTTTTTTAAAAAATATTTATTTATTCCTTTTTGTTGCCCTTGTTTTATTGTTGTAGTTATTGTTGTTACTGATGTCATCGTCGGATAGGACAGGGAGAAATGGAGAGAGGAGGGACAGACGGGGGAGAGAAAGATAGACACCTATAGATCTGCTTCACTGCTTGTGAAACGACTCCCCTGCAGGTAGGGAGCTGGGGGCTCTAACCAGGATCCTTGCATGGGTCCCTGTGCTTTGTACTTTGCGCTTAACCCAGTGCACCACTGCCCGACCCCCACAAATACAACTTTTCAGGATCACGATAAATGGAGTGGATTTATTTTAAGAGTAATGATACATTTTAGGGAACTTGGATTTTATGCTGGCATGTAGCAGAGGCAGAAACTCATACTGATTTAGCTTCTTAGTAGGTTGTCAGTCAGTTCAGGAGTAGGGCTGGCAGAGGGGTAGGATCTTCTTGTAGCCTAGCAGGCTACAAAAGAAGGTTAGAGTTGCCAGCAGGCCTAATTCCCAATTTACAAAGTTCACTAGACTTGTTGCTCGAATTATTTGCCACTCACAGATTCTTTGACCAAACTTTAGTCAGCCTCCTGAAACTACTCCTAGGCCTATCCATGTACTTCCTCGTGGTCAAAACTCAGACATTATGTTGAGTGAGACAAACCAGAAAGAGAAAGATGAATACTAAATGTTCTCACTCACAGGTAGAACTTAAGAACAGGGAGTTGGACAGTAGTGCAGAGGGTTAAGAGCAGGTGGTGCAAAGTGCAAGGACCAGCTTGAGGATCCCGGTTCGAGACCCTGGCTCCCCACCTACAGGGGCGTCGCTTCACAAGTGGTGAAGCAGGTCTGCAGGTGTCTTATCTTTTTCTCCCCCTCTCTGTCTTCCCCTCCTCTCTACATTTCTCTCTGTCCTATATGACAACAATGACATCAATAACAACAATAAAACAAGGGCAACAAAATGGGAATAAATATTTTTTTAAAAAAAATAACTTAAGAACAAAGAGTAGTAAGAGAAAACATAAGTTGAAACTTGGATTGGGTGTGGTATATTACACCAAAGGAAAATACTCCGGGGAGGGATGGGGGAAGGAACAGAATGAAAGGGTCCTGTTGTGTCTCCTAGACACCAATCAAGGGGAGATGAGAGGTCGTGCCTACGTCTTAAAGACTATGCTGTAAACCATTACCCTCCAATAAAATAAAAATCGAGCTTTAGCAAATGAGTTTAACTGTAAAATGAGTTTAACTGTAGAACCTCCCCCACCATTGATATGTGATCACTTTGATAACTGACCTCCTGGTCCATCATCACCCAGGTGATGTCTTGTTCCCCAGACCTGCCTTCAGCAAGAATCCTGTTAGGCTGATCTAGCCAGAATCCTTTAGCCCCTAACCTTTCCTCTTAGTATGTTTCCCAGGCAAAGACCCTTGGCTCAAAGTTCCCACTGGCCAGTGCTGAATTTGGAATTGAGCCCAGTTTTATATGGATGGCTCTTTGTTCCTTTTGCATTACTTCTAAATAAAATCTGTGTCTACCACTTTAGCAATTCTGAGTTTTCCTTGTTATCACAGTAGGGCCTGGGCCTGGACTTCTCTAAAGAGTAGTTAGCGTGTAGTTTAGAATCTGATTTACCTGGCTTGAATCCCCCAATTACTGTGTAGCTTAGGCACTTTTCTTTGGGATTTAACTAAGTAATTATTCCCCAAAGGGGGGGAGGGGGATGGGGAGAGGAGTGTCTCTGAACTTTAAGAATTAAGTGGGAGGGGGCCAGGTGATGGTGCACTGGGTTAAATAAGCATAATACAGAGTTCAACAACTGGCACAAGGATCCCTGTTTGAGCCCCTGGCTCCCCACCTGTGGAGGGTTGCTTCACAAGTGGTGAAGCAGGTTTGCAGGTGTTCATCTCTATCTCTCCCTATCTTCCTCTCCCCTCTCATTTTTTTCTCTTTCCTAGCCAATGAAATAGAAAATTGGCTGACAGGAGCAGTGGATTCATAGTGCAAGCACTAAGCCCCAGCAATAACCCTGGAGGCAAAAAAAAAAAAAAAAGGTTAATGTGGTCTCAGAGTTGTTGCAATGGATAGAGCATTGGATTCTCAAACATGGGGTCTTGAGTTCATTCCCTGGCAGTGCATGTACTAGAATGATGCATGTAGCAGAATGATTTCTCTCCTCTCATTAACAAATCCATATCTCTCTCTCCCTCTCCTTCTCCCCTCCCCCTCTCCCTTTCCTCCTCTTTTCTCATTTTAAATAAATACAGTCTTTAAAATGAGGTCACATCCAAAATACATATTGTGCCTGGCACTTAGCATTAAGTCAGCATCTGATCAGTGTAGCTATTATAATCATTATTATTTAATGTGTATAGTTAGCAGAAATCTAATGAACAGTTTGTTCATTTAATTTGCTTGATTTCCCTAGCTCACATTTCTTGAGGGACCTAGAGCCTTGATACCACATAAGAGCTCTACCCTAGAATGAGGCTTTGGTTCCCAGCTTTGCTCCTGGGAAGGCCTGCAGCCCTTCCCCCAGGAGACTGTGGTAGGGAGCAAATAAAATAATGAGTGGGAAACCTCCTTGTGAACTTCATTTACTACAAACATAAAGGATTATCATTAAAAGCAAGGAGGTCCCATTGGTTAGAGCATTTCTTTAGGGAAAAAGAAATAGCACTTGATTTGAAGTAGGACCCCCATGGGAATGGGAAGCTCCCAGCCCCTCCTGGGGAGGGGTCAAGCCTTTTAAGACTCCATTAGTGTTGTGATTAATGGTGATAAAGCCCCAGAATTGTTGCCATCATGGTCTTTTTCTTTATAATTGCATTCACCTTTAAAAAAACCCCACAAGCAGCAGCAAGTTGCAGTAGTCATTATTTCACTTGAACAGCTAATTGGAAGGCAAGAGAGCCCTCCATATTTTGCTTTTGTCAGGACAGGCTAGGGAAAGAGATGAGCAGGTGGGTCTGGAGGCAGGAGGGAGGCTGGGGCCAGCCGGGTGAGTCCCCCATTCAGCAGCTTCCTTCTTTGTTCTCCTACCCTGGAAGGTTCTTGCCCTTAAGTGGGCTGCAATCCTCAATGGCCAGCCTTCTCCTCTGGAGGGGGCTTTTGTTCCTCATTGTTCCTATTGCCTCCTCAGAGGAGCTGCCACAGTGGCCTCCTGCTAAGTCTTTCCCACGCTTCACATTCTCTCTTGGAGGGTAAACTACCCGGGGCTCCCAGGGAGAGCAGGTGGTCTAAGCTCTGAAGAACTCTGAGTTGGCTTTATAGTTGTGCTGCTGGGAGACAGGAGACCTGCCAACCAGGCCTCTGGGACTTGGGCTGGGCACTGTATGTCCCAGGCTGGCAAGAGGGATGGGGAGGGAATCAGCATCACTCTGGCATGTAAGATGCTCTGGGTCAAACTTAGGACCTCATGCTTGTAAGTCCAGGGTGTTACATCCCAGGCCTTCACTGCTGAGACTTTTAATCAAAATACATACTTCTAGATACTCACAATTTGGGGATTTGTTTAGTTTACTTAATCTGAACAAATCTTAAGTATGCAGTGCAATGAATTTTCATAATTTGGGTGTAGTCATTACCCTAATTAATATATAGAACATTTTGGGGCTCCCCTGGAAATTCTCAGAATCTAATAAGAGGCATGCATTAGACAGATGATGTTTGGGAGTACATGATCCAGGTAAATGGTGCCTAAAGAGAAAAACTGGGAATCAGTGACAGGTATCTCTGCTCTGCGGCTTCACATCTCTTTTTCCCTTCATAGCAAAACTGCTCATTGGAATTGTTGCTACCAGCGCTATTCAGCAGAAATACAATGTAACCACATAGACAATTAAAATTTTCCTAGCAAATACACACAAGAACATGTGAAATAAATGTTAATATCTTTTAATACATCCAAAATATTAAGTAATAAATATAAGGCACTGTGGAGATAGTTTATAATCTTTTTTTAAAAAATTTATCTTGGTTTTGTTCTACATGCAAGTTATATTGTTCATGAGGAATCCTGGGATTTTAAACAAGAAAATGAATTAGGTACAACATACAGATCTGGGATGGAATGTGCTGAGGAGAAAGAAGTCATATCCTACCTCAACCAGTTAGATTGTTATTTCTTTATTGGGGGGTTAGTATTTTACAGTCAACAGTAAACACAATGGTTTGTACATACATAACGTTTCCCAGTTCTCCACATAATAATACAACCCCCACTAGGTCCTCTGCCATCATGTTCCAGGACCTGAACCCTCTCCCTCACCCACCCCAGAATCTTTTACTTTGGTGTAGCACACCCACTCCAGTCCCAAGTTCTGCTTAGTGTTTTCTCTTCTGATCTCCTGATCTATATTCATTTTTAAAATAAATTTATTTATTGGATAGACACAGGAGAGGAGGATGAGAGACACCTGCAGTACTGCTTCACTGCTCATGTAGCTTTCTCCCTGCAAGTGGGGACTGGAGGCTTGAATTTAGGTCCTTGCGCACTGTAATATGTGCACTTAACCAAGTACACTGCTGTCCAACTCCTGATGTAGTTTATATTATTTTCTATTACTGTCTTTGAGATCCAGTGCCCATTTTCTACTTAAATCATTTCTCAGTTTACACTAGCTACATTTCAAGTGTCCAATAGCCACATATAGCTGGTAACTACTATACTGAACAGCCAGGCCTATACTCACCAATTCCAATCTCTACTCTCATTTTCTCTTGAATCCACTTAGGTTAGACTTTTACCTCCACTACTCATTACTTACTACTTTGCTCTTGTCAAAGTCATTGGTGGTTTTCATGGTCATTTCCTTGGTCAATTCTCAACTAATTTGACTTGTTAGTGATGTTGTGTCTAGTGAACCACTCTCTTCTTGAAACAATTGGCTTCTGAGTTTTTCTCCTGGAGTTTTCCTGCTGTCTCTTTACATGTTGATGTCCCAGAGTCAGATTTCTTCAACTGTGTTTTATTTTTTCCTTGGTGAACTAATGCATGCTCCTGACTTTAAAGTTGAAATGGTGATGGCAGTTGGGCCTGATGCTTGCTCAAAGTCTTCACTTGAACCTGTAGTGGACATCGCAGACTCAAGATATTCAAACCTAAACTCCTAATTCCCCTGCTCCCAGTCCCCAGACCTCCCAGATAGAAGCTCATCCTTTCAGTAGTCCAGATCCAACTTTGGAGTTCTTTTCAACTCTTCAATCCCCACATTCTACTCATCAGCACACAAGTTCTGCCCTAAACAGTATGTCTCAGAGTGACTTAACTTTTTTATTTGAGAGTTTTAAAGATTGGCTTAATTTTTATCATTACTGAGGCTTCACTGCTTCAGGATTGCTTTTTCACATATATAGATAAAGAGACAGAGGCAGAGAGGAGAGTGAAAGAGACCACAGCATCGAAACTTCCTCCTGCTGAGGGCTAAGCTTGAACCTAGCCATGCACATAGCAAAGCAGTGCACTATCCAAGTGAGCTATTATTTTGCCAGCCCTGACATATTTTTAAAAGATTTATTTGAGAAAGAATGTAAAATAAATAAATAAACCACTGAAAAAGAGAGAGAGAGAATGTGTGTGTTTCTGTCCAACCAGAGGAGTACCAGTGCCAGATCGTCATGCATTCAAGTCCTGAGCTCAATCCAGTGAGTCACCTTTTTTTTTTATTTATAAAAAGGAAACATTCACAAAACCATAGGATAAGAGGGGTACATGTCTACACAATTCCCACCATCAGAACTCCGCATCTCAGCCCTTCCCCTGATAGCTTTCCTATTCTTTATCCCTCTAGGACCTTTTTAAGCCATTCTGAGTGACTACAGGTAAATCAAATCCTGCTGTTTTCCTGATTAAACTCTGCAACATCCTTATTATGGCCTCCAGGGGGCTCTAGAAGCTAGCTTCCTGCTCACTCCCTCCCAGAATCTTTCTGCTTTCACCCTCATTACAGTCTAGTAGCTTCACTGACCTTGCTCTGTTGGGTTTTCACTCTGCCTGGAGTGTTCCTTACTCAGGTATTCATAAGGTCAACCTTTTTTCTCTCTTCTTTTTCAGGCCTTTACTCAAATGTCATCAGTGAAGACTGCCTTGACCTCTGCAACACACACACACACACACACACACACACACTCCTCAGCCCCTTGGTGTTTTTTTTTTTTTTTCTTTGCATTGACAATTGTCCGGCATAGTCTATATTTACTTGTTTTTATTTTTCCCCCCCAAATAGAGCTTTATCTGTGTTTTCATGACACTATTTCTAGGGCACAGACAGTGCCTTAACACAGTGAGTGCTCTAGAAATGTCAGTTGAACTGATAGATGGTACTGCTCATAGATGCACAGGTCATCAGTGTATGGAGAAGGTTTTTGGTTCCAAGTAGATAGATATGGCTAAAAGCCTGATTCTGGACAAACTTGCTAGGTTTGAAACCTAGCTCTCTCATTTACTAGGGTTGTAACTTATGCATTCAACCGGGTACACCAATGCCAGGCCCACACTTACTAGATTTGAAGCCTAGCTCTCTCATCTGTCAGCTGTCATCCCGGTGGTTCAGTAAATCCCCTCTCTGTCTCAGTTCTATGTCTATGTCTCCCATAAGGCTGTGTCAGGAGCACGGTGAATTATCAGCATGCGGCAGCCTAGTTGGTACTCTAAGCTCTTGGTAAATGTTAGCTTTTATTATTACACCTGTCATACCACTTTGGGAAATGTCATTATGTAAAACGTGGAAAAAAATTACACTGAGCAATAAAAGAAAATTGAAATGCAGACCAGTATGGGGGAATTTTATTGTATTGATAAAGGGAAAAAGTAGGTCAGAAATTAAGTAGGATTATCTGGGCGCTGTTGTGTTTCAGCTGCAGGCAATATAAAACCCAGGCGGGATCTTCATCCTTGGGAATTCCTGATGCAGAAAGAAAGACAGTGCTCAGTTGGGGGAGTGAAGCCAGAGCAAGTTAGGGCAGGACACTGGCACCAGCTGGGGTAAAGGATGCTCCCATGTGGGCATCAGCTGCCTGGGTTCCAACAGAAGCCATGTGGAGTGAGGGAAAGATGTAGTCTGCATGAATGGACAGGACCCCAGTCTCAGCCCCAGTTCTGACAGCTCTGTTCCTATGGAGATACAGAACCAGTCACTTCCTCTTGTAAAAGCCACCTCTGATCTGAAGAGAGGAGTAGAGTCAGTTCTTCCTTTGTCCACACAGTCACCACACTGTATGTCTCTTACTATTGATCACAAATTGTATCATTTGCTGTGAAGCAGTTGTTTAGTGCCTTTCTGTCTCACTGTGCTGTGCATTTCATGAGGACAGGGACCACCACTGCTCCATCTACTCTGTACCCAGTCTGGAGCCTAGTGCTTATCTGTCACTGGATGATTTCTTTCTTACGATTTTTTTTTAATGGGCATGGGAGGGAAGGGCAGGTAATGGGAACCTCATAACTTTACTGGGGGGCAGTATGAATACAGCAGGTACAAAAAGGCACCTGACCATCCTGTCCTGTTAAGGTACTGTTGCTCGCTTTCTAAATCTCAGGCCAGTGAGAGCCTGGCATTTGCAATAATTGAACTGCCACAGCCTCCAAGCCCCTTTCCGCTGCTCTGTGACCTTGAGCTTTGTGAAGCCTCTGGCTTTCAACCTACAGAGACAAAGTCTGCATTCTTGGGGTTGCCCCGGGTAGGGGACATAAAGCAAGGCTGATGAGCTAATCCTATGTGATAAGTATAGGAGAGCCATTATTCTTGCACATACTTTTTTTTTTTTTTTTTTTAGAATTCTGGCCTAAGAGACCTTGGTGGTGATGGTGATTAGTCCCCTCCTTCTACAGAGGAGGAAATTTGAAAGTTTTAGATCCAGGTCCCAGGTATCCGTGCTACCTCTCAGTCTGGTTCTCATCCCTCCTGTAATCTTGCCCTTTAGCCTCTAGCTGTTATATCCTTGCAGCATTGTGGTTGGTGAGAGCTTTGTTTTTTTTTGGTGTCTAATTAGGTTGGGGGAAAGGTGAGGAAGCAGATGGACAGCTCTTTTGGGAACTGGGTGTGTTAATAAATTGGTGAGGAAATGCTGGACAGAGTCCCACTGGCGCATGCTTGTGCTGAGTTTAATGTTGGGTTCTGAAATACAGCAGTCTCTTCAAACAGTTGTCATTCTTAGGAAACTGTCAGTGAAATGAGTACCATGTAAAGAAGCAGATTTTGGGCTTGCCAGTCCTTGGCTTAGGACCAGCTGCTAGCTGTTCTCTGCCTCAGTTTTCCTCTTCTGTAAAATGGGAATAGTCATCCCTGATCTTCCCTAGCTCCCTGTGGGAACATGTGGGTCAGTGAGAGAAGGGTGATAGTCATTCTCATATCTCCCTCTCAGCAGTGCTGCTCATGCTAGTCTGCCTAAGGGTGTTGGTGGAGGCTGGACTTCCTTTGACTTTCTAGTTTAGTAAACTCTGGTGAGCTTTTCAGATCATCTGCATCACAGAGAATGCATCAGATCGTTTTGGGACTTTTGTGAAAATTCATTTTCCTGAGTCCTATCCCAAAACTATTGAGTAGGTAACATTTTGGCTACAGATTTGGAGTCTGACCTTTTGTTATATACTGAGATGCATAACAGCTAACATCCAGCCTTTAGGATCCAGAGAGATAGCATAGAGGTTTACACAATAGACTTTCATGCCTGAGGCTTGGCAGTCCCAGGTTCAGTCACCAGCAGTCAGAATTGACCAGTGCTCTGGTTAAAAAATACATCCAGGGAGTTGGGCGGTAGCACAGCAGGTTAAGCGCAGGTGGTGCAAAGCAGGTGGCGATTCCAGCCCCGGCTCCCCACCTGCAGGGGAGTCACTTCCCAAGCAGTGAAGCAGATCTGCAGGTGCCTATCTTTCTCTCCCCCTCTCTATCTTCCCCTCCTCTCTCCATTTCTCTCTGTCCTATCCAACAACAACGACATCAATAATAACTACAACAATAAAAAAAACAACAAAAGGAAATAAAGATGTTTTAATTTTTTTAAAAAATACATCCAACTTTATAGGATAATAGGACATAAATTATGGTGAGGTTGTGTATGATACAGCAAATCCTAACAACGGGATTTTCAAAGTTAACCCAATAGCCAAATAATCTGGTTATAGCAATAACTATCTATTGCCTTCTTAAACCCTAAGACAGCAGGAAACTTCTCTTTTCTCTGTAAAACTGATACATCTTCCAATCCTGGAGCCTCTAGAGTAGGGCTCACTTTCCTGCATGCTTCTCCCAATGCATAGCAACTGATACTGCATCTGCTGATCCCATCCTAATCAATGCAACCAGTACCACCTCAGCATGCTTCACTTTGGACTATCTCCAGAGATATCAAGTGTGAAATGTCAACTCTTCAGCTTCATTACTCTGTGTCTTAGAACCCCGACTCCTTAGATCCCTGTCCCACTAGGGAAAGAGAGACAAGGCTGGGAGTATGGATCAATCTGCCAATGCCCATATTCAGTGGAAAAGCCAGACCTTCCACCTTCTGCACCTTACAATGATCCTGGGTCCATACTGCCAAAGGCATAAAGAACAGGGAAGCTGTTCAAAGAACAGGCAGTAGCGCAGCGGGTTAAGCGCATGTGGTGCAAAGCACAAGGACCTGTGTAAGGATCCTGGTTCGAGCCCCTGGCTCCCTACCTACAGGGGGGGTCGCTTCACAAGTGGTGAGGCAGGTCTGCAGGTGTCTATCTTTCTCTCCCTCTCTCTCTCCCCTCCTCTCTCGATTTCTCTCTGTCCTATCCAACAACAACAATGGCAACAATAACAATAATGACAACAAGGGCAACAAAATGGGGAAAAATGGCTTCCAGGAGCATTGGGTTTATAGTGCAGGCACTGAGCCCCAGCAATAACCCTGAAGGCAAAAAAAAAAAAAAAAAGAATAGGGAAGCTATCAAGGGAGAAGATTGGATATGGAGCTCTGGGGGTGGGGGATGGGCATTGTGTGGAAAAGTACCCCTCTTATCCTATAGTATTGTCAATATTTCCATTTTATAAGTTAAAAAAATAGATCCCATTTTTATCACACATCCCTACCCCCCTACTCCTACTACCTCCAGTTCTAGATGTGTGTAAGGAATGGTCTCATTCTCAATGTTCTTGGCAAAGCCCCATCCCTTTAGAGAAAAGGTAGGAGGGGAGGAGAGGGGAGGTAATCTCTTTCCTTTACCTGCAACCCATGAACCCATGAAGAAACTGTGGTCCCAGACACACACACACACACACACACACACACACACACACACTCCTACCTTTGCTTCCGCAGCAGGGCCACCAGGATGCTGTCCAGTGCCATCTGTTCTCGGTCTGCCCACATGCTATTTATCTCACGACCAAGCCGCCCCTTCACTCCTTGCTCTCTATTAGAAAAGAGAGAGAGAGAGGTAGTTGCAGTTGTTGTTGGGGTAGGATATGGAAAGATTTGAGAAAGCCCAGGGTAAAGTGATAAGAGTAGGGCATACAAGTCTGTTCAGTCTCTGCTGTGGACTCTTCCACTCTCCTGAGCTCCAGCAACATTTGGAAGGCAGTGCAGAGTACAGTGGTGAGTATAGACTATGAAATATACATGTGCACAATGTCTTCCCACTGGTTACTTACTTACCATAAAGGAACTTGAATGAGCTTTATAGAGGAGAAGCCTGGCAGACACTACATTAGCCAAGTGACCACTAGTGGGGCAACTGGGCATCATATGATTCTCTCATGATGCACGGAGAATGACAGACCATTTCCTGAACTGAATGATGAAGGAACATCAGAAAAGCCCAACACAGACTGGGAGTATGGACCGACCAGTCAACGCCCATGTTCAGCGAGGAAGCAATTACAGAAGCCAGACCTTCTACCTTCTGCAACCCACAATGACCCTGGGTCCATGCTCCCAGAGGGATAGAGAATGGGAAAGCTATCGGGGGAGGGGGTGGGATATGGAGATTGGGCGGTGGGAATTGTGTGGAGTTGTACCCCTCCTACCCTATGGTTTTGTTAATTAATCCTTTCTTTAATAAAAAAAAAAAAAAACTCTCCAGGGAAATAAAGAAACAGGGAAAAAAACATATTAAAAAAAAAAAAGAAAAGAAAAGCCCAACATGAAGGACAGTCCACAAATAATTGACCTCTACTAATGAAAAATCAATGTTGTGACCTGGGAGGTGGCACAGTGAATAAAGAGGTGAATTCTCTAGTTTGATCCCTAGCATCACATGGGTCAGAATGATGCTGTGGTTCTCTCTTCCCCAAGTAAATAAGTGAATCTATCTTTAAAAAGAAAAAATCAATGTAGGAGTTGGGCAGTAGCGCAGAGGGTTAAGCACACATGGTACAAAGCACAGGGACTGGCGTAAGGATCCTGTTTTGAGCTCCCGGCTTCCCACCTGAAGGGGAGTTGCTTCACGGGCGGTGAAGCAGGTCTGCAGGTGTCTGTCTTTCTCTCCCTCTCTCTGTCTTCCCCTCCTCTCTCCATTTCTTTTTGTCCTGTCCAACAACAACATCAATAACAACAACGATAAAACAAGGGCAACAAAAAAGAATAAATAAATATTTAAAAAATTAATGTAATGAAAGATTAAGGAATTGCTCCTGACTAAAAGAAAATAAAAGAGACATGGGTTCAGCCACCAGGTTCCAGATGCTACCATGTTGCTAACCAGACTTTCCTGGGAAGATGACCCTATGTCCTGGAGCCCTGCTTCCCCATCCCCACCTCACTAGGGAAAGAGAGAGAGACAGGCTGGGAGAGTGGACTGATCTGTTAACCCCCATATTCAGCAGGGAAGCAATTACAGAAGCCAGACCTTCCACCTTCTGCATCCCATAATGTCCCTTGATCCATACTCCCCGAGGGATAAAGAATAGGAAAGCTACTATACTAGGAGAGGGGATGGGATCCAGGGTTCTGGTGGTGGGAATTGTGTAGAATTGTACCCCTCTTATTCTATGGTTTCTGTCAGTGTTTCCTTTTATAAATAAAAAAATTTTTTAAAGAGGGACATGGAAAATACTTGCAATTCATAATCAGGAAAAAAATACTGTTAAGGACATTTGGGGTCTACTAGTGAAATTTGAATGTGGATTCTCAGTGATAATTATACCATTATGTAATAGAATGTCTTTTCTAGGTTTAAGGGAACACAAGAAGTACCTAAGGGTACCTACTGATCATTATTTTTAAATGATTCTGTAGAACATCATTAATAATGATGCTTGTGGACAACTGGGAAATGTTAATGCATGTACAAACTATTGTATTTTACTGTTGACTATAAACCATTAATCCCCCAATAAAGAAAATTTAAAAAACCACTTCTACAAAAAGAAAAAAAATGATGCTTATGTGTTTATATGTATACATATAGATATATATCTAAACATAGATAAAAGGGAAGCAGTGTGACAAAACATTAGGAATTACTGTACATAGGGAAGTTATATATGAAAGTATTTTGTACTATTATTGCAACTTTTCTGGAAGTTTGGAAAATTTTCAAAATAAAAACTAAGAAATACGCTGACCGTGGAGTTGGGTCATTTGGATCTTGGCTCTGTCACTCTGTGATGTGAGTCCTTTAGAAGCTATCAGTGACTGCACACTGGAAGTAAGAGTACCTGTTTTGTAGAGTGGTCACAAAAAGCAGAATAACTAACAACCATTGGTATTGTTAGAGTCTAACAGAGGGAGAAGGACACTATAGGGGTCCAACAGTCATTTATTATAAGTAAGCAGGCTAGTCATTGGGGTCCTTCAACTGTGATTAGTCCAGAAATGATAGTGCTACGTAAGGGCTTGGTCCCTCCTGACTCTGATGCATTTGGAGTTTGGGGAGAAATTACTAGAACATTTGCTCACCCCTGGTGCTTGTTCATGATGTCCTGGAGTAGCTTGCGGGCAGACAGCTGGCTCAGCACCTTCCGGTAGCTGTTGGTATAGATGGCATCTGCATACCTTGGCATCCTACCAGGAAGGAGTTAGAGGTCAAAGGGCATAGACCAGGACTGTGAGAGCTGCGTTTACCATGTCCCTGGAAGGTCCTTCAGTTGTCCTTTGCCTAGCTCATGTCCAGAGTGTGTGTGACCTCTTTGAAGCTCAGCGTCTGCCCTCTCCGGGGAGAGCTGGGGTTCAGAATTTGACACCTTCTAAGCAGTTTCCCCCTCCCCCTTTATCAAGGATGACTTTGGGGGTGATGGGAATCTAGGTTCTGTTGCCGGAACTGCTTACCTGAGGGGCAGAGAAGGTGGTGAGCAGTTGGAGCTGCTGCTGAGGGTAAGAACCAGCAAAAAGAACACCCAGAGCAGCATCCTTCCACCTGTAGTGGCACCTAGAAAATGACAGGAGAGGAAAGATCAGGAAAATCACAGGAATGCCCTCTGTTGACTGAGTCCAGCCCTGGGCATGGCTCTGTACAAGCGCTGGTCTTTAGTCTTTGAAAGCTGTAGGATGGAAGAAAGAACTCAGACCCTCTAAGTTCGACAGACCTTGACAGATCTGGGTTCGGGTCTGAATCTGCCAATCTCAAGCTGACTTAATGTTATCCTTATGTAAAATAGGTATGGTAAATCTACCCTGCTGACCTCAGGTTGAATGGAAAAGCAATAATTCTTTTCTTTATTTTTTAAAAGTTATCTTTATTGGGAGTTGGGCAGTAGCACAGTGGGGTAAGCGCAGGTGGCGCAAACCACAAGTACTGGCTTAAAGATCCCGGTTCCAGCCCCTGGGTCCCCACCTGCAGGGGAGTCACTTCACAAGCTCCCTCTCTGTCTTCCCCTCCTCTCTCTATTTCTCTCTGTCCTATTCAACAACAACAGCATCAATAACTACAACAATAAAATATTAAGGGCAACAAAATAGAATAAATAAATAAATATTAAAAATTTTAAAAACTATCTTTATTGGCTAGAGACAGCCAGAAATAAAGAGGGAAGGGGGAGAAAGACAGACAACTGCAGCCCTGATTCACCACTCACAAAGCTTTCCCTCCGGCAGGTAGGGACCTGAGGCTCTAGCCCAGGTTCATGTGCACTGTAACTTATGCACTAAGCCCAAGTGTGCCACCACCTGGCCCTCAAAAAGTAATAATTCTCTTCCCTGTAAGGCATCACACAGGCTATTCAAACCTCAACAAAGGATTGGGAGTGGTGGTGGTGGGGAGAGGGTATAGCAAGCACCTTCCCTTGTCCCCTAAAACCACCCTATCCAGTGTTGTTCCTGGTGAGCAGAGCTAACAGCTCAGGCTTGGAACCAGGCAGATAGAAGTTCCTTTCTGGGCTCTGCTGTATGTTCCAGGACAAGTGGCTTCTCTTTTCTGGGCCTTGGTTTCCCATCCATAAAATGGAATTGTTTACTGTCCACTCTGCGTAGGGCCCTTGTGAGCATTAGGTGAGACGAGACACCTAAGGTGAGTAGCCTGGCATGTAAATTCTGCACAAACCATTGCTGTGATTACCTAAAATTAGATGAGCTCATCTAGTTTTTGTTTTGTATGGTGCTGGAGCTTAAGTCTCACAGGACAGTTTTAACCCTGAAAGAGACTCGGGAGCCTAGAGAGCTGGTGCCACAGCACCTCAAGTAATTGCTCTTAATTGGGACCTCTTAACACCATCCTCTGCAATTAGGGAGCGAACAGTCAACAGGGGAAAGGGACTGCTTGGGCCACGGAGGTGCCACCACTGTCACCTTGAGACCTGCTGGGTGTAGAAGCAATGGACCTATTATGGGATGACTTGGCCACCTAAGAAGTGGGGCTGCACCCCCCATGGGCAGCCCTCTTCACAGCAAAACATCCATTCTATTCGGACACAGACCCATTCAGACACTCAGTCCTTACCTCACCCCCTGCCTCCAGAGCAGTGGAACTTCTCTTCCCCAAGATCACCCCACATCCTCTGTCTCCTCCCTGTGCCCACTAAGGAGTGACTTTTAGCAACCAGGACCAAAGCTGGTGGACTTCATCTTCCTTTTCTGGGCTCACTTGTACTTCTGGGGCATCGCACTCTTCTCCCAGACACTGTGGTCTCCATTAGCTCAGGGATGCTTTGAGACCTAAGGGTGGAACTGTGGGGGCTACTCAGTGCATCCAAAGACCAGTCCACCCAACCTCTAGAGCTGGAGGCAGCAGCTGTCCACGATTTATTCATGACCCTTAATGTGCATCCCCTTCTCCCCTCCTCCCTTCACTAGCCGCCTAGCTCCTGTTCAGACATTTACTCCCAGTAAGTAACAGGCAGCTCCGTACCTCTGAGCCTGTCTATCTTATTTCCTGGCAGCTTTTCTTGTTAGGAAACTTTTCTCTTTGTGCAAAGCCCAAATCCCCATATTCTGTAAACACTCATTAAGTATCTACTATTTATTTGGGGGGAGAGGGTAGAGGAAAATGAGAACAGGGTATCTGCCCCCAAGGATGCCCCTTTGATGTCACACACTGTGCAGCCCAAAGCTTCTTCAATCTGTCCACATGAGAACCCCTTTAGATGTGTTTTGCATTGGGTTTAAGCTTTCTACCCCCAAACCAAGGATTCTCATTCTTCTGGTCTCATCATATCATCGCCTCAGGATCGCCTTCTCTCAACCTGGTCCAGGCTGCCTATCTGGCTATCGCACTTACTAAGCAGGGAGATAATTGGAAGCAAAGAAGGCTCCAGGACACAGTTACTGCCTTTCCTGTCTCCCAGCTGTAGCCTGGACTTTCTTGTCTTCTTTGTTGCTAATCTTTGAAAGATTCAGGCATTTCCAGGACTCCAGTCACCTCATTCACCTGTATGCTCCTGGACTGTGAGCTTGCCCTTGCACCAGCATTTTGCAATTGAGGAGACTAGCCCAGTGTGGAGAAAGGCTTTTTCCCCCTGTGGTCCTCCATCAAATTATTTGTGGAGTGGGCACTGAGAATGAACCTTGAAATCCCCTTGCCAGCAAACTTCCACCTACTCTGCACAGCAGCCTCCCAGACACAATGCCCTATTTACAGCCCTCCCTATTCATGGAGCACTGCAGAATTCATCACCTGCATGTGGGAAATGGTTCTGAAAAATCTAGGAGCTTTTGTCCTTTGCCATTTGCTTTCTGGGAGAGGTACATGAGAGATAAACACGAACACCTTCTTGATTGGTATACCCCTAAGTCTGTCCAGTGCTTTTCGGGAATTGAGAACAACTTGATAAAAGTGCAAGCTTCGGGGTGCAACTCATAGTAAATAGGCAACCCCTTATTCATTCAGATTGAGACTGAGCAACTGTAGCATCTGGTCAGCCAAGAGGTACCTATTTGCTGTAAACCCTAGGAATGACTCCCAACACCATTGCAAACCATGAACTGTGTGAACCTAATCCATGCAGGTGCAAAGCCCCACTGGAACAACAGGATTTTCCAATTTATGGTATAAGAATAGATATCATGTCACCAAGTATTAAGTAGCTGTGGAACGATACAGTTCACATGGCCAGATTAAGGAGCTAGAATTCACTGAATTATGTGTAGCATTTATCTAACAGACTGACAACTTCTTGATGGCTCCAAAGGCATTTTAGGGCTTATTATCTATCAGTATAAATATCAGTGAGCTTTCTGCAGTGCTTTTAATCTAGTACTGTGTTTAAATATATTTGAGATCAATTGGTTCAGGATAAATAGGCAATCTATATCAGTTGGAACTTTCAAAACAAGAATGCCATAAAAACTACAGATCTGCCTTTAGATAAATGACAGGTGTCATATTTTAGTGCCAAAACTAGCAAGTCCACTTTTGAACATCTAGGAAAAAAGACTTTTACCTTCCTTAAATATTCTGCTTTGTAATTTAAGAACCCTAAAGCACTGCCATCCTGGTCCATTTTAATAACTGTTTCACCATTTCACATTGAAGACAACCTAAGTTTTTAATGAAGAAGCATCTTGAATTGCTATTCAAAAGACTGAAACCCCATCTCCTGTCAAAAAAAAAAATTGTTTGAGCAGCTTGTGGTGAAAGACACAGATACTTCAAAACCACTAAAGCAAGGATCAAGAGTAGGGGTAATGGAGCACTCTAAGGACAGATAATTGTGTCTAAAACACAAAGAGTAAGAGTAAGGAATGTGTTTGCAATTGAACAAGAAAGCAAAATGTTATCAATTTCCAGGCAATTATGTTGGATTGGTTCAGAGCGATCAATGAGCGGTATTGATTTGCACAGAGACTTGGCTCTTTACCAACCCATGGAAGAATCCCCTTATTGACAGGAGCATAGAGCTGGTTCAGATCTTTCAGCAGAAACCTGCCTGCACACCCTTGAAGGAAGACAGTGACACACACTGCTTGCATCCAGCAGGCACCTACTTGCCACGTCTCCATGGCTTTAGGTGTCACGCATCTGCGACAACCTAAAAGGGTGCTAACCATCAAAAGCATGCTGAAGAGCCCCTAACAAAGGGCCTAAATCTACTCACCAGTCCACTGGTAAAGAGGATAACAGTGGACCTCTTTGACTTCGTGTCTCTGAGTTAGTGAGTTCTCACCCCCATCCAGCCCAGCCCCCAAGGGCCACCTCTCACCTCTGATGTGGCAGTTCTCCCTCCGCTATGAGGCACTGCTCTAGTCCCACAGACCTCAGGCTCCTGTTCGCTCTGGCAGCCGTGTGGCGCTCCAGTTATTTATACCTTCATTTTCCTAAACGTTGTCAGCGTCAGAGCATCAATTACCCACAAGTCATCCAAAGGACCATTTTTAGCATCACACTGACAAACCTAAGAAGGGGAAAAGGTTTTATCCTTTGCAAATAAAGATTCCTATCAAACTTTCCCTTAATTTTTGAGGGAATGAACAAAGCACAGAGTTACAATATTATTTCAAGGAATAGCAAATCTAATACTGCCACCATAATAACTGGTAGTCGTAACTGCTACCAGGACTGCTATTCAGGACTGTAACACATCAAGGGGTCATTTGCTTGCTCAGATAAATGTGCCTTTTAAAAACTGCATCCCATTTTGTCTTGTCTCTGAGCAACTTTGTTTCGCTTTAGGGTATACGACACTACATATAAGTGCTTTTCTCTCCTTAATGGGGAAAGTTGTTCACTATATCCCTTGTCGTCCAATTATCAAGATTTTCCTCCATGTGATTCACACCTGCTGCGGGCACAGGTGGATGCAGCTGACTAACCTGGGAAGTTGCCATCGTCGTGTGTCAAGGCAGACAAACACTGCTGATGCTTCAGAGAAGTGTGAAGTCAGAGGAGATGGAAAATCTTTTGAGAGTCGTTGGCATTTTCAGATTCTTCTAGCCTGCAGTTAAAGAATCCTCCAGGATGACATAAAAGTGTGTGAGGTGAAAACACCGGTTTCCCACATGGCTATGATAGAGGTGTGGAAAGCGCTCTAAGCTTGAGGCTCAGAGACCTGATGCCTCTCCTGAGTCTGTCAGCCACAACCTCTTTGACCCTCAGCTAGTTACTTTTTACCCTGAGGCTTCAGTGTTTACACCTGGAAAGTTAAGAGTTGGAAACTTTCAAACTTTATAAAAATTGACAAAAAATTTTATCTCTGTGATACCAACAGTCTTTTAAATCATTATTTCCCCAATAAAATGATAGAGGGGGGAAAGGATGAAATATTCTTAACAGCTCAAAAAAAAAAAAGGGCTATGTCAATTCTCTTTTCAAATTGTTTTATTAGGGAAACAATGATTTACAAAACCACTGCTGTCACATATACAACCTCCCACCCAGAGCACTACTTAGCAGTGGCTCATGGTGGTATAGAGGATTGAACCTGAAACTTCACAGTCAGAGTTTCAGACATGAAAGTCTTTTTGCATAACCATTATGGTATCTACTCTGCCCAGATATAATATATATATATATTTATATTTATTTATTTATTTATTCCCTTTTGTTGCCCTTGTTGTTTTATTGTTGTAGTTGTTGTTGATCTCGTTGTTGTTGGATAGGACAGAGAGAAATGGAGAGAGGAGGGGAAGACAAAGAAGGGGAGAGAAAGATAGACACCTGCAGTCCTGTTTCACCGCTTGTGAAGCGATTCCCCTGCAGGTGGGGAGCCGGGGGCTCGAACCAGGATCCTTACACTGGTCCTTGTGCTTAGCGCCACCTGTGCTTAACCCGCTGTGCTACCGCCCGACTCCTCCAGATACAATATTTTTAAAATATTTATTTCTTTATTCTTTTTTTGCTGTCCTTGTTTTATTATTATAGTTATTGTTGTTGTTGTTAATGTCGTCGTTGTTGGATAGGACAGAGAGAAATGGAGAGAGGAGGGGAAGACAGAGAGGGGGAGAGAAAGATAGATGCCTGCAGACCTGCTTCACCGCCTGTGAAGCGACTCCCCTGCAGGTGGGGAGGCGGGGGCTCGAACCGGGATCCTTATTACAATATTTTATATAATATTTTATCTCCTCATATAGGTGACTGCGCACCACTCCCACCACCAAGCTAAGTCCTCCTCCACTATCTTGCACTTTTTCTACCTCCTTCATTTTCCTTCCTTCCCCAGAGTCCATGGATTTGTTGCAATAGACCAACTGGTCCAAGTCTTCCTAAAGATACAGCCCAGTGGGGAGTCTTCAGGTACAGATTACTTAGCTTCACCTTCTGGATCTGGAAAGAGATAAGAATAATACTGTTTCTGGGAGTCGGGCGGTAGCGCAGCGGGTTGAGCACACATGGCGCAAAGCACAAGGACCGGGGGATCCGGGCTCGAGCCCCCGGCTCCCCACCTGCAGGGTAGTCTCTTCACAGGCGGTGAAGCAGTCCAACAACAATGACATCAATAACAACAATACTAACTACAACAATAAAATAACAAGGACAACAAAAGGGAATAAATAAATAAATAAATAAATATTTTAAAAAAGAATAATACTGTTTCTACCAAAGAGATGTCCTTAGACTCTCTCCTAGAGAGACTTTCTCAGTGAAGGTTGAGGTCTGATGAGTCTCCCAAATCATCACTGACTATCCCAAATTTCCCAGGTGTTCCCAGGCTTGGAAGTGCAGGAAGGGCTCAGGATTCTCAGGCTTTTAAATAGAAAAGATAGTTTCAAGCTGATGAGGGCACAACTCAATGGGAGAGACTGGCGTTCCCAGGCAAAATTATGTTAATTGGAATGCTATGAACCAGGTCTCATCAAGAAGGGAAATTTTTTTTTGAAAATCTAAAGGATTTTCATCTTTAGGGGCTATACTAAATCCATACAGAAGTTCCCATAACAAACCTGCAGTAATGTTTGCATTAGTAACCTGAGTGTCATCAGGGCTTGGAATGCAGGAGATAAAATGGCAGAAGAAACAGAGGACTGGATAGGTGGGAGGCCTAGATTGTGGGTGTGTCAATTGTCACAAGGAAATGGAGCTGTTCCAAAAGACAAAAACTGATTCATCAGGGAAAGGAGGCCATAGTGAAGTGGGAGAGAAGAGACGTCACCAGGTCACCCTGTGGAGAGGCATACGTGAGTGGTCTGCCAGCTGACCAGCATGAAGACCTCCTAGCCGCCTACTTACTGGCAGCTCCTGTCTGGCTTCTCCACAAGAAAGGATATTGGACAGGGGTCTGGGGAGCAGAGAAAAGTGGACCTCTAGCCTGGGAACAGGTTCCTGTCTGTGTCCAGAAAGAGTTTAGGGACAGTGACAACAGTTAAGTGATGGTTCTTATTTACTGGAAAGGGAAGATAAGGGGAGTTCCTGTAGCATCTAGGGTGAACCACCCCGGAGGTACAGCACTGCTCTTGGGGTCGGTCTGGTATAGCCAGGGTATTCTTAGGAAAAAGAAAGGGAGTCGGGTGGTAGCGCAGTGGTTAAGCACACGTGGCACAAAGCACAAGGACTGGCATAAGGATCCTGGTTCGAGCCCCCAGCTCCCCACCTGCAGGGGAGTCGCTTCACAAGTGGTGAAGCAGGTCTGCAGGTGTCTCTCTTTCTCTGCCCCTCTCTGTCTCAAGGCCCTCCTGTAGCCCAACAATTCTTTTGGATTTTTAAATGACTCTAACAACTGTCACTAAAGGTAAAATTCACCTGTTTTAAGCTCAATGAATTCTCATCAGTTTGCCTAGCTGATTTTTTTTTCAATATTTATTTATTTATTCCCTTTTGTTGTTCTTGTTGTTTTATTGTTGTAGGTATTATTGATGTCATTGTTGGACAGGACAGAGAGAAATGGAGAGAGGAGGGGAAGACCGAGAGGGGCAGAGAAAAACACCTACAAACCTGCTTCACCGCTTGTGAAGCAACTCCTCTGTAGGTGGGGAGCTGGGGCTCGAACGGGGATCTTTACGCTGGTCCTTGCGCTTTGTGCCACCTGCGCTTAACCCGCTGCGCTACCGCCCGACTCCCTGCCTAGCTGATTCTATACCATAATTCTATTTAGAACTCTTCCTTCAGCTCATTTGCTATCAATTCCTACTGCCATCCTCAGCCCCAGATAAACACGAATCTGCTTTCTCTCTGAAATTTTTCCTTTTCTGGAAAGTGCATATAAATAACTGTGTCATATAATGTTGTATTTTTTTGTGTCAGAGTCCTGTCACTCAGTCTAAAGTTTATAGATTTATGCATGCTGATCTATGTATCAGTTCTGCTCCTTTTAATTGCTAAGTAGCATTTTATTGCACTGGTGTTTAGCTGCCTGTTCACTTTGATGGACATTTAGATTGATCCCATTTTGGGGATATTATGAATAATGCTGCTAGAAACATCTGAGAAAAAAGTCTTTATAGTGACACAGGTTTTCTTAGCCTTTTGATGGCTACTAAGGAGTATGAGGTATGAATGCTGGGTCATATGGTAAGCTTTACATTTTTTTTTCTTTTTCTTCTTTTTTGACTTGCAGGGTTATCGCTGGGGCTTGGTGCTGGCACTACAAATCCACCACTCCTGGCAACCATTTCTCACCCCCCCCCTTTTCTAAATTTTCATTTGATAGGATAGAGAGAAATTGAGAGGAGAGGGGGAGATAGAGAGAGAGAGAGAAAGATAGACATCTGCAGACCTGCTTCACAGTCCAGGGTCCTTGTGTTTAGTAGTATGTGTACTTAACTGGGTGTGCCACAGCCCAGCTCCCATCTGCCAATTATGATTTTTTTTAAAAGGTGTATTGTTAGTTCATTTAAGAAAGAGAGAGACGTCAGAGCACCATTCCAGCCAATATTGCAACAGATATCAAGCTGGGAGCCTCAGGCAGGCAAGTCTAGTGTTCTAACTACTGTGCTATTTCCCCCCTGGCTGCATTCTGCCAATTATTAAATGAACATTAATTTCCTTTTACCATGAACTGTATAAAGCACTTAAGAAAGCCCACAGAGAATGCAAACTGGTGCAGATCTATTTGGAAGACTGTTTGAAGAGTACTTAAATCAATAAAAATGGGATTACCTTATGATCCACTCTTAAGCACTTATCCAAAGGACACTCAAACACTAATTCAAAGGGACATATGCACCCCTATGTTCAGAGCTGCATTACTCACAATATCCAAAAAGTGGAAACAGCCTGAATGCCCATCATTAGATGACTGGCTAAAGAAGTTATGGGATATATATTCTATGGAATACTACTCTGCAATAAAAAAGATGGCATTGTGGGAGCTGGGTGGTAGCACAGCAGGTTAAGCTCAGGTGGTGCGAAGCGCAAGGACTGGCGTAAGGATCCTGGTTCGAGCCCCCGGTTCCCCACCTGCAGGGGAGTTGCTTCACAAGTGGTGAAGCAGGTTTGCAGGTGTCTCTTTTTCTCTCCCCCTCTGTCTTCCCCTCCATTCTCCATTTCTCTCTGTCTTATCCAACAATGATGACATCATCTTCAACAACAATAATAACTACAACAACAAGGGCAACAAAAGGGAAAATAAATAATAATAAAAATTTTTAAAAGATGGCATTGTGTCCTTTGGAACAAAATGGATGTAACTGGAGGTGATTGTGCTTAGTGAAATAAGAGACAAAAGACAACTACCAGATGGTTTTATTCATATATGGAATTTAGAGATCAGAAAAACATGAACTTGGAAGAAAGAAGGAGGAGGAGGAAGAAGAAGTGAAAAAGAAGGAGGAGGAGGAGGAGAAAGAAGACGACGAGAAGGAGGAGGAGAAGAAGGAGAAGAAGAAGAAAGCAAACTGTTTCTAAGCCTGTGGGAACTATAGTGAGTAGTGGTTATCTTTGAGAGGTTGGAGGGTAGGATACAGAACGTGGGTGGTGGGTGTATTGTGGAACTATATACTGTAATCTTACAATCTTATAATTCACTATTAATCACAAATAAAAATTAAAGAGGAAGAAGACAAGGAAGAAAAAGAGGAGAAAAGAAAAGAAAGGGAGAAAGCCACAGGGAGTTTGCTGGGTTAGCTTTCCATCTTGGCATGGTTTGGGGGAGTGTCTTCCTTCCTCTGCACTGCATTTTCTTGGGTGCTGAGAGGATTAGGAGAGGAAGCTGGTGAGAAGATGCATAGCTATCTTGGGCAGGTCCAGATAGAGATAAATTGTAAATGCTCTAAGAATCACCAGAAGGGAGAAGTTGCAGTGAAGTTGGGACAGGAGTGGAGACACCTGAGACAGGACCACAAATTCAGGTGGATTTGGATTTGTAACTCAGCTTGGCTACTTGCAAACTTTGTGTTTCTGGGCAAGGAGCTTAATGTCTCTGAGTTGCAGTTACCACGCCACCTGTGTACAGTGGGAATGATAATACCGACCTGTCCAGCTTCTTGTGAGAATGAGATATGCTTGCAATAGGTCTGATATATTGGTGAGTGGTTGCTGTTACTGTGTTTCTTATGAACAGAACTTGGAAAGCCAGGTAGGGTGGTGACAGGAGAACTGGGAGCCATTGTGGGTGACAAGCCCTATTTGCAATAAATTCTCAAACCCTAGAAGACAAAATGAAGCCTTAAAGTGAAAGCTGATGGGAGTCGGGCTGTAGCGCAGCGGGTTAAGCGCAGGTGGTGCAAAGCACAAGGACCGGCACAAGGATCCCGGTTCGAACCCCAGCTCCCCACCTGCAGGGGAGTCGCTTCACAGGCAGTGAAGCAGGTCTGCAGGTGTCTATCTTTCTCTCCTCCTCTCTGTCTTCCCCTCCCTCTCTCCATTTCTCTCTGTCCTATCCAACAACGACAACAACAACAATAATAACTACAACAATAAAACAACAAGGGCAACAAAAGGGAATAAATAAATAAAATAAATTTAAAAAAATATTAAAAAAAAAGTGAAAGCTGACTCCCCTCCACCTTGAGCTCTAAGAGGTGGTGGGAAAACCTCGATTGCCCACCGCAAAGCTCTCTTGCCAGGAAGGGTTTTAACCCAGCCTTAATAAGCGATCGTGCCTGTGTCTAAGGGCTGGGGGCTTGAGCTGTGTGGAAAGAAAAGCACCCCAGAGAAAGGCAGGTTTTAAAAAGCTCCAAGAGGCTGGGGTAGAAAGGCTCCATGGAGAGAGACAAGCTGCACATTTGTGTTGCAAATTTCCAGTGTGTTGAGGCCAGACTTTCAGAGGGTGCTACTGAAGGCAGTGGTGGTGGTGGTGGTGGGGTCAGGAAGGGCTGAGGAAGTGGACAAAGAGGCCCTGTCTGAGAACCTCAGACCCTGCTTTGTAAAAGCTGCTTTCATCGCCCTCCCTGGATGATGGCAGCATTCCCAGCCTGAGGCCACTGTGCAGGAAAAAGGAGAGGCCTGGACCCCAGAGTCTCAGATTCCCTCAACACCCTGCATCTCTCCCTCCTGCTGTGCTTCCTTATAGCCCAGTATTTCTGAAGTCTGCAGTAGCAGCTCTCTCCTGAAGTCAGGGGATAGTAGAGCTGTCAGTGCTATGTCAGAGTAAAGGGTCGAGTGATGGGGCCTTACTGGGTAAATGCCCTGTGCTTTGGTCTCCTTTCCTGTAAAATGAGGCCCATCCCCTTACTTTATAATGATTCTGCCTAAGCAAAAGGGTCTGTAACTAGATAGTGATTCTTTCTGGAAAAGTTTGCATTTGGGAAGGTCCTTAGAAGAGGCCTTTTTAGAGAGACAGGCTGGGAGTATGGATCAAACTGTCAACGCCCATTTTCAGTGGGGAAGTAATTACAGAAGCCAGACCTTCCACCTTCTGCACCCCACAATCATACTGGATCTATACTCCCAGAGGGATAAAGAACAGGAAAGCTGTCAAGGGAGGGAATGGGATACAGAGTTCTGGAGGTGGGAATTGTATGGAATTGTACGCCTCTTATCTTATGGTTTTATCAGTGTTTCCACTTTATAAATAAAAATTACACATGTATATAATTTATATATATATATATGTATATATATGTCTTTTTAAAAGGTGAAGTCAATTATCTAGCAAGTCAGTTGAGTAACCCTGGTTGGAAATATCACTCCCATGAGTATTTTCTTCTTTAAAGATAGATTTATTTATTCATTTATTCATTTAATGTGAGGGAAAGAGACCAGAGCACTGCTCAGTCATATGAATACTAGGGTTCAAACCTGGGGTCTCATGCATGTAGAGCATGGGCTTCCTAACTGACCATCCCCAATATATTTAAATTTTTTTTCTATTATCTTTATTTATTTATTGGATAGTCAGAAATCAAGAGGGAAGGGGAAGACAAAGAGGGAGAAAGATAGAGAGATACATGCAGCACTGCTTCACCACTCATGAAGCTTCCCCCTCTACAGGTGGGGACCACGGGCTTGAACCTGTGTTCTTGTGTATTGTAACATGTGCACTCAACGAGGTGTGCCACCACCTGGTCCCATCCCCAAAATATTTTAAATATTTAGCCTTGCTTGGAAACTTTGGTTCTACTCCAAGTCAGTTGCTATGAATATTAGCTAGGTTGTCTGACTGAGCTGCTAGACATGGTGCAGGTGTCAGACACTGGTACAGGAAGGCTGTCTTCAGCTGACTCCCTGGAAGCCTGAGGAAATTGTGCTTCCCTTCCACTCCCAGTGTGTACTTAACCTTCCCCAGAAGTCTGTCCACAATTCTTCCTCCCTCTTGGCCTGGTATTCTGGCTGACTGATTTTATATATGTAAAACAGCATATCTCTCTCTCTATCCCTGTGATGGATGCAATACAGTATGAACAACCTTTGAGCCTCCTAAAGATTTCTTTCTATTTCCTTCTCATGACTTTATGGGCATGTAATTGACTTATCTAAAGCCTTCTAATTGAATGTGGTCCTTAGAGCAGCTGTATACAGCATCACCTAGGGACTGGTTAAAAGTGTGTTTCAGGAATTCAGGCAGTAGTACAGCAGGTTAAGCACACATGGCGTGAAGCACAAGGATCAGTGTAAGGATCCCAGTTTGAGTCTCTGACTCCCCACTTGTAGGGGTGTCACTTCACAGGCAGTGAAAGTAGGTCTAAAGGTGTCTATCTTTCTCTCCCCCTCTCTGTCTTCCCCTCCTCTCTCTATTTCTCTCTGTCCTATCTAACAATGATGACAACAATAATAACTACAACAGCAATAAAAGCCAACAAGGGCAAAATAAATAAATATAAAAATTTTAAAAAAGAAGTGTGTTTGGAGGCTGGCAAAATATCTCACTTAGTGTACTGTTTTGCCATGTATATGATACAAGGTTAAAAAGAAAGGAAAAATAAAATAAAATTAGGGCTCTTAGGTTAGACCCTAGACTGATTCAGAGGCCCAATCTTCTTTGTCCCAGGATTCTAATGCCTGGGGCTCTCCAGCTGGTTTTCTCCACTGTGGCATTTGGACCAGGGAATAGTGCTATGACAGCTGGTGGCCGAGAGATGTCGCTGTTCCCCAGTCATTGGTGATACCAACCTTCTCCCGGAACACCAGCAGTATCGTGTGTGGGTCTTTGTTCGCGGTGAAATCTGGGAACACTGGAGGGGTCCAAGTCTGTTATAGGGGACAGACTTTCCTTCCTCAGCCACCCTTCCCCAAGCCCCTCAACCTTTATCTGCCCAACTCCTGTGCTGCATTCTCCCATGTTTCCAAGTAAGGGAGCTATGTGATTCTAAAACCCAGCCCATGCCTGGGGTCCCCCAGGTGAGAGAAAATTCCATTCAGGAGCATTCCATTCCCCCCACCTTGTCCTTTCAGGTAAGAACATGGCTTGGTGAGAAGACAGCTTCTTTCTCATTTTGCCTTCAAGGATCTTAGTGACAACAGTACCTTGCAGACCTAGCTGGAGGCAGTTTCCACTATTAAAATGTATGCAAATAAAACCCCAAGATCTGTGTGGAATTCCAGTTTCCTATATGAAATGGGTTCCCAGTGCCAGTGGCTTATTTACAGGTTCACTTCTCTCTGTGCTTATTCCACTGACTATGGATGCAGCCCACTTGGCTCCAGAATACAGCCAGGGGGGGCTTCATTGCAGACTGGAAGCAGAGTCACTCATGGGGATTTCCCTCCAGGGTTGAAGTTCTCATCCTCCAAACCTCCTGGAATATCATCCTCTTAACCCCACACCACCCCCAATGCTGCATCATCTGGTCCCTGAACACCTAGGCCACAGAACAGAACAAAGATCAGCCTCATCCAGGGAGCTGGAAAGCTCCTCTAAACTCTAGATTCCATCTCTGATACAAGGCCCAGCCCTTATATCAGCTCCACTCCCCCTCACCTAACCTTCTACAGGAATTTAGTTTTCCTAGAACATAGTCATATGTTAGTAACATCTCTCCTTGCCTGCTGGTGCTATTCATGGAACATATATGATCTCATTCAATAACCTAAGGGTCATAGAATCTTGGAGCCATTGGCTAATTTCTTTAATCTCACACAGGCAGTGAATGAGGAAGCCAGAGATGGAAGTAGCTCTTGTCTGTTTTCTGAAAAGCTCATTGTCCTAGAGCAGTGCTTCTCTTGCTCCTGCTCTCACATCTTAAGGCTGACTTCTGCCAGCTCTTCACAATGAGTGCCATATTTCCTTTTGAGCAGTTATCAGCAGCGTCTCTGAGCCCTGCAAGGTGGGTGATGAAGGTAATAAGGATTTATAAAGGCTGGAGAAGAGAAGTTGTGATGGAAAGTTGTCTTGTATCCTTCACAAGCACTCATTCTGGTGATAGTGAATTTCTGTTTATCATCAGAACTTTGGTTTGGTGAACTACTGGATGTTTTTGCTCCTTTGTGAAATACAGAGAGCTGAAACATGAACTTACAACAACAGGAAAAAAAAAGAAGTAGCCAGTCAGTCCCTGAGACTTGTGAGAACTACAATGGTTATTGTTGAATGGGAGTGGGAAGCACAGGACCTTGGGGATGGAATATAGAACTCATGGTGGGAATTGTGTGGAACTGTATACCTCTTAATCTTTTTATTATTATTATTTATTCCCTTTTGTTGCCCTTGTTGTTTTATTGCTGTTGTTATTGATGTTGTCGTTGTTGGATAGGACAGAGAGAAATGGAGAGAGGAGGGGAAGACAGAGAGGGGGATAGAAAGATAGACACCTGCAGACCTGCTTCACCGCTTGTGAAGCGACTCCCCTACAGGTGGGAAGCCGGGGGTTCGAACCAGATTCCTTACTCTACGCCTTACACTTTGCGCCACATGCGCTTAACCCGCTGCTCTACCGCCCGACTCCCTACCCTTTTTATCCTATGGTCTTGTAAATATTTTTTATCTTGGGGATCGGGCGGTAGTGCAGCAGGTTATGGGCACGGACCAGCATGAGGATCCTGGTTTGAGCCCCCAGCTCCCCACCTGCAGGGGAGTCGCTTTACAGGCGGTGAAGCAGGTCTGCAGGTGTCTATCTTTCTCTCCCCCTCTGTCTTCCCCTACTCTCTAGGTTTCTCTCTGTCCTATCCAACAACAAACAACATCATCAACAACAATAATAGCCACAACAAGGCTACAGCAACAAGGGCAACAAAAGGGAAAAATATTTTTTATCTTTTATTTTATAAATAAATTTTTTAAAAATAGAACCCTGATCTGGTGATTTTACCAGTGAATCTGAAACCAAATGTCCCAGGTTGCGATTGTATAGTCTAGTTCATAGACCCATTGAATCAGGGATGACCTCAGGGATGCAAAAACATTCTGGAATATTAGTTAAAGGTGAAAATTCATCATTAATTTATTTACATATTTTACCATTTATCTAGCCTTTCATCCATTCTTTGATAATTCATCCATCAAGCATCAAATGCAAAAATATCTGCAGGGTGCTATATTTAGTGTTCAGGAACCAAGAATTAGTAAGGTACAATTCAAATCAGTTGCTATTTATCAAGTGCCTGCTGCATACGATTTGCTATGTGTGGAGCTTCAAGCATTCTGTGGTCTTGCTTTGGTGGATTTCATTCTAGCTGGTCAGGCAGGCAGATAATTGCATGCAGTGTGATACACATAATCTAAACTAGAGGTTGTACAAAGTGCTAACAGAGAGGGGGCCAGATGGTAGCTCAGTGGGTTAAACAGACATGACACGAAGCACAAGGACCAGAGTAAGGGTCTCAGTTTGAGAACCTGGTTCGAGCCCCCAGCTCCCCACCTGCAGGGGTATTGCTTCACAGGCAGTGAAGCAGGTCTGCAGGTGCCTATCTTTCTTTCCCCCTCTCTATCTTCCCCTCTGCTCTTGATTTCTTTCTGTCCTATCCAGAAAAAAAAAAAATTTAAAAATTCAAAGTGCTACCAGAGTAGATTGGGTGGGGGTGTAACTCTTCTTAGGAGCTGGAAAGGCTTTTCAGACAAGATCGGATGTGTTCAGGGTGGTATGGTCATAGATGGAAAGGCTTTACAGAAGACATTTAGCTGACCGTGGAAGAGAGGGGAAACATCAATATTGCAGACAGAGAGGCCTGGAGGCATGACCAATGGGTGGCAAGTGGTTTGGTGTAAACTGAGGGCCTCATACCTTTGTGTGTATCAGGCTGGACTCCAGGTTCAGGGCTGTTCACTGAAAAAGAAAAAAGATTTATTTATTTATTTATTTAGGGAGAGAAAGAGAAAACCACTATATTCCAAAATGTAGGGCATGGAGATTCAATCTTAGGGTTTCATGTATATAATCACTGTCCTCTCTCTGTTGAGCTCCAGTTGTTCCCCAATTGGAGGATTCTGCATGCTTAACCAAGGCTCCAACTGATTCTGATGAAGGTGTGAGGGACCGCAGTCTGAGAGAACCGGTCCTAGGACTTCCTGGACAGGAAGTTCAGGTGATGATACTAGAACAATACTTTAAGGCCAAGCTGTAGTGTCAAATACCACACTAAGGAATTTGGATCTTTTCTAGCTCGATGGAGAGAGCTCCTAGAAGAAGATTTAAAAGCCCAAGAGTGACATTTCTGGAAGTAGACTTTCTGCAGCAGCTGAGGGATAATGGATAGCAGAGACGCCTCAGGAGGGACTGGCTAGAAAGCACTTATAGCTGTGCAGGCCTATGCACCCAAAGCCTGAGCCAAGGCAGACAAATGAGGTGGCAGGGAGGACCTGGGGGTGGAGTAGAGGGGACTCTGGAAGATGGAACCAAAGGCTTGGAGTAGGGCAGGATGAGGGCAAGGGAGCAGGGGAAGGTGTTGAGACTGAGAAGGCATGTCATGTTTGGAGTCTTGCAGGGTGATGAATGCTTCAGGGCAGAAAGTTGAGAGAAGATGCACTGAGCCTGGTTTATACTTGTGGAGTTTTTAAGACCCACAAGACCTCCAGGAGGAAGTGGATAAAGGTTCAGTCTGGGGTTGATTTGGGCTAGGGGGTCAGCACAGAGATTGTGAGAGAGCAATTGAAGCCGAAGGGCAAAGTCTTTGAAAAACAAAGGGGCACTGGTACAGCCTTAGAGAGAGCACATTTCCAAGGCAGTGAGAGGCAGAATTAGAAAACATGGTCAAGAAGAACTAACTGGAAAAATAGACTCTCTGTCATTAAATTATTATCTCCAGTTTGTAGACTGGAAAACTAAGACTAAAACAATTGATGACTTTGTCTACATGTTTAATGTGCTCTTCAGCAGGGAGCTGGGATTTGGACTTAAGCCTGCATTCAAATTCTCTTCTTTAACAAGACTCCAGGAGACAAATCCTACCACCAGATACAAACTAAATGTATTCATAGACTGGGGGATGGAGAGATGCAATAAAAAGAACTTGCTAGAGAATGGCAGTCAAGCAGGCGTAGACAGCATAATGTTTATGCAAACAAACTCTCATGCCTGAGGCTCCAAAATCCCAGGTTCAATCCCCCACACCACCATAACCCAGAGTTGAGCATTGCTCTGGTAAAAAAAAAAAAGAAAAGAAAAGAGAGAGAGAGAGAGAGAGAGAGAGAGAATGGCAGTGGAGAACAGTGCATACTGGGGAATGAACTCAGGGCTTCAGGCATGTGTGCAAGCTACCAAAGAGCTTCCCTGACCAACATTCTTTTTTTTGGGGGGGGGGGGCTAGGGGAGGGAGGAGAGTGAGGGTGAGAGGGAGAAAGAGATCATAGAACGGTTCCAACATCGATGGAACTAACCATAGTGAGCAGAGCTCATTTTTCTTTACCTTTCCTCGGAATATTTTGAACTAAACTCAGATATCATATAATTTCATTCATAAAATTTTCAGTATGTGGGGCCAGGTGGTGGCGCACCTGGTTGAGCGCACATGTTACAGTGCACAAAGACCCAGGCTCAAGCCCCCCAGTCCCCACCTGCAGAGGGAAAGCTTTGCAAGTGGTGAAGCAGGTCTGCAGGTGTCTTTCTTTCTCCATCTCTCTCTATTTTCCCCTACCTTCTTGGTTTCTGGCTGTCTCTAGCCAATAATTAAAGATAATAAAAAGAAAAAAAAAACTTTAAAATTTTCAGTATAAACAAAACAATAAGGGCTCTTTTTTTTTTTAAATGGTGAAACAATAAATAAAAAACAATAAGGGCTCTTTTTTTTTAAATGGTGAAACAGTGCTACAGTGTCTCTTCTTTTTTTAAATATTTATTTATTTATTCCCTTTTGTTGCCTTTGTTGTTTTATTGTTGTAGTTATTATTGTTGTTACTGATGTCATCGATGCTGGATAGGACAGAGAGAAATGGAGAGAGGAGGGGAAGACAGAGAGGGGGAGAGAAAGAGAGACACCTGCAGACCTGCTTCACCGCTTGTGAAGCAACTCCCTGCAGGTGGGGAGCCGGGGGCTTGAACCGGGCTCCTTATACCGGTCCTTATGCTTTGCAACACCTGCGCTTAACCTGCTACGCTACCACCGACTCCCAAATAAGGGCTCTTCTTTAATAATCACAATACAATTATCTTACTTAAAAATACAACAGAAATTCCTACTGAGTAAATCTATTGAGAACAATTCAACAATTTTTAGGAATGTTTGCTTATCTGTTAGTTATTTAAGAAAAAATACCTTCTTTTTTTTTTTTTGTTTTTATTTATTTATTATTTTTTTATTATTATTATTTTAAAATATTTATTTCCTTTTTGTTGCCCTTGTAAAAATACCTTCTTTTTAAAAATTGCTATCCGGGCTATTGCTGCTGCTGCTGCTGCTCCAAGTAGTCATTTTTCCTTTTTTTTTTTTGTCCCTTGCTTTTATTTGATAGGACAGAGAGAAACTGAGAGCATAGAGGGGGATAGAAGGGGAGAGAGAAAGAGATACCTGCAGCACTGCTTTACTCCTGGTGAAATCCCCCTTTACCCCCGAAAGTGGGGACAGGGGTTTGAACCTGGGTCCCTGTAGATGGTAACATGTGCACTCAAACAGGTTCATCACTGCCTGGCCTGAATGTTTGGTTATCTTAAGCTCTATTATCATAAAGCCTTGATAAGGGATTTAAATTTTCCCAGGATAACTAGTTAAGATTAATAGGGAAGGGCAACAAAAGGGAATAAATAAATAAATATAAAATTAAATTAAAAATAAAAAAATATTAAAAAAAAGACTAATAGGGAACTGGAAACATAGGAGGTCTGAGAAATAAATTGGGGCCCTGGAAAGGAAATATTATGTATTTTTAAAAATCTGAACAGATGGAAGTTGGGTGGTAGCGCAGCAGGTTAAGCGCAGGTGATGCAAAGTGCTAGGACCAGTGCAAGGATCCCGGTTCAAGCCCCCGGCTCCCCACCTGCAGGGGAGTCGCTTCACAAGTGGTGAAGCAGGTCTGCAGGTGTCTATCTTTCTCTCCCCCTCTATGTCTTCCCCTCCTCTCTCCATTTCTCTCTGTCCTATCCAGCAACAATGACATCAATAATAACAACAACAATAAAACAAGGGCAACAAAAGGGAATAAATAAATAAATAAATATTAAAAAAAAATCTGAACAGGTTTGCAGAATCTGAGAGAAAAGTATCCTTTTGTGTAAGCAGGGACTGGTAGAATGAAGACCTTCCATGCCTGAAGTTTCCAATTCCAACTCTGCACCATATGTGCCAATGTAGTAACCTTTCTGGAGAGAGAGAGACTGTATATAGCCTCACACATGCACTACTTTCACCACTTCCGGGTCAACTTTATCACTGTTATTATTATTCAGATAGAGCGAGACAGAGATGGAAGGAAAAGAGAGCACTGAAGCTTCTTTCAATATGGTGTACGCTGGGTTCAGATCTGGGTCTTGCACATGGCAAAGCAGCACACTATGCAGTAAGTTATTTTTCAACCCCAATGAAATAAATCTTTAAAAAAAAAAAAGAGTACTTTCTCCCTGATTTCTCTTTCCTTCACCCATGGGTGGTTAGTCGGAAGTGTGAAATAGGAATCAGGTCAAAAGTGAAACCAGCTGGATGTATATCATAGAATGAGTGTTACTGAACGCAGTGAGATGGTTTCATGGGCTCACTTCCCACCAAGACTCTGCACACTGCTCACTCACATTATGGGCCAGGACTGTTTTTCTGCTGCTACTCAGAGGTCAACTTCCTAGGAGGCCTATATTTTGTTTATCAACTAGTTTTATTAACTGGGCTCTACCCCTCCACTGATATCAGAAGACCCGGATTCTGGGCCAAGTTCCTATCTGAACCTGCACTGTGACAGTAGATAAATTATTTTGTCTCTCTGAGCAAATCTGAAAAAGGAAGGTATTAGTGCACAAGACCTCAAAGTTTCCTTTCAAAGTATTGCAGCCTCTGACTCAGTGAGCACCTGGTAAAATGGCACGTGTCACTGGAGGTCTAGATGATGTTACTGAATTTGGTTCCTTGTAACCTCATGTCTCAGGCAGGCTGTCTGTCATTGAGATGCTGTGGGTTTATCATGCAGCTTTGTGTTTCTAAATCACAAGGCTGTTTGACTGACACCTCGATCCCTAGAAATAATATAAAGGGCACTCTGTGAGTTTGAGAGGAACCCAGCAGTGGTTGGAGAGCATGTGGAAACACCCACAGAGGGAATCAGTTTCCTGAGGCCCTAAAAGAAAGCTATAGGTATGTTTAAATGCAGCCAGGGAAATGGCACAGTGGACAAAGCGTTGAACTCTTAATCATATTCCTGGTATCTCATGTGCCAGAATGATGTTCTGGTTCTCTTTTTGTCCTCTTTTTTCTCTCGTAAATAAATAAGTAAAAATAAGCTTAAATAACAGTCCAATGTTGTTTAACAGGTAAAGGGGTTGAGGGAAAGCACTCAGATTTGGGTCTGAGATTATGTCAAAGAGAAAGGAGCTGTGAGAAGCTGTCCAATCACATTGTTGTTGGTTCCTGGGTTTTTAGGGTTCTTGGCCCAGGGAGATGCATTCGAATAGTTTTATAAACTAAGGATGAAGAGCTGGGGAGACAGCATAGTGGTTATGCAAAGGATTTATGTTTGAGTTTCCGAGGTCTCAGGTTCCATCCCACCATTAGCTAGAGCTGACAAGTGCCCTGATCTCTCTATTTTGATATATATCATTAAATAAATTTTAAAAAATAAAATATTTTTTAAAAAGCACAAACTAAGGTTGGAGTGGAGCCAGAGGATGATGTGCTAGAAAGTAAACAAGATCCACAGAGAGGTAAGGGGAGAAACAAAACAGGCTCAAAAACAAGACAGGTCAGAAGAGTAAGTCCTCTCCAGAAAACTTACCTTTTATTTTTTTGTTAAATATTTATTTATTCCCTTTTGTTGCCATTGTTGTTTTATTGTTGTTGTCATTGTTGGATAGGACAGAGAGAAATGGAGAGAGGAGAGGAAGACAGAGAGGGGGAGAGAAAGAGAGACACCTGCAGACCTGGTTTGCGCCTGTGAAGCGGCTCCCCTGCAGGTGGGGAGCCGGGGCTTGAACCGGGATCCTTACTCCGGTCCTTGCGCTTTGCGCCACCTGCGCCTAACCCGCTGAGTTACCGCCTGCCTCCCAGAAACCTTACTTTTTGACCCAGTTTCTCACCATCATATAGAAAAAGAAGGGATGCGATGGCTCTCAGTTCTGACTGCCCGGCTTTCTTTATTTCGTTTCCTCTGATGAGCTCTACTTTTCCCCACAAATAGTGCTTTTATCTAAGCTGTCCTCTCTGCCTGGGAGGTAATTTTCTTCCTCTGTTTAACTTCTCAGCCCTCACCTCAAACCTGTCTTTTCCGTAAAGCCCTTCTAGGCCTCCCTAAGACAAACTATTGCATTTTAAGGTCCTCCCCACCATCAAATGCTTAAAAAAAGAACACTTGGGAGTCAGGCGGTAGCTCAGCACGTTAAACGCATGTGGCGCAAAGCGCAAGGACCGGCGTAGTGATCCCGGTTCGAGCCCCCAGCTCCCCACCTGCAGGGGAGTCCCTTCACAGGCGGTAAAGCAGGTCTGCAGGTGTCTGTCTTTCTCTCCCCCTATCTTCCCCTCCTCTCTCCATTTCTCTGTGTCCTGTCCAACAGCGATGACAACAATAATAGCTACAACAACAAAGGCAACAAAAAGGAATAAATGTTAAAATAAATAAATAATAAAAATAAAAAAGAACACTTGTCATCATCATAATTTTCATGTCTTTATTTGATTCATTAAAAATTTATTATCTTTAGTTATTTATTGGTTAGAGACATTTAGGAATTGAGAGGAAAGGTGGAGACAGCAAGGGAGAGAGGCAGAGAGACACCTGCAGTCCTGCTTCACTACTTGCAAAGATTTCTCCCTTCAGGTGGGGACCTGGCTTGAACCTGAGTCCTTGTGCCTTGTAACAAATGCACTCAACCAGGTGTGCCACCACCCAAGCCCTCTTTATTTGATTCTTTTTAAAATGTCTAGCTTGGAAGTAATTTCAAATTTTAGAAAAGTTTCAAGACCAATACATAGAACTCTCATATGCTTTTTGCCCACATTCAACCATTTTAAATAATTTATTGCATTACTTTTAAACTATTATCTACCTACCATTTATCTGTAATAGATTATAATCATACAAATATATATACTATGTATGTTACATGTATGTGATTTTTTTCTGAACTATTTGCAAATAGACTGCAGGCATACTTTCCCATTACCCCAAAATATTTAAGTGTTACTGCCTGAAAACAAGATCATTCACCTACACAACGACCACATAATTTATAATGCTTTGAGTAATATCTGTTTCCTTTCACTTGGACTGGGGCTCCACGAAGGTGAACCTATTATTGCTCAACATCCAGTTGTTCATTACTTAGCAATAGTGACTGGTTTATAGCTGGTACTCTACAAACATATGTATCCATTATTTATTTTATACAAGATAGCGAAAGAAAGGAGAGACCAGAGTAACTTCATTTTTAAAAAATTCTTTATTGGGGGATTAATGTTTTACAGTCAACAGTAAATACAATAGTTTGTACATGTATAACATTTCTCAGTTTTCCACATAACAATACAACCCCCACTAGGTCCTCTGTCATTCTTTTCCAGGACCTGTACTTCCCCCACCCACCCACCCACCCCAGAGTCTTTTACTTTGGTGCAATACAGAGTAACTTCAGTTTGTATGCTATGCTAGAAATATGACCCTGGGCATCATACATGTAAAACATGTGCTCTACCACTCAACCACCTCCCCAGCTTCTCCAAATACTTTTTTTTATCTATTAAAGAATTCTGAATTTGGAAGTCCTGTTGATAATACTGCTTTCTACTCCAGTCATGAACTCACTCACTCAGCATGTTATGTGTTTTAGATAGAGTGGTGTGTTTGGATTTGTCTGCTTGTTTCCATTTCTGTGGGGAATAAGAATCCCACTGTGATAAATAATAGTTCCAGGAGATGGAACACCTATTATTTTTAGATCTTTGCCAGTAAGCTCAGCTCTTTGCTCACCCACAATTTTGATTGGTCCAGTGGTACCTGTTGAACACCCTCCCCCCCCCACACACACACTACCTGTGAATTTACCCCACAAGAAATTTCTAGCACAGATAGCTGGAATGTTGGCCAGTCTTCCTATGCAATTAGTTGTTTGAGTTTCTGTTTTGGAAACTCCCTACTAAGCCCTTGTGCTTTAGGCTACCTTTCTACCTGCATTAAGCCCCATCCATCTGGATGCTGTATCTTCTTGGTTAACAGAGGAGGTGATGGAGAAGAAATATGTGCTCAGTGAAAGCAAGAACTGGAGCTCATAGATCATTGAATGCTGAGTTAGAGAGGCCTTAAGAGATCACTGAGGATGATAATTCTCCTGACCTTGCCCCCAAAACACAGTATTAGCATATTCTAAGAACTTGTCTAAAATGCCATACCCCAATCCCACTGAACCAGAATCTTTGGGAATGGGCTCAGCAATCTGGCTTAATTCCTGGTGATTCAGATATATACTTAGGATTGTAACCTGCTCTAGTCTGCACCTCCACCCACCCCACACGCCCCAGTTTTTCAGGTGGAGAGCTCAAGTTCCAGGAAGGTCACCCTGTTCTTGCTCATTTGCTGCAGCTTGCTGATTTCTTTTTTTAAAAAAATGTTTTCAGAATCACAAATAAGCTCATCACAGGCTATTACATTACTATGGCAACCTGGCAGCTGACTAGAAAGAAGCAGGTAGCACAACTGCCTTGGGGTCTCAGTGGCACCAAAGTAATTGTAGATTTTTCTCTCTGCTGATCATTCTGTTTATGCCTGGTCTCTTTGTTTCTCTCTTCCTCCTCCTTTCTTTTCTGTTTTGGTTCTTCTTTCTTCCTTGTCTCATTAGGAACAACATATGTTTTAATTGTTTTTGCTTTTCCAAGGGGCTACCAAACCTGACCTCATCTTTGAAGCTAAGAATAACACTGAAAAGTGGACAGATGTGAGCAGGGCTATTTCACTGCATTTTTATTCTCATCAAAATGTTGTCTTAAATTTATCTTGAATTGATTAATTTATCTTTTGAGGAAGGAATGTGCACAGAGTGAATAACACAGATTAAAAGCAAGTCTTCTCATGACACTACCCTCCTCCTGGGTCCAGGTCCTTTTCCTGGGTAGGAGGTCACGCTAGCTATTTCTTCTGCATCCTTGGTGAGATAGTCCATGCATATATAAACATGTTGCTTTATTGTCTTTCTCCTTTTTCATTTACATAAATGTCAGTATTCTTTAGTCATTACTCTGTATATTTCACCATTCTTTCATTTATGTATGTCCTAGAGACGATTTCCTAGCATTTAGAATTGCTGCCTGCTTTTAAATAGCTACAAATTCTATGTAAGTATCAGATGTAGCATCACTTATTTGCATAACTCCCTGTTGATGGATATTTATGTTGCTGCCAAGATTTTGCTATTTTCGCCCCCATTTTACAACTAGGAAAGCTGTGATTCATAGAGGGAAGTGATCTCAGGCAGTTCCCAAAGTAAATGTTGGCATCCTTAGGCACTACTTAGCTATAGAGCCTAAGATAAAGATAAAGCCATCTAGACACTAAATTTCCCTTCTTGCTTTACTATCTGCTAACATTGCCTGATGCCTGACATGTAATTAAATGATGCTTCGTAGGCATAATTTAAATCTGTTTTTCTGTAGCCTGTGAGGTGACACAATGGCTAAAGCACTGGACTTTCAGATATGAGGTTCCAAGATCTATCCTTGGTTTTGTATGTACCCAACTGATGCTCTAGTTCTCTCTACCTCTCTTTTACTCATAAATAAACAAATGTTATTTTATTTAGCCTTCCATGTTAGATGATAATCTTTGTTAGATCATGTTGGAAGCATGTTTTTCTCCCTTCTGCACTGTAGCAAGCACTGGGTATGTAGTACATGCTCAACAAATACTTCTTGAATGAATGAATGAATGGACTATACCAGAATTATATGTGGTTAAGATAACAGACTTAGAGTCCTGGGTTTGGATCCTGAATTTAGTGCTGATCAGTAGTGCAATCAAAGACATATCATTCAGTTTTTCTATATCTCTGATTCAATTGTAAAATGAAAATACTCCTTTGGGGTTTGCTGAGATGGTCATGTAAGTGAATTGCAGGTCAGTAATCCATCACAGAACCCTGTGCACAGTGGGAGCCCAACCATTTTCTTAACTTCTTTCAGTGTCTTATACTGCCAGGAAATCCTGATGGGAGAACCAAAAATTCTTCAAAGAGGAGGTGATGTGAATCAGGTCCTGAAGCAGGAGTAAGATTCCATCTTATGTAGCTAGAGCCAAATATCTTTGTAAAGGTTCATCCAACTACAAAATGGAGATGGCAACACTCAGTCTTTATCTCTCTCTACAGAGATGGCCTGGTTTAAAGTTCATCAAAAGGAAAATACCACTCAATTAAAAGGCATCAGTATCATTCAGCTGGAAAAGTGCCATCACAGGACAAGTGAACTAATTCTTGCCAAATATGAGTCTGCCTGTGTAGTATGTAACTGAAAATTTAGTGTGGATTTAACCCAAGGAGTCAACCATGCTGTTGGTTAGAGTCAAGTCTAATGGGGCACTTAATAAACATAGAGGTAATGAATACCACAGCAACTGTTGGATGTGTGTGATGTCAGTGCTGCTGCTGTGATGGAAGTGCTTCAGAGGGATTAAATGCTGGACTGTCTCCTCAGGGGGAACTGAAAGTGTGAGGCCTAGTCTTTGCTTCTTCAGTAATCTCCTTATGGAGCCTGAATGTCACCTATTCTGGGAAGTCTTACAGGATTGCCAAAGGTAGAGTCTGATACTCCACTAAGAGTTTATTGTCACACTGAACACATTTTCCTTCTCCTCTCCTCTCCTCTCCTCTCCTCTCCTCTCCTCTCCTCTCCTCTCCTCCCTTCTCCTCTTTTCTTTCTTTCTTTCTTTCTTCCTTCCTTTCTTTCTTTCTTTCTTTCTCTCTCTTTCCTCCTTCTTTCTTCTTTCTTTCTCTCTCTCTCTTTCCTTTTATAGAACTCAATACATTCTATTGTATCAGTTGCTTTCTGTGTCTTTCTCCCCTCCAAAGTCCAAGATCTTGTCCTTAATAATTACCTGCCATACAACTGGCATTTGATGAATGTTGCCAAGATGGAGCTTTTCAGGCCTTAGAACTGTAAGAGATATTGGGTCTCAAGAACAAGTTAGGACATTTGGATTTCCTGGGAAGAGCAGACCTGTGACATCAGAAAGATGGTAATTCTGCTTGATTATCTTTACACTGATGAGCTTAGCACTGATATGTAAAACCTCTGTTCTGCTGGAAGATACTAGATCACAGGAATAGAATGTGATTACCATGTGTTTATACATACTTGAATATAGAATCTAGTCTTGAGTTCACACTTTGTAGAAATCAAGGAAAAAACAGTGTTTTTTGTTTTTTTTTTTAAATTGGCACTAGGCTTATGGCTGGGGCTCAGTGCCTGCAAGATTAATCCCCTGCTTCTGGTGGCCATCCCCTTTTTCCCCTTTCTTTATTTGTTAGGAAAGAAAGAAACTCAGAGGGGAGGGTGAAACAGAGAGGAAGAGGAACAGAGAGACACCTGCAGCATTGCTTTACTGTTTGTGAAGCTTCCCCCCTGCAAATGGTGGGGTGGGGCAGAGGTGGGCTCAATTCTGGGTCCTTGTGCTTGGTAACATATGCACTTAATCAGGTGTGCCACAGCCCAGCCCCAAGAATAGATTTTTAACAATAAAAAATATCTGTTGATGATAATAGAAGCTGATTATCTGTTTATTCCAGAGGCCCAGAGTAAGAGTTGGCAATGCGATGAGTCTTCATTGCTGGTGGGGTCCTGCTGGATGAATGCATTACTGACCCTACAGCTTTTAAAATTTTTATTATTTATTTATTATGGATAGAGACAGAGAAATTGAGGGAGATAGAGAGGGAAAGAGACAGAGAGACACCTGTAGCCCTTCTTCATCACTCATGAAACTTCACCCTGCCAATTTCTTCTTCTAGCGTTTGCCCTTCTTCTGTAGCCAGTCAACAGCATCAGGTTGACCTCCTTTGAATCTGGAGAGGTGGCAGTCGTTGACTATGTGGGTCATTGTCTGTAGCCGCAGGGGCAGTTTGGGTTGTCTCTGGCTCCCCAGCGATGGAACATAGCGGCACACCGGCCATGGCCTGTTCGATAGCGATTGAGGAGGGCCCAATCATAACGTGCTAGGTCAAAGCCGGGTTGACGCTTGCAGGGGTCTGTGATGAGGTGTTTGTTCTTTACCTCAGCTGACTGCCAGCTCTGTTTCCAAGAGACTGGAACAGAGAAGTTCAGTGTAGGCGTAGGGGACCAGATTGGGTGATGAGACGTCAAGCGTTGGACAGGGTGGGCGAAGATATCTGCGTATATTGGCAGGTCCGGTCGAGCGTAGACGTGGGAAATGAACTTAGATGATGCCGCATCCCGACGAATATCTGGTGGGGCGATGTTGCTAAGAACTGGCAGCCATGGAACCGGGGTGGAATGGATGGTTCCAGAAATTATCCTCATGGAGGAATATAATTTGGAATCGACCAAGTGGACATGGGGGCTACGGAACCATACTGGGGCACAGTATTCTGCAGTGGAATAGCATAATGCCAGAGATGATGATCGAAGTGTGGAAGCGCTCGCGCCCCAGGGACTTGAACCTGGGTCCTTGCACACTGTAATGTGTGTGCTTAGTTAGGTGCATCACAGTCTGGCCCCCATTAATAACCTTTCTAGCACAAAGAAACTGTTTCCAACATCTGAAGCAAAGTAGCCACTTGTTTAAGCCCCATACTAGATTCATTAGGACCCATCAAATCCAGTGCTCTCAGTTCACACTGTAGCTGAATCTGTGGCAGAAAAGAAGTTGATGGACTGTTGTTGAGCAGTAGTCAGGCAGAGGTCACCCAAGACCAGATATAGTTAAGAACCTGCTCCAAGAACCACCTACTCTGAACATGCCCCCAGACTTTGGACTCACCAGTGCCTCTACTGGCCTTTGCAAATGGTATTTTTGCCTCTAGATCCAGACTTGGGGATGGGGCCTTCTAACCAATTTCAGTCAGGTCCAGCATCTTGTTCCAGCAGGAATTGGGCAAAAGTATGTTCACCTCATCCATCTGCATATTTAAGGAGGGTTTGTTTTTTCCATCTTTTTAGGATTCCTACAAATGGGGATGGTGCAGCCAAAGTACCACTAGCTTCTAGCTCCATTATATAAATTATATATTATCGGGAGTCGGGCGGTGGCGCAGCGGGTTAAGCGCACGTGGCGCAAATAGCCAGGACCTGCATAAGGATACCAGTTCGAGCCCCTGGCTCCGCACCTGCAGGGGAGTCGCTTCACAAGCGGTGAAGCAGGTCTGCAGGTGTCTATCTTTCTCTCCCCCTCTGTCTTCCCCTCCTCTCTACATTTCTCTCTGTCCTATCTAACAACGACAACAACAATAATAACTACAACAATAAAAAAGGGCAACAAAAGGGAATAAATAAATAAATAAATAAATATTTTTTAAAAATTTAAAAAAAAAAAGAGAAAAATACGGGCAAGAAACTAAACTGGAAGAACCTGGAGTGATTTTAAAATTGCAATGGCGGTGTCTTGCATTTCTCAAGTCCTACAGTCTACATTGTAGGGCAGCTAGAGAGCCCTAGCCAATTCGTATGCCCAACGTGGACAATGAGTCTGTTACCATTTTTTGTGCAAAGGGAAAGGCCTTATTTACATTTGTGGTACAACATGGGAAAGGTAGCGACTCCCCTACAGGTGGGGAGGCGGGGGCTCGAACTGGGATCCTTACACAGGTCCCTGCACTTTGCACCAAATGCGCTTAACCCACTGCGCCACCGCCTGATCCCCTCTTAAAACCTTTTAAAATAGACTCCCAACCCTATGTCTGTTTGGAAATCTAAATATTAAAAACTCCTAGTACGGAAAAGTAAAAAACAGAACAAAATAAACAACAAAAAAATAAACCCCTTTTAGTTCATATCACTCTTCTGAGCCTTATCCTGATTAATTTACTTGTCATGTAATCCTATTATAATTGATCAATTAATCTTATAAATTGCCACTAGGGTTATTCCAGGTATTTGCACAACAAATATGTAACTACTGGTGGTCCCCCCCCCCTCGTTTCTGTACTTGATAGGACAAAGAAAATTTGAGAAGTGGAGACAGAGACATCTGCAATACTTGCATCCGGCCTTAGATCAGATCAAATCGATGGGGTTTATAGTCAACAATATTTATACACCGTTCCCATATTCCCTGATCCAGCTTTCTGGTCCTTTTTCCAGCCATGACATCATCTCCCCAGACAATAACTTGGATCCACCTGCATATCAGATGTCAGGCTCAGAAAAAAAAAAACAAAAAAACTAGTATAGTCACGAGCCATTTGGAATATTGACTAAAATAGGCCTACTAGCTATCTACAAAATGGAGAGCCCCTCCCAACTCTTCATCTGAACAATTCCGGCCTTTAGCCTCATGATTACTCAACAATTTTTTTGGCTTTATATGTTAACCCTTTTTTCATTCACCAAGTTCCAGATGCTAACATGATGCCAACCAGACTTCCCTGGGCAGACAACCCCCACCAATGTGTCCTGGATCCCTGCCTCCCCAGAGCCCTGCCCCCCTAGGGAAAGAGAGAGACAGGCTGGGAGTATGGATCAACCTGCCTCAGCGATAACCCTGGAAGCAAAAAAAAAAAAGTCAAAAGCTTTACTCATTATACAACCTACGAGGGTCCAGTAAGATTTGTTTATCCTATATCAGAAATTGAAATCAGGGGAGTCAGGCGGTAGTGCATCGGGTGAATCGCACGTGGTGCAAAGAGCAAGGACCAGCCTAAGGATCCCAGTTGGAGCCCCTGGCTCCCCATCTGCAGGGGAGTTGCTTCACAAGCGGTGAAGCAGGTCTGCAGGTGTCTTTCTCTCCTCCTCTCTGTCTTCCCCTCCTCTCTCCATTTCTCTCTGTCCTATCCAACAACAACGACATTAATAACCACAACAATGTTAAACAACAAGGGCAACAAAAAGGAAAATAAATAAAAAGAAAACAAAAAAACTTAATTTATAATAAATTATATATTATATTCAGAGGGGCTCCATCATTTGACTCCAGCCAGTCAACTCAGGAAGCTTTCATTTGAACCAACATTAGGTAGCATGCTAAATGCTGGAAGAGACAAGTGGATAAGTGTTGTTGAGCGCGGGCCGCGGAGATGAGAGAGAGAGGGTCCGGAGCGAAGAGGAAACACAAATCTTTATTCGCGCTGGCACTTCAGAGTTGGGTGTTAGAGAAGCAGGTTGGGCCACGTGGAGGTAGAGAAAATGGCCGCCTCATGCAGTAACCTTTCCTGCGTCTGAACACCAGAGTGGAGCGCCGGCAAGAGAGAGAGGTGCGGAAAACGAAGGGTTTTTATAGGAGTAGCTTTCGCGAGAATGGGAAGGGGGAGGAGTAACCATAGCACTCCAGGATAGGATAATAACTCTCGTGAGAATGGAAGGGGGGAGGAGTAACCAGAGCACTCCAGATATTGCGGGGGATATAGACAATGTCCTGAGGGCACAACATGGCTGAATAGGCACTCCGAGAATGTCCCAACTCTCGCAGGAACTAGCAGTAGCCTGAGGGGACAACATGGCAGATGTGACTGCATCGGCACAATTTCCCAGTAGATAAGGGAAAAGGAGATTACTTTGTAGTGTAGGAGAGACTGCTGAATGAGTAAGCAAACAAGATAATTACAGAAAATGCTGTATAAAGAAATAGACTGCAAGCTGCTCTAGGAAATAAGGAAGGCTTACACAGAGAAAGAGAAATTTAGTCCTAAACTCAGTGTCTTACAATATTCACTTATTTAGTTTATGATTTTTTTTGTGGGTCAAGAATTTGGGACATTTTGGGTTGGGAAGCTCATCTCTGTTTCATGTGACATCAAGTGAGATGTTTGGGGTTGGAAAAGACACTTGAAAGATGCTTCTGCCTCAGCCAAAAATAGGTGGTGAAAAATTTAAATATACAAGAGCCAAGCAGTGGTACACCTGGTTAAGCAAACACATTACAGTATACAAGGACCCAGGTTCAAGCCCCCATTCCCCACTTGCAGGGAGAAAGCTTCATGAGTGGTGAAGCAGGGATGCAGGTGTCTCTGTCTCTCTCCCTCTTTTTCTCTCCCCTCCCCTCCTCAATTTCTCTCTGTCTTTATCTAATGTAAAAAAAAAAACTAATATTTAAATATACAAGAAGTCAATGAATTGTATGTCAGGCATTAAACATACCACTTGGAGATTACTTTTAGAATTCTGCTATATTTGCCTTATTACACATGTCTCCACCTCTCCAAGATGGTCTTTTCAGTCCTTAGTTTGGTGTCTGATGCTCTTTGGATGCACTTCCTCTCCATAGGACTGATCTAACAGATCAGTGGTCTCAGGCTGGTCACATTTCTTACATGATGACCAACTTCCAGTCCATCTAAGTGCCATGCCAGGAAGTAACATAGCATCCTTCTTGTCGTGTTTCTCCCCTATCTGTCATTGCCAGATAGTCAGTGCAGTGGGGGTGGGGGGAGACAGAGAGAGAGCACAGCCTACCACAATAAGGAATCTCCCTGTAGTGTTCTAGTGCTTCCGTGTGGTGCACAAGGGGCTTGAATCTGAGTCATGCACTTGGCAAAGCAGGTACCCTTCCATGTGAGCTATCTTGCCAGCTCTGACACAGTACCTCTTCCACAGTAAACTCTTGGTCAGAGCAGCTCAGGGCCAGAAGATGTAGACTGGGCAATATCATTGGAGCCATCTTTTAGAAAAATAATAAACTTATAAAGGGTAATTAGGGAAATCCTTTCTGGGAAAGTAGTTAGTTGGGCTGAGCCCTAAGATATAAAAATAACATTAAATGGGAGCCAGCATAATGCAAAAGCCAGCCTATGCATAGCCTTTGCATAGCCAGCCTATGCAAAGATTTTCATGCTTGAGGTTCCAAAGTCCCAGGTTCAATCCCTGGCACCACCATAAGCCAGAATTGAGCAGTGCTTTGGAAAAAACAAACAAAACAAATCTGTTTTGTTAAGAGGCAGAAGAGAACATTCTAAGGAGAGTGATCAACAAACCCAAAGGCTTGGAGGTGGAAAGTGAGTCTTGCAACTCTACTTTCTTCAAATATCCAAATCCAGCCCAATCACCCAGGACCCACATTTAGTCACCTCCCTCATGAATCTCCCCCCAATTCCTTGGTCCCTGTGATTCTTCTCCTCTTTCTAAAGTATTCATGCCTGACTTCAAAGGTAGTGCAGTGCATCTACACAGAGATTCTGTGAGGCCTTTGGAAAATTATTTAACTTCTCCAGCTCTCGATTTTTTTCATGTGTGAATGTGAATAATACCTTTCTTATGGATAGATGGTTGTGGTCCTGGTGGGGAATGTAAAGTGCTTGGTGCCTAGTTAATACACATTAAATGGCTAGTGTATTAATCCATTTTAGAATTTTTTTCAGAGCACAGACCGTGCTTTTTTTTTTTTTTTTTTAACTCTATCATAAATGCAGACAGTGAATAGACATAGACACGATTGATAGGAACCAGCAAGCACAGTGCTCTCCACCATGCTGTGGTGCAAATGGAGTCATGCAGGGCATGGAGATGAACAAGATTGAGCTATAGGCCTTCTTAAGTTTCCAAAGAGTGAGAAAATAGCTGTGCCTGCAGCAATCACACTGGGGTTATTTTACATTTGGATATAGAGTAACCAGTTTTAAAGTTCCTGCCTGTTTGTATAAATTTACTCGGGTTGTCATAATAAATACCATACAAAGGTAGCTTAAATAAGATATTTATTTTCCTAAAGTTCTCAACATTGAGTCTGAAATCAAAGTATCTGTCAGTTAATTTTGAAGACTGAGAGGAAGAGTCTATCCATGGCTCTCCCCCTTTCTTTTGCTGATTTCCTGGCATTTCTTCTGGTGATCTTTGATATTTCTTGGCTTATAGAAGCATTGTGCTTCTCTTTGTTTTCATTTTAATAAGACATTCCCCTTCTGTGTGCATCTGTGTCCATGACTCCCCTTTTAATAAGAACACTAGTCACCTTGGATTAGAATGCATACTAATGACCCAATTTTAATTGTTACCTTTGCACAGATTTATCTCATATGCGATCTCATTCTCACATTCTGAACTACTAAATATTGGAACTTTTATACACACACACACACACACACACGTTTTGGTAGAGCACAACTGAACATATAAACCACCTCTATCCTTGATTCTGCTCATGTGCACCCTGCAGTGAATCTCTCTAAGTAAGCACTGTTTTTTGTCCTAAGTATCTGTCCTTTTTAAAAAAATTGTTTTATTTATTCCCTTTTGTTGCCCTTGTTGTTTAATTGTTGTAATTATTATTGTTGTTGTTGTTGGATAGGACAGAGAGAAATGGAGAGAGAAGGGGAAGACAGAGAGGGAGAGAGAAAGATAGACACCTACAGACGTGCTTCACTGCCTGTGAAGCGACTTCCCTGCAGGTGGGGAGCCAGGGGCTCGAACCAGGATCCTTACGCCAGTCCTTGCACTTGCACTTTGCACCATCTGTGCTTAACCTGCCACACTACTGCCGGACTCCTAGTATCTGTCCTTTTGATCTCAGCACTTCCTTATGCTCTAAACCTTTTAATTTTTTTAAAAAATATTTTAAATTAATTTTAAATATTTATTAGTGATTTAATAGTTATTTACAAAATTATAAGATAATAGAGGTATAATCCCACCCTATTCCCACCACCAGAATTCTGTGTTTCCATACCCCTCCAGCAGAAACTTCAATAGTTCTCCCAAGGTCAAGATATACTCTATCTATCTATCTATCTATCTATCCCTATATATCTTTTCCTTTATATACAGACATTTTCCCACTTTTTTCTATGGTCCTGTCTTCTCTCCCTTTTTGGGGTGCAGAAAGAAGGAATTCAAGTTCGTGTAATTGTTTCTCCACTGGACATGGATGTTGGCAGGTTGAACCATACCTATGTTCATAGCAGCACAATTCATAATAGCTAAAACCTAGAAGCAACCCAGGCACCCAACAACAGATGAGTGGCTGAGAAAGCTGTGGTATATATACACAGTGGAATACTACGCAGCTATTAAGAACAATGAACCCACCTTCTCTGACCCATCTTGGATGGAGCTAGAAGGAATTATGTTAAGTGAGTTAAGTCAGAAAGATAAAGGTAAGTATGGGATGACCCCACTCATCAAAAGAAGTTGGGAAAGAAGAACAGAAAGGGAAACTAAAAGCAGGATTTGACTAAATCTGGAGTAGGGCACCAAAGTAAAAACCCTGGGGTGAGGGTGAGGGTGGACATTTGGCTTCACAGGGCGGTGGGGGGCGGGTAGGGGTGGGTGGGTGGGATGGGACATGGTCTTTTGGTAGTGGGAATGGTGTTTATGTACACTCCTATTAATTTGTAGTCATATAAATCACTATTTAATTAATATGAGGGGAAAATTTATTGTATGTCTCAAACTTTTTAAAGCACAGACAATCTTTTTAATACATAGGCTGAGTCTTTGATATGTTGACTCTCTCAAAAGCCTAGAACAGGGAGAACAGAAGCAACTGGTGGCACAGACATATACAAGATGTTGGGTATTATATAGCAAATCCTAACAAAGGGACTTTTCAAAGTTAACCCAATTACCAAATAATGTGATGATAACAATAACTATCTATTGTCTTCTTGAACCCTAAGACAGCAGGAAACTCACCTTTCCACTATAGAACCTATATTTCCCCCCAGTCCTAGAACCTTAGGGTGGGTCACACTTTCCTGCTGCTTCTCTCAATTCATATCAAATAATATTGCATCTGCCGATTGCAACCTAATCAATGTGAGTGCCACCTCAGCATGCTTCACTTCAGACTGTGTCCAGAGACTTCAGGTGTGGAAAGACAACCCTTCAGCTTCATTACTCGGCCACCAGGTTCCAGATGCCAACATGATGCTGACCAGACTTCCATGGACAGACGACCCCACCAATGTGTCCTGGAGCTCCACTTCCCCAGAGCCCCACCCTACTAGGGAAAGAGAGAGGCAGACTGGGAGTATGGACCAACCAGTCAACGCCCATGTTCAGCGGGGAAGCAATTACAGAAGCCAGACCTTCCATCTTCTGCAACCCACAATGACATTGGGTCCATACTCTCAGAGAGATAAAGAATGGGAAAGCTATCAGGGGAGGGGATGGAATATGGAGATCTGGTGATGGGAATGGTGTGGAGTTGTACCCCTCCTATACTATGGTTTTGTTAATGTCTCCTTAAAATAAATATTTTAAATTAATTTTAAATATTTGTGACTTAATAGTTATTTACAAAATTATAAGATCATAGAGATATAATTCCACCCTATTCCCACCACCAGAATTTTGTGTTTCCAAACCCCTCCAGCAGAAACTTCAATAGTTCTCCTAAGGTCAAGATATGGGTTGACTCTATCTACCGACCTACCTACCTACCTATCTATATCTATCTATCTATCTATCTATCTATCCCTATATATCTTTCTCTGTAGATACACATTTTTCCCCACTTTTTTCTATGCTGGACATGTATGTTGGCAGATTGAACCATACCTCCAGCCTGTTTTTATCTTTCCCTAATGGGGTAGGACTCTGAAGAGGTGAGTCTCTGGGACATGTTGGCAAGGTAATCTGGCTAGAGAGGTCAGGATGGAATTGTAGTAATATTTGCAACTTGGTGTCTGAAAGGCAGTAAGATATTAAGCAGGTCAAAAAGTTTAGAATTTAGTAATGGATTTAGTAATTTTTGCTTGAGCTTGATAGCTAACACGAAGGTGGACTAGAAATATTGTCTAGGAGAATGATGACAGAGTTGAGACTAGAACTTGAAAGCCAGATTAGGGCAGAGAATAGCTCCCAAACTTGAAATATATATATATAATTAATTCTTCTCCTTCTTCTTCTTTTAGCATTTGCCCTTCTTCCGTAGCCAGTCAACAGCATCAGGTTGAGCCTGATGTAAAGTTTCGAGACCTCCTTTGAATCTGGAGAGGTGGCAGTCGTTGACTATGTGGGTCATAGTCTGTCTGTAGCCGCAGGGGCAGTTCGGATCGTCTCTGGCTCCCCAGCGATGGAACCACATAAATCTGAGTCGGGGGTCCACGTATACTAATACTTTAGAACAGGAGCCTGTAAAGCCTGAGTCTCTACCAGTCTAAGTTCACAGGGTCACAGCTAGGAACATTCTAGGCAGTATTAATTACAGGACCAGTTTTCCTCAAGTGGCAGAGTAAGATGACCCAGCCTTCCTTCAGAGAGTGGGCTCCCCACCTGCAGGGGAGTCGCTTCACAGGCAGTGAAGCAGGTCTGCAGGTGTCTATCTTTTCTCTCCCCTTCTCTATCTTCCCCTCCTCTCTCCATTTCTCTGTCCTATCCAACAATGACATCAATAACAACAACTACAACAATAAAACAACAGGGCAACAAAAGGGAATAAATAAAATTAAGGTTTCCATAAACGTTTGATGAAGTGGGCTAAAAATGACAAAGGTGGGGGCCGCGTGGTAGCACATCCGTTTAAGTGCACATAGTGCAAAGCCCAAGGACCCACAGAAGGATCTCGGTTCAAGGCTCCAGCTCCCCACCTGCGCGGGGGGAAGGGGGATTGCTTCACTAGCGGTGAAGCAGGTCTGCAGGAGGTGTCTATCTTTCTCTCCCCTTCTCCTTCCCTCCTCTCTCAATATCTCTCTGTCCTATCCAACCACACAAAACGAAAATAAAAATGGCCGCCAGGAGTAGTGGGTTAGTAGTGCAGGCATCGAGCTCCAGCGCTAACCCTGGAGGCAAAAAAAACCCCGACAAAGTTTCTTGGGAAACAGAGGGGCTCTGTATATGACTACTCCGGGGGTCTCCCCAGAAATTGGACAACTACACATAGAGGTCACAAAACCTAGAAGCCCGGTAACGTGGGTGGAGCTAAGGTTGCTATCGCGTACACGTCACTTCCGGTATCCGGGTTCACAGGGCGCCATTTCCGGGGAAGAGGCGCAGTGTGACGGCGCGGGAGGTGAGTGCGGCGGCGCGGGCTGCCGGGCCGGGCGATCCGGGAGGGGCGGGGTCGCAGAGGCGGCGGGAATATGGTGATTGTAGGCTTGGCTGCCGCTGCTCGGTTGCCGCTCGGTTGTCCCCGGCAGCCGTCGGCGTCGCTTTGTGCGTGAATACGGGAACAGCTTCCTAGGGCGCTCTGGCAAGTCGCTTGCAGAGAGGAGCTCGAGTACCAGGGAGACGGCGACCTCGCCTGGTGCCGGGTCGCCCTTTAAGTTAGAACCTGGGCCACAGCCCGGCTCCTCAGCACTTGGGTGGAGTATTAGCCAGTCAGAAGGATCCAGTGGCCGGGGTTCGAACCCTGAGTGCCCTTTAATACTTTATAGCCGAGAGTGGTCTATTTGCCTCTCTGGTTCTCAGTTTTCTCCTCTGTGAAGTCGGCATAAAGGCTTGATCCGAGGATTAAACGAGGTGGCGGATGTCAAGTGCCTCGAAGCTACTCAATGCCTGTTTGCTGGGAATTGAATATATGACACTTCACACTGTAAACGATGACTACATTTGAAGTGAACAATCTTATTTTGCAGGACATCTTTATGTCCGAGTGGTCCTCCTCTGGGCATTGGTTAGTTAGCTTTGCAGAAGAACAAAACTCAAGCCCAGTTTCTAGCAGTTCTTGAGCTTACAAGCCTTTGCGCTAAGACAGTAGCTCCTAACACTTATTTTCTGTTCCCCAGTCTGTTTAAGTTGAATTATCAGCGAAAACAAACAAACCCCCCCCCCAAAAAAAAAAAAGTTTACTTATTAACAAGAGAAAGGGAAGGAAGGAGAATCAGCATCATTCACATGATGCTGGGGGTCAGACTGGGAACTTCAAGCTTTTAAGTCCACAAACTCTGGGCACAGTACAAACTTTTTAATTACTTCATTGGAATCCACGAGCCCTCTACCAACACACTTGGAATCTAGCTTTTTCAACTTTAGAGTTAGATTTAGCTGTTATTTGTTAAGTCTGGAGAACTATACGTATCCCAAGGATTACTTATTTCCGAGCGTTGAGTTTTAAAAAATAAATTTTAGAACAAGTTTTAAGTTTACAAGATTATTGCTTGATGTTTCAGTTCATTCCCATATAGTCACACCCAGTTTCCCTTACTAATGCCTCATATTAGTAACAGTACATTTATCACAATAAACTGATAACTAAGTTTTTATTGGCCAAAGTGTCTGCTTTGTTCAAAATTTGCTTTGTTCTGTCACCCTCACCCCACCCTCCATGTCCTACTTCTACCCAGGATATTATGCTTATTATCTCTTTAGTCTCTGCTTGACTATGATGACTTCTTAGACTTTCCTTGTTTTAGATAAACTTGACTGTTTTGAGTAGTACCAGTCAGATATTTTGTAAAATGATCCTCAGTTGGGATTTATCTGATGTTTGTCCTTATGATTACTCTGAGATTATGGTTCCTGAGAAGGAAGACCACGTTACATCAGTGGTAATATTATCAAGGTGAATTATTACTGTTGATATTAATCTGGTCACTAGGTTGGGGGTAGGCAGAGTTTTCCACTGTAAAGGTAGTTCCCTTTCCATACTATGTTCCTGAAAGAAATTCATAATGTGTAGCTACACCACACTTAAGGAGTATGGAATTTGGTGTATTGCACCAAAGTAAAAGACTCTGGGGTGGGTGGGTGGGGGCAGAGTACAGGTCCTGGAAAAGGATGACAGAGGACCTAGTGGGGGTTGTATTGTTAAGTGGAAAATGGAAATGTTATGCATGTACAAACTATTGTGTTCACTGTCAAATGTAAAACATTAATCCCCCAAATGGAATTATACTTTACACTTTTTTTTTGTTTCTTTCCTTTTTGTTCTTTTTTTTTTTCTTTTTCTACTTTTTTTTTTAAATTTATAAAAAGGAAACACTGACAAAACCATAGGATAAGAGGGGTACAACTCCACACAATTCCCACCACCAGAACTCTGTATCCCATCATGGGGCCCATTACATCTGTTTGGGAATCTCAGGACTCCCGACTAGGACCCCAGCTGATGGGGTGGCCTGATAGTGACTAAAGTGTCATCATTAAAGTATGCCAGTCTCTTGCCCTTATTCAGCTTTTGCAGTCCTTATTTTGGTAATGATAGCTTGGGAATGAGTGAGGTAAGTATAATCTTACTTTGGTGCCCTACTCCAAACTCAGTCAGATCCTGCTGTGAATTTCCCTCTCTGTTCTCAACTTCTGTTTATGAGTGGGATCATCTCATACTAGTCTTTATCTTTCTGACTTAGCTCACTTAACATAATTCCTTCTAGCTCCATCCAAGATAGGTCAGAGAAAGTGGAATTATGCTTTACACTTTTTTTTAAAAAAAATTATTTATTTATTTTCCTTTTTTTGTTGCCCTTGTTTTTATCATTGTTGTGGTTATTATTGTTACTGATGTTGTTGTTGCCGGATAGGACAGAGAGAAATGGAGAAAGGAGGTGAAAACAGAGAAGGGGAGAGAAAGATAGACACCTGCAGACCAGCTTCACTGCTTGTGAAGCGACTTCCCTGCAGGTGGGGAGCCTGGGGCTCTACCCGGGGTCTTGACCCGGGATCCTTAAGCCAGTCCTCGAGTTTCGTGCCATGTGTGCTTAACCTGCTTCACTTCAGCTCAACCCCCGCTTTATACTTTTTAAGATAGATTGTCTGCATAAATTATTTTGAATTCTTCTATGAAAAATGTCTATTCTTTATATACTTATTTGTTCAGCCATTTATATCAGAATGGATTCCTGGGTATATTTATTTTCATCATTGATTAAAATCCAGCTCCACTTTTGCTGAAATTGTTACGCTTTAGGCCATTAGGAGCTTTTTGGCTGACTTGCACTTGACATGCATGTGTTCATTTTTCTTTCTTTAAAAAAAATTTTTTTTCATTATTATCTTTATTTATTTATTGGATAGAGACAGCCAGAAATTGAGAGGAAAGGGGGTGATAGAGAGGGAGAGAGACAGACACTTGGAAACCTGCCTCACTGCTTGCAAAGCTTTCCCCCTGCAGGTGGGGACTGGGGGCTCAAACCTGAGTCCTTGTGCATTGTAACATGTGTGTTCAACCAGGTGTGCCACCACCAGGCCCCATTTTTCTTTCTTTTTAAAAAACTTTTTTTTTTTTTGACTTGTAGGTTTAGGCTTATGTTGTATATATCTTGTCTCAGTCTTATAATTTATCATTTCTCCAAGGAATTCTGATGTCTTTTTCTGGAGGATGGTATTAGCCATCAAGTTCTGAGTGCTATGTGTGTTCATTATTTCCAGGATGCCCTTGCTTTTAGACCCTCAACAAGAGGTACAGTCTAGTGTATACTAAACTTTGTAAATACACATGTCTGTAAGTGTTTCTGTATGTAGTGAAATTATGGTTCTATATTCTGTATCTATATTAAGCTAAACATGATTTCATACTGATGTCTTCAATCTCAACCATTCTATATTGATCATTCTTTTTTATCATCTTTTTAAAGTTATTTGCCTACATATTTATTGTTGGATAAAGACAGAGAGAACTTGAGACGGGAGGGATAGCTAGTCAGTGACAGAAACAGAGATACACCTGCAGCACTGCTTCACCACTCACGAAGCTTTCCTCCTGCAGGTGGGGACCAGGAAATTGAACCTGGGTCCTTGCACACTGTAATGTGTGTGCTTAACCATGTATACTACCACCTCTTCCCCCCACCCCGCCATGGATCATTCTAAACTCCTCTTTGGCATATCTGTTACCTCCCATTCCAACAATTACAAACTTAGCTCCTTTTTAAAAAATTTTCTTTACTGGGGAGTAATGTTTTACAGTTGACAGTAACCTGGCTCCTATAATATAGCATTCATTTACTTAATTATTCATTTATAGTATACATGTATAGTGCCTTCAGAACTGTTAATCTGTATCCTCTCTAGGAAACAGTATTTGTAAGCACATAAAGAGCTCCTTTTGCTTTTAGTCTTACTGCTCAGTGCCTTTAGTCCACTCATTTCCTAAGTTATTTTTCTGTACCTTATTCCTCTATCCATTCAGTGAAATTGTTTAATGCATTTGTAATTCATTAGATTCAGAATGACACATTTTGCATTCCATCTTGTGATGCCCTGACCTTCAGATAATTTTTTTAAGTGTGAAGATGTTTATTTCAAATTGTAGATTATAATTGTTTTTGTTTTTGGAGTAATTTAGTTTTTAATTTTGTGTGTGTCCTTTCATATTTTTATTTATTTTTAAAATTTTATTAGTGATAATATTGACTTACAAAATTACATGTCAACAGGGGTATAATTCCACACTGTTCCCACCACCAGAGTTCTGAATCCTCAATCCTTCCATTGCAAGCCACTGCAGTTCTCCCAAGGTTGCAGGCATGGTTTTAACTATCATCTCTACAACTATCTGTCTACATTTGTACATAATTGCCCCTTTTTCTTCCAAGTCCAGTCCTCTCTTCTCCAAGCCCCACAAACCCCTGTTACTACAGCTAAATGTCTTTCCCTTTTTCCTCCTCTCTCTCCTGGTCCCAATGGTGCCAGAGTTCCGAGCCCTCTTATCCTCTTCCCCTTACCACTTCTCCCCCCACTGGGAATATGGAATAAAACTGTTTTGGAGGTACAGAAGGTAGGAGTTCTGACTTCTGTAATTGCTTCTGCACTGGACATGGGCGTTGGCAAGTTGATCCATACTCTCAGCCCCCCTCAGGTAATTTTGGAAGCATTTGTATACATTAAAGTTTCTCTTTGTTCTGTAATGCTCTGTGGAGTTTGATAATGATTAATGACTTATAGTTACCATTGTTGTAGCATACAGAATAGTTTCACCTCCTTCAGGGATTATTTTTAACTTCTCTTTTTCAGATTTCACTTCAGCAATCCTGTTGGCTTTCTCTGCAAATCATATCTGTAACCTGAGAATTTACTGCCTCCACTCTTACCACCTGGCACTGTGTAAGCATGCCTTATGCCTTTTTGAGTATTAAAAGTAACCTCTTAACTCCTCTTATTCCTGTTTCCACATTTGTTCCCCTAATTCTGTTCTCAACTGAGCAGCCAGGGAACCCTTTAAATATGAGTCAAAGTCATTTCTTTGCCAAGAACCTTGTAGTGGCTCCTCTTTTACTTAGAGGAAACGCCAAAGTCCTTATAAGGGCTTTTTGGTCTTACACAGCTTGCTCAGTACTGCTTTCCTTGATCATAAAGCTCATTCCTGCTCTAGCTGTTCCTCCATCTTGGGGGATTCTAGCAGCTATTTATGACTGTTGCTTTACTTTCTTCTTGACTGCTGAAATGTCACCTTCTCAGAGAAGATCTACCCTGACCACCTCAAATGAAATAGCATCTTCTTCCTCCCTTTTAATGTGTTCTCTCTCTCTTTTTTAAACAGTAGCGTCTACAACTTGGATTGCTACTTTCTTTTAAAAACTTTATTTTCCCTTTTGTTGCCCTTGTTGTTTTATTGTTGTAGTTATTGTTGTTATTGATGTTGTCGTTGTTGGATAGGACAGAGAGAAATGGAGAGAAGAGGGGAAGACAAAGAAGGGGAGAGAAAGATAGACATCTGTAGACCTGCTTCACTGCCTGTGAAGTGACTCCCCTGCAGGTGAGGAGCAGGGGGCTGGAACCGGATCCTTATGCTGGTCCTTGCGCTTTACACTACGGGCGCTTAACCCGCTGCGCTACCGCCCGACTCCCTTAATGTGTTCTCTTAGTACACTTGACAGTACACTATCTCTGTGTATGCATAGTTGAGTACCTACCATAGGATGAAAAATTCATGGGAGGAACTAGAATAATGTCTGACACATAGGAGATATTCAATAAATAATGTGCTCAGTGAACAGATGTCTCCAACCATTTGTGTCTGGCATTCAAGGGTGAGTCTCAAGGGGTCTAGTAAATTTACGAAATGATTTGCATTTTTTGGTATTTCTTTCTTTGTTAAGTTCTAGTAGGGCTATGGGACTTCTCCAGTGTAGGAAAATTTGTGCTATTAAATAAGTCTAGAGGGGAGGGGGTAGATAGCATAATAGTTATGTAAAGTGACTCCCATACCTAACAGCTCTGAAAGCCCAGGTTCAATTCCCCCACACCACCATAAACCAGAGCTGAGCAGTGCTCTGGTTAAAAAGAAAAAGGGGAAAAAAAAAAGTCTGGAGTATGGTAAGGCTAGAGATGCTGCAGAATGCTTACCTTTACCCTGACTTATAGGCAGAGACCTAGTAAGCCCCCATGCCTTGTTGGTTGAGATAACTACTCTTTCTTGTTTTAAAGGTAGGAAACATCTTTTGCCAAATGTGATTTAGGTTTTGGAACAGACTCACGTTTGGAGGCTGCTGCTGTCCAGGAATTTATAGTGGAGCAAGTAAAAAGCCTTAAAATCCAGTGTAGTATTTCTCCAACAATAAGTAAAGTTATTTTGAATTTTAGTCAGAATATATATATATTGGGTTTTCAGAAAAGTCATGATGTATTTTTTTCATAGAAAAACAAATAAAAATGTATCATGACTAGGAGTCGGGCAGTAACGCAGCAGGTTAAGAGCACGTGGCGCAAAGCAAGGACCAGCTTAAGGATCCTGGTTCGAACCCCCAGCTCCCCACCTGCAGGGGAGTCGCTTCACAAGCGGTGAAGCAGGTCTGCAGGTGTTTATCTTTCTCTTCCCCTCTCTGTCTTCCCCTCCTCTCTACATTTCTCTCTGTCTTATCCAACAACAATGACATCAATAAAAAAAACAAGGCAACAAAAGGGAATAAATAAATAAATAAACATTAAAAAATGTATCATGACTTTCCTGACAACCTAGTATATGCGTGTGTAGATGACATCATGAAAAAAAAGCTTTGGGACACAATATTGACCCTTATGTGACATTTTCTGTTGTCATTTAGATAATTAAATAAAGTCATAGCTAATCTGGTTAAAAAGAAAGCAGTGCTGGTCGCATTCCCCTAAATGGTTTCTGTGACTCACTGATGGTCCATAGACTGCAACTTAATCTCTCTAAGCCTTGGTTTCCTCATACGCATTGGTAACACCTGCATCCCGGAGTTATGAAGTCAATGAGGTATTAATGGTGAAGTGCTGTGTACATCTAGCAAAAATTCACTCACTACTACAGCTTTGACAATGGTGGCATGTGGTGGGTGGAGTGCACAAAACGTTACAGGAAGCTTGAGGAGTCAGGACCTCCTACTTGAAAACTGAAGGATGAGTAGGATTCTTGCAACTTCTATAATCTGGAAAGGAAAACCCAGAAATACTGACATACTGACGAGGAAGTAAAGCAGAAGACTGCTAAGAATACTAGATGGTAGTTTAAAAATATACACAGTGTATGAACAGCATTTGATGTTTCCCATAACTGTATTGCAACTGTCTTCCTGTTAAACCTGCACTGCCCAATAGGCACAGCAACTACTTATACTTAAGTTAAATGAAAATGAAAATTCACTTCCATGGTAGCCATATTTAAGTGGTTATTAGCCAAATGTGGCTGGTGGGTACCATGTCTTAAGAGGACATATGTAGACCATTTCCGTTATTGCAGAGCATTCTATTGATGGTGCTTTATTAGACCCTCATAAAAGTATAGGGTATGTTTTTTATAAATATTGTGTTCATTTTAATAATCAAAAAAATTAGAAGTCATTAAAAAATTGAAGCTCATGTGTCCTTGACTTGAACAACAGCTATGGGCTCTTTCTTAAGTTAATGAAATCACAGGTCATACATAGCTGCAATCACAGTGCTTATATAATAGTTTTCTTTTTCAGTTACATTATTTTGCAAAGACATTAGGTTGACATGATATACCGTGTTAATTTTTGCTAGTTTAGTGAAGGGAGGGGAGAGTATGCCATGATATACTATGCTTGGGTTAACGGCTTTTTTAAAAAAGTTTTATTTTTATGATTAGACACATTAGTTGTTTCCTGTTTTTCAGTATTATGTATGTATGTATAGTCCTGCCTTTTTTTTTTTTTTGTATTTTTTTTTCTTTTCAATTTGCCTTACTTTAAATTGTAGGAAGTGGGGGTCAGGCAGTAGCATAGCGGATTAAGTGCACATGGCGTGACGCGCAAGGACCATTGTAAGGATCCCAGTTCGAGGCCCCGGCTCTCCACCTGCAGTGTGTGTGGGGGGTCACTTCACAAGTGGTGAAGCAGTTCTGCAGGTGTCTGTCTTTCTCTCCCCTTCTCTGTCTTCCTCTCTGCTTTCGATTTCTCTGTCTTATCCAACAACAGCAATATCAATAACAATAATAATAACCACAACAATTATTAAAAAATAAAAAGAACAACCAGGGCAACAAAAGGGGGGGGGAAATAGCCTTCAGGAGTAGTGGATTCGTTGTGCAGGCACCAAGCCCCAGCAATAACCATAGAGGCAAATAAATAAATTGTAGGAAGTCAGTTACATCATCAAAGAACAGAATCACCTTTATGGTTGTTATTCTATATTGCTTAATAGGCATGTTAAAAGAAAGTCTAGATCCAGGACCAGGCAGTGGCATACTTTAAAATGCACAGATTACCATATACAAGGTCCCCAAGTCTCCCCCTGCAGGGGGGAAGCCTCAGGAGTGGTGAAGCAGTGCTACAGGTGTTTCTCCTTCTCTCTCCCTCTCTATCTTCCTCTCCCCTTTCAATTTCTCTCTGTATTAAAAAAAAAAAGTCTCTAGCTATGGTAGCTTTGAATAGATTATTATTGTTGTTTGACTCCTGAGAACATCAAGTGTCTAGGAGATAAAGTGATAGGCCCAAAGTGTAGTGGATTGCTAATAATTGTTTGTCCACCAGCCCTCCCACTCCTGGTCTCATATTTTTATTGTACCAAATATTTATGGCATTGTTACTGCTAGTAACACTAAGTCTTAAGTATTGACATACCCTTTAGGCATATTATAAACTTAAGCTTAATAGGGCCATTAAATAATGTACATTTATGAGGTGCAACTGTGAAGAAATGTGAGAGCTTTCTTACACTTTGGTTTTCACATACTGGCACCCTGTCATGGCTGTGTGTTTCCTTCAGTGAAGCTGTTCTCACAGCTGCCTTGGAATTCACTTCAGGGCCAGTTTGTGAGCCACCCAGACAATCTGCCTAGTGTCTGAGTGGCATACCTTACATTTGACCAAACATGGTATTCCTGAGCTTGACGCCCCACCTGATTCATCCCACTTGGATCCAGATGATGCTGGGTTCTTTCCAGAAGTTAAAGCTTTACTGGGCGGATGAAGAACTGCTAGCTCTGAGAACTTAAAAAAGGCTTCAGGCTTTGGCCATTCCCAAAGAAGATAGAAGTGTTATTAAAAAAACAAGAAAGTTACCTTGTTGGCATAGGCACATGTCTTTCCTGAGTTACTACAGTTGGAAGAGAAACAATGTTTACATGTTGATATAAGTCCCTCTCTGTTTACTTAGAAGGTCATTTTTGAGGCTGCTGGGTGGTGGCACAGCAGGTTAAGCACACATAGTACGAAGCACAAGGATCCCAGTTGAACCCTTAGCTCCCCACCTACTGCAGGAGGCGCTAGAGGGAATCGGGCTTTTGCTTCACAAGCATTGAAGCAGGTATGCAGGTGTTTCTTTCTCCCTCTCTATCTCTTTCTCCCCTGTTAATTTCTCTTTGTCTATCCAGTAAAAATGAAAAATGGCCTCTAGGAGCAGTGGATTTGTAATGCTGACCAAGCCACAGTGATAACCCTGGAGACCAAAAAAAAAAAAAAGTCATTTTTGTTGTCCATTAGTCACTCATACTGGAAAAAAAAGCAGTGAAACTTGAAAGCCAAAAAGTGGAGAATAGTGCTTTGGCCAGTCTCTTTATCTCAAGGTTGTGCCATATAATGCAGGCCACTAGTGGAATTTAAAATTTGCTGGTCTCAAATGTCCATCAACTGATGAATGGATTAATAAAATATATTTATGCAATGGAATATTTTTCAGCAACAAAGAGAAATTAAGTAAAAAAATTTCTGGTCTTTATGTTTATTTTTTAATTTTTTTGCCTTTAGGGTTATTGCTTGGACTCAGTGTCTGCTCTATGACTCCACTGCTCCTGGCAGCCATTCTTAATTTTAATTTTATTTTTAAAAAAGTTTTTATTGGATAGGACGGGGAGAGAAATTGAGAGGGGAAGGGGAGATAGAGAGAGTGGGAGAGAGAAAGATAGACATCTACAGACCTGCTTTACTGCTTGTGAAATGACATCCCTGCAGGAGGGAGCTGGGGGCTCAAACCCAGATCCTTGCTCAGCTTCTTGGGCTTAGTACTATGTGTGCTTAACTGGGTGTGCCACTGCCTGGTCCCCTACTTTTTTTATTTTTAAAAATATCTTATTTATTCATGAAGAAAAGAGAGAGAGAGAGAGAACCAAGCTTCACTCTGGTACATGTGCTGCTGGGGATTGAACTCAGAACTTTCAGATTCCTGTGCTTTATTCCCTGCACCACCTTCTGGACCACTACTGGTCTCTATGTAAAAAAGAAGAAAGAAAAAGATAGTTTTTTGTATGTGGTAAAATATACACAAGAAAACTTACTATTCTATTTTTTAAGTGAATAGTAAATCCTCTCTTGATCTTTATAGACATCAACTTTAAGTAAACTCGTAGCAACTTAAAGCAAAACCACGTGTAGAAAACTAGGTCCTTGAAGAACATTTTGGGAGTTTTATTTTCATCAATGTTGTAACAAAAGAACATTGTTTGAGGATCTGTAGCATTCAGAGTGCCTAATGAGTATCACTGCTGCCTATTTAGGTATTTCATATACATGGAATCATATTCTTGTTTTTTAAAATTATTTATTTATTTATTTATTTATTTTTCCCTTTTGTTGCCTGCTGGGCTAACTTTGCAGGTGGGAGAGAGACAACCAGGGACTCATGGCTGAGCTGGGATGCAATGCAATGCTGGCTTTATTCATCTGCATTTATACTCTCCAGGAAGGAAGTGGTAGGGTGTAAAAACAGGGTGTGACTAGGAGAGGGGGCGGAGCCAAAAGAAAGTGTGAACCAGTGGGGATTAAACCAATGCCCTGTAGGCAGGGTGGTTCTCAGGTAAAGCAGTGATTATGTAAATAGACCACAGTGTTAATGCAGCAGAAGGGGTCTTAGAAGCAGAATTAGAAGCAGACCAACAGTTGCCCTTGTTTTTTTGTTGTAGTTATTATTGTTGTTATTGATGTCATCGTTGTTAGATAGGACAGAGAGAAATGGAGAGAGGAGAGAAAGACAGAGAAGGGAGAGAAAGATAGACACCTGCAGACCTGCTTCACCATCTGTGAAAGGACTCGCCTGCAGGTGGAGAGCCAGGGGCTCAAACTGGGATCCTTCCTCAGGTCCTTGCGCTTCGTGTCCTGTGCAGCGGGTTAAGCGCTTGGCCTGCTGTGCTACCTCCTGACTCCCTTATTTTTTATTTTTAATGAGAGTGAGATAAGATAGAGAGAGAAAGATACAGAGGAGAGACTAGTAAAGTTATTAAGGCTGATCCATGTCATACATGTATCAGAATTCAGTCTTATTATGTATTTATTTATTTATTTTGCCAGAGCACTGCTCAGCTCTGGGTTATGGTGATTCAGGAGAATGAACCTGGGGCTTTGGACCTCAGGCATGATGTCTCTTTGCATAATCATTATGCTATCTCCCCTGCTGAATTCCATCTCTTTGATATTTTCAGTCACATAGTTCCTAAGGATGTTTCAGTTAATAATGGACCACATGTGCTGGTGGTCTCAGTAGGCAATATCATAAAGCATAGATGTGTAGTTGATTATAACATCTAGCTTTGTGTAATTACACTCTATGATGTGTACACAGTGATGAAATTGCCAAGTGACACATTTCTCAACACATTACTGTTAAGCACATTTCTGTATCCTCCCTTTTGTTTAACCATCGTTTATTGATAGGCTCTTGTTTGTATCCATCTTTTAGCTATTATGAATGTTGCTGTGAACACTGGTTTACAGGTCTTTGCTTGAACCCAGACTTTTAATTCTTTTGGGTATATACTTAGGTTTGGAATTCCTTCCCAAGTATCATGATAGAATGGCTGGGTTATAATAGCTGATACTTCTGGTGTTTAACTTTTGAGAAGCTTTCCAGTCTGTCATTTTACTCTTTTGGTAGTGCCCTTTGATGCATAGAAGTTTTAAATTTGGATGAAGTACAGTTTCCTTTTTCTTTTGCTGCCTGTACTTTTGTTGTCACCTAAAAGTTATTGTCAAATCTGATGATATGAAGATTTCTCTGTTTTATCCTTATGAGTTTTATAAATTTAGCTCTTTAAGTTTGGATGTGTAATCTACTTTGAGTTAAATTTTCATCCTACTTTCTTTCTTTCTTTCCTTCCTTCCTTCCTTCCTTCCTTCCTTCCTTCCTTCCTCCTTTCCTTCCTTCCTTTCTCTCATTCTTGCCATCAGGGTTATTGCTAGGGCTCAGTGCCAGTACTATGAGTCTACCACTCCTAGAGACCATTTTTTCCTTTTTTCTTTCTATTAATTGGATAGGATAGAGAGAAATTGAGATAGGAGGGGGAGATAAAAAGGGAGAGAGACAGAGAAACACCTGCAGACTTGCTTCACCATCTGTGAAATGCCAACCCCACCAACACCTAGCAGGGCTCAAACCCAGGTGCATGGTAATATGTGTGCTTAACCAGGTATGCCACTGCCCTGCCCCCTAGATTTGTTCTTTTATGTGTGGATAGTTAACTTTCCCAGCACTATTTATTAGGAAGATTGTCCACCATTGAATGGTCTTGTTCAGAAAACAATTTAATTTTTATGTGAGAGTTTATTTCTGGACTCTATCGCTCTCTTTTTTTGCCTCCAGGGTTATTGGTGGGGCTCGTTGCCTGCACTATGAATCCACTGCTCCTGGAGGCTATTTTTTTCCTTTTTGTTGCCCTTGTTGTTTATTGTTGTTGTTATTGCTGTCATTGTTGTTGGATAGGACAGAGAGAAATTGAGAGAAGCCAAGAAGACAGGGAGAGAGAAAGATAGATACCTGCAGACCTGCTTCACCGCTTATGAAGCAACCCTCCTGCAGGTGGGGAGCCGGGGGCTGGAACTGGGATCATAAGGTGGTCCTTGTGCTTTGCACCATGTATATTTAACCTGCTGCACTACCGCCTGGACTCCTTATTTCTTCCATTTTTTTTTATTGCATAGGGCAGAGAAATTGAGAGAGGAGGGGAAGATAGGGGAAAAGAAGACACCTGCAGACCTGCTTCAGTGCTTGTGAGGCACCCCCTCTACATGTAGGGAGCTAGGGACTTGAACTGGGATCCTTGTGTGGGTCCTTGTGCTTCATACTATGTGCTCTTAGCCCGGTGCACCATCACCTGGCCTCTGTGTTCTCTATTCTATTTCATTGACCTCCAGTCTTACGTTAGTACCATTTTGTTTTGACTATGGTTGCTTTGTAGTAAGTCTTATAATTACAAAGTGAGCCCTTCAACTTTGCTCTTTTTTTTTTCTGAATGAGTTAAAATAATAATATAGTTTATTTAACCCAATATATAAACATATAATCAATATAAAATATTAATGAGGGAGCTGGGAGGTGGAGCACCCAGGTAAGTGCACATAGTACAGTGTGCCACGTGCGCTTAACCCGCTGCGCTACTGCCTGACTCCCAACACATAGTACAGTGTACAAGGACCCTGGTTAATAAGGGTCCTGGTTCAGCTCCCCACCTGTAGGGGGGACGCTTCATATGCAGCAAAAAAGGTCTGCAGGTGCCTATATTTCTCTCTGTCTCTGTCTCCAGGGTTGTCACTGGGGCTTGATGCCTGTATAATGAATCCACTGCTTCAGGCAGTCATTTTTTCCCTTTTATTGGCTAGGACAGAGAGAAATTAAGAGAGGGAGGGGAGATAAGGAGAGAGAGATATCTGCAGATAACATGTCTGCCCCCCGTCAATTTCTCTCTGTCCTTTGCAATAAAGAGGAAAAAATGGCTACCAGGAGCAGTGAAAAGAAAAACAAAACAAAACATTAATATACTTTTGTTCTTTTCATACTATCTTCTGAGTTGAGCATTATTTAACCAATAGTCATCTTAGTTTGGACAAGCTGTATTTCAGTTTTGCTTTCTGCCACCAGAACTTTATTGGGGCTTTGGGACTATACATTTTCACTGCTCCTAGTAGACTTATTTTTCCCTTTTTTTTCCAGTAGAGAGTGAGAGATGGGGCAATGGAGAAAAGGAGAGATACCACAGTACTACTCCCATCACTCGTGAAGCTTTCTCTTTGCATGGTGTTTTCCTGTGGTGTCTGGCGACTTAAACCTGGGTCCTTGTATGTGGTAAAGTGTGCACTTTACTGGGTGAACCATCTCCTAACCAACTCTTCCCACCCCCCAAATCATTTTATTGGGGGGATAATAGTTTACAGTACATTTCTTGACACACAAGTGTAATTTCTCCTCTCCCTATAAGTGTCTGCATGCCACTCCCACAATCAAGTTAGGTCCTTCCCTACTGCCATCATGCACTGAGTCCCCAGTGTTTTCCCACCCTACCCCCTGCCCCTGCTCTCTTCTGTCCCAGAATCCTTTGCTTTGGGGCAATCTAGCCAAGTCATCATTTTGACATTTAATAGCCACTCACAGTTACCATATTGCACAGCTCAGAATTGACAAAAATTACATTGTTGCATAGATCTCTGAAAACATAAAGGACATTATAGTATTATCAGTATACATTATCAGTAGGGGCTGATTCCATAGTAAGTTTGTCCAGCTCTTGTTCAGGCAGGCAGGAGGAAGCCACTGGGTGCCATGGTAGAAGGGGGGCCAGTTTAGTCATACTAAGATAGGAAGACAGTGATGAAGCATGCTGGGCAGGTGACACTTGAGCTCAGTCTTGGAGATAGGAGGGTTCTCCAAGCAGTCAGAGTGGGAAGGGCATTGTTGGTAGTGTGTTGCTTGGTTAAAGGCCCAAGAATTATGGGGAATTCTTGGAGTTGGACCCGGGGTATTAGAGTGGATATGTGGTATGTTTGCAACGAGTAGCTAGAGAAGTAAAATGAGACCAGCCCTTCAACCACTAGTTACTGTCTCTGTTGTCATGTCCCTAGCATCTCTCTCTCTTTTTAAAAAATATTTTATTGTCATTTATTTATTTATTGGCTAGAGACAGCTAGAAATTGAGAGGAAGGGAGAAGTAGAGAGGGAGAGATACAGAGAGACATCTGCAGCACTGTTTCACCGCTTGTGAAGATTTCCTCCTGCAGGTGAGGACTGGGGGCTTGAACCCAGGACCTTGCACATTGTAATGCCTGCACCCAACCAGGTGTGCCACCACCCAACATCTCTTATTTGGGTTCCTGGTTGTGATCATCTCACTGGCCTCCCTATGTCCATCTTGGCACCTCTTACTCTGACCCCCCAATTTAGAATGTAAGTCATCTCATGTCACTTATCTGGCAAGTTACCCAGTCAAATTGAAAGTATTGGAGTCTGGAGCTGGGTGATGGCACACTTCTTAGAGCACACACCTTACCATGTACGAGGATCCAGGTTCAAGTCACCACCTGTCAGCTTCATGAGTGGAGCAGGAGTCTTCCAGATGTCTTTCTCCCTGTCTTTCCCTTTCCTCTCAATTTTTCTATCTCTATGAGACAGACAGACAGACACCAGGAGTAGTGGATTCACTATGCAGCACTGAGCCCTAGTGATAATCCTGGTGATAATTTAAAACAGTACTTTAAATAATGAAGTGTCAGGGTCCTCCAGCCTCCCCCCCCACACACACACACTCCTCTTTTCTTTCTTACTTCCCCTCTCTCTCTCCTAAGTGCCCATCTCTGGCTGATTTGGTGTTGTTTCCCACCCTGGGGCCTCTGCACTTGTTTTACTCTTTGCCTGAATGGCTCCATCTCACACTTCACGCCACTGCCACTCTATTCCCAAATCATCAGAGAGATGCTGTCTTCATATATAAAATAAAATAGTGCCCTGCTTAAGTTCTTTTCAAAACAGTTATCACTGTCTAACATATCATGCTCTGGATGTGGGCTTTGTCTGCCTCTGTCTTGAGGCACAAGTCCCAAGAGAGCAGGGATATCTGCTTTGCTCACTTTTCAGCACTTGTTGACTAACTGTCCATTGAATGAATATCTGGATAAATAGATAAACAAACAACTTTCAGTAAATATGTTTTGACATTTTTGTTGAAATGTTTGCATTTTCTCTAACTTTGTTTTTAGAAAAAATTCAAACATAAAATGTGTTGGGAGATAGTCTAGTGACTATTTCTATATTTTCCATTTAGCTTCAACAGTTATTAACATCTCACCACAGTTCGTGTGTGTGTGTGTGTGTGTGTGTGTGTGTGTGTGTGTGTACGTGTATGTGTTAGAGGAACCAGTGAAAAGTCAGTTGTAGGAGGTTGGGCCGGTGGTGCACGGGGTTAAGTGCATATAATACAAAGTGCAAGGACCTGTGCAAGGATCCCAGTTTGAACCCCAGCTCCCCACCTTTAGGGGGTCGCTTTATAAGCAGTGAAGCAGGTCTTCAGATGTTTGTCTTTCTCTCCCCCTATCTTCCTCTCCTCTCTCAATTTCTCTCTGTCCTGTACAATAAAATGGAAAAAAATGGCCTCCAGGAGCACTGGATTCATAGTGCAGGCACCAAGCACCAGCACCCTGGAGGCAAAGTAAAACAAACAAACAAAAGTCAGTTGTAGAAATGTAACACTTAGTGGTCGGGAGGTGGCGCAGTGGATAAGGCTTTGGGCTCTCAAGCATGAGGTCCCAAGTTCAGTCCCCGGCAGCACATGTACCAGAGTGATGTCTGGTTCTTTCTCTGTCTCTCCTATCATTTCTCATGAATAAATAAATAAAATCTTAAAAAAAAAAATAAAAGTGACACTTAAATCATTTGCATTTAGAATTGTCTCTGGAGAGTGGTGAGCCAAAGGAGACTTCAGGCAGCAGGTAGCTGTGATCATGGCCTCTGAACTGGACTTCTCACCTCCTGAGGTGCCTGAGCCCACTTTCCTGGAGAACCTGCTACGGTACGGACTCTTCCTGGGGGCCATCTTCCAGCTCATCTGTGTGCTGGCCATCATTGTACCGCTTCCCAAGTCCTACGAGACGGTGAGTCTGTCCCTGTGAGTCTTAGCTCCTCTGGGCCCCATGTACTAGAAATTAATGTCACAATTAAAATGGATCAATAAGGATGATGTGGGACTTGATGGGTTTAGTGTGTACCAAATTCCACCTGATGGATGGCATTAAACCACATAACTATACTTTGTTTACATGTGTTAAACAAATGTTTATTAGCGCCTAAAACACACTAGCTCAGTTGAAACACACTAGCTCTGGGCCAGAAAATAGCTTACTTGGTAGAGCTCACACTTTACCCATACCAGGGACCCAGATTTGAGCCCCTGGATCTATGTAGGACAACCATGCAAAGCATCAGGGGAAGCTTCATGAAAGATGGAATGATGCTGTGGTATCTCTTCTCTCTTTCCCTCCTCTTTTCTGTATCAATCTGAAATTTAATAAAAGGTTGGGGAGTGCTGGACAGTGGCACACATGGTTGAGTGCACACGTTACCATGCCTAGGGACCCAGGTTCAACCCCCCACCCCCACCTGCTAGGGGGATGCTTCACAAGTAGGTCTGCAGGTGTCTCTCTTTCCTTCTCTATCGCCCCTTCTCCTCTCAATTTCTCTTTGTGCTATTAAATTAAAAAAGAAGGGGTGGGGGTGGGCAGTAGTGCAGCGGGTTAAGCGCAGGTGGCGCAAAGTGCAAGGACCCTCGGAAGGATCCCAGTTCCAGCCCCCAGCTCCCCACCTGCAGGGGAGTCACTTCACAGACGGTGAAGCAGGTCTGCAGGTGTCTATCTTTCTCCCCCCCCCCTCTGTCTTCGCCTCCTCTCTCCATTTCTCTCTATCCTAACTATGACGACATCAATAACAACTACAACAATAATAAAAAACAAGGGCAACAAAAGGGGAAAATAAATAAATATAAAAAATGTTTAGAAAAAAAAGAAAAAAATGGCCATAGACAGTAGTGGATTTATCATGCAGGCACTGAGTCCCAGCAATAATCTTGGTGGCAATAAAAAAAGAAAAACATCCTCTAGAAGCACTGCTGTCATACATGCATTCACTGCAGAGGTCCTCGCACAAAGAAATAACACACAAGCAAGAAGGAAGGAAGGGAGGAAGGAAGGAAGGAAGGAAATCGGTCCAGGAGGTGGTGCAGTGGATAATAAAGCATTGACTCTCAGTTGTGAGGTCTTGAGTTCAATCAATCCCTGGCAGCACATGTACCAGAGTGATGTCTGGTTCTTTCTCTCTCCTCCTATCTTTCTTATTAATAAATAAATAAAATCTTTTTAAAAAAAGAGAGAGAAAGAAAGAAAGAAAGGGGGAAGGAAGGAAGGTAAAGGAAGGAAGAAAGACAGACAGACATGGTTTCTGTCCTCAAGGAGCTTCCAGTCCTCAGGAGAAGGACAGATAGGAAACAGATACTCTCCTATTTTTCCATGAGAAGTACAGGGTATGGTGAAGGTGCATAGGAAGGAAGAGAACCTAATCCCAGAGCTAACACTAGGCTGTTCCCCTTCTCCCAGGGAGAGGGAACTACATCTTCAAGGGTCCTAGGGAGGAATTAAGGAAGAGACTATTTCAAGGAAGTGAAGGAAGGTCACACAGAGTGCCAAGAGAATATGAGAAGTATAGCTGAGGACTGTCCCAGAGGGCTTTAAGTTAGAGAGTAACACCATCAGATTGACCCTTTTGTTGCTTTGACACTCATTTTTTGACAGTGCTACCCTATCCTTCCACAACACCCCCTTATCTCACAGCATTGATTTGTTGGAGAAAGCAAGTTATTGTCAGGTATTCATACCCAGGATTTGGCTGATTGCTTCTTTGGCATCGATTAACATGTTCCTCTTATTTTCTGTCAGCAGGCATTTTGACCTAGAAACTTAATTAAATTCAGATCAGGTAATTTGGTGAGAACACCTCATAGCTATTGCTGTATACTTCCTGCTATGATAGCAACAGGTACATGGTGTCTGGTTGTCACACATTTAGAGGTTCTAGGTTGATCAGTGGGTTCAGGTGGTGTTAGCTGACTGCTTTATTATAAAATCTCTGCTGTCTTTCACATAAAGGGTTTCTGCATTCACCCATGATCATTGTTGAGATCTGTTATTGCCTTCTGTATTTATTGCAGGGGTGGGGAACCTTTTTTTTGCCAAGGACCATTTGGATATTTATAACATCATTTTCAGTTCATATAAAAATATCAATTTTTCTTTTTTCTTTATTGAGGATTAATAGTTTGCAGTCAACAGTAAAATACAATAGTTTGTACATGTGTAAGTAACATTTCTCAGTTTTCCATATAACAGTTCAACCCCTTCTAGGTCCTCTTCTGCCATCATGTTCCAGGACCTGAACCCTCCCCTCCACACCAAAGTCTTACTTCAGTGCAATATACCCAGTCCAAATTCTGTTTTGTGTTTTCTTATTTTTCAACTTTTTTTTTATTAGTGTTTTAATAATGATCAACAAGATTGTAGATAAGAAGGGTACAAAGAAGTGTCATATCCTATTCCCTCTATTGGAAAGTTCCCTATTCTTTATCCCTTTGAGAGTATGGATCAAAGATCTCTCTGGGGTGCAGAAGGTGGGAGTTCTGGCTTCTGTAATTGCTTTTTTGCTGGACAGAAGCATTGACAGGTCAATCCATACCCATAGCCTGCATCTATCTTTCCCTAGTGTGGTAGGGCTCTGGGGAGGTGGGGGGTTCCAGAATACATTGGTGAGGTAAAAATATCAATTTTAAAATTAACAATCAATGTTGCTTTTTAAAAAAGCCCTTAGATTTATTGAATTTTTTTTCTTTCTTCTTTACTATCACCAGGGTTAGTTATTGCTGGGGCTTGGCACCTGTATGACAGATTTGCTCTTGGTGGCCATTTTTTCCTTCTTTTTTGATAGAGACAGATATTGAATGAGAAGGGGAGATAGGGAGAAAAAAAGAGAGACACACCTGTAGCACTACTTCACTACTCATTTCTGTCTTTATCACCACCCAGCCCTCAAAATAAAAATTTAACAAAATTATAATTACATTTCTGCTCAGATGGCTTCAGTGGGAGCTCCATCAGGCTGTATAAAATTTTTATCTACCTGGGAAGCTTGTTAGAGATTCATTGCTGAGAGTTTTCAGTGAGGACAGGTTATATGTTATAAGCAACCATTGCCTACCACAGATCAAAATTCTAGATATCCTGAGGGAAAGCATGCATACAGTGTAAATCATACTGTTTGCACAAGCTGTATAGACACAGTGAAACTTTGTTACAAGTTCTGTAAATTATGGGAACCACTCAAAACCCAACTTCCTAGGTGCCAGCTAAGTGCCAACCTTGCTAGTAGATATTTGTAAGGTGCTTTAGAAAACTCTATGTATGGGTGGGGATAGGTGGTAGTGCAGAGGGTTAAGCACACATGGCACAAAGGTCAAGGACCAGTGTAAGGATTTTGGTTTGAGCCCTCGGCTCCCCACCTATAGGGGGGTTGCTTCATGGGCAGTGAAGCAGGTCTGCAAGTGTCTTATTTTTCTCTCCTCCTCTGTCAATCCCAACCTCTCTCGATTTCTCTTTGTCCTATCTAACAATAGCAATGGCAACAATAATAACAGCAACAGGGTAACAAGATGGAAAAAATGGCCTCCAGGAGCAGTGGATTCATAGCGCAGGCACCGAGCCCCAGCAATAACCCTAGAGGCAAAAAAGGAAAAAAAAAAAAGAAGAAAACTATATATGTGGCACACCTGTAGTGTACTCATAATTAAAAACAATTATTTTGATTATTACTACAACAGTAAGACTCAGCATAAATGTTAAGGTTTCTTTGTATATGTTATACTTTTTCATACATAGAGCACTTGAATGAATCAAGAATCTCACAGAAATAGGGAGTCGGGCAGTAGCACAGCTGGTTAAGTGCACATGGTGCAAAGTGCAAGGACTGACATAAGGATCCCGGTTCAAGCTCCCAGCTCCCCACCTGCAGGGGAGTCACTTCACAGGTGGTAAAGCAGGTCTGCAGGTGTCTGTCTTTCTCTCCCCCCCGCCCCCTGTCTTCCTCTCCTCTCTCCATTTTTCTCTGTCCTATCCAACAACTACGACATCAAGAACAACAATAATAATAACTACAACAATGAAACAACAAGGGCAACAAAAGGGAATAAATAAATATTAAAAAAAAGAATTTCACAGAAACAGACCTTTTTGATCCAGTTTTTTAATTCCAGTTAGAATGAGAGACACTAATGTACCACTCCACCATGTATGGCATGTCCTTTCTATTTTGTTCATGGTGTAATCTTGTGGTGCCAGAGGTCACATATGGTAAGATATGCATGTACCCTATCCAGGGAACTATCTCCCAGACCCCACTTTGTGGTTCTTTTTGTACCTTAGAATGTGTCTCAGTCGGGATGCACAGACATTTAGTAATTCTTTACTTTGTATGGAGATGTTCCACCATCAGAAACAGGCTAATTTTCTTTACCATGCTTTTAATTTTTAAAGATATTTTTAAAAATTGAAATTATATAAAGCACATATATAAAACACAAAAGTAAATTTCAGTTGGATCAAGTGCTTGTATGTTAGACTTGGATGTTAGAAACTATCAGATACTTAGAGGAAAATATTGGCTGAACTCTTTTCCGCATAAATTTTAAATACATCTTCAATGAAGTGAATCCAGTTACAAAGAAGACTAAGGCAAGCATAAACCAATGGGACTACATCAAATCAAAAAGCTTCTGCACAGCAAAAGAAACCAGTATACAGAGACCCCCTCACAGAATGGGAGAAGATCTTTACATGCCATACATCAGACAAGAGTTTAATAACCAAAATGTATATACATAAAGAGCTTGCCAAACTCAACAACAAGAAAACAAATGACCCCATCCAAAAATGGAGAGAGGACATGGACAGAATATTCACCACAGAAAAGATCTAGAAGGCTGAGAAATCCATGAAAAAAATGCTCCAAGTCTTTGATTGTCAGAGAAATGCAAATAAAGACAACAATGAGATATCACTTCACTCCTGTGAGAATGTCATACATCAGAAAAGGTAACAGCAACAAATGCTAGAGAGGTTGTGGGGCCAAAGGAACCCTCCTGCACTGCTGGTGAGAATGTCAATTTGTCTAACCTCTGTGGAGAGCAGTCTGGAGAACTCTCAGAAGGCTAGAAATGGACCTACCCCATGATCCTGCAATTCCTCTCTTGGGGATATATCCTAAGGAACCCAACTCACCCATCCAAAAATATTTGTGTACACCTTTGTTCATAGCAGCATAATTTGTAGTAGCCCAAACCTGGAAGCAACCCAGGTGTCTAACAACAGATGAGTAGCTGAGCAAGTTGTGGTGTATGTATATATATATATATATATATATATATATACACACATATATATATACAATGGAATACTACTCCGCTATTAAAAATACTGATTTCAAAAGGATGACAGAGGACCTAGTGGGGGTTGTATTGTTATATGGAAAACTGGGAAATGTTATGTATGTATAAACTATTGTGTTGAATGTAAAACATTAAGTCCCCAATAAAGAGATAAAAAAAGTGATTTCACCTTTTTCAGCCCATCTTGGATGGAGCTTGAAGAAATCATGTTAAGTGAAGTAAGTCAGAAACAGAAGGATGAATATGGGATGATCTCACTCTCAGGCAGAAGTTGAAAAACAAGATCAGAAGAGAAAACAGTAAGCAGAACTTGGACTGGAGTAGTTGTATTGCACCAAAGTAAAAGACTCTGAGGTGGGTTGGGGGAGGGTTCAGGTTCTGGAAAATGATGGCAGAGGACCCAGTGGGGGGGTGTGTTGTTATGTGGAAAACTGGTTAGTGTTATGCAGGTAGAAACTATTGTATTTACTGTCAACTGTAAAACAATCTTCCAATTAAAAAAATTTTCCTTTCAGCCCATCTTGGATGGAGCTTGAAGGAATCATGTTAAGTGAGATAAGTCAGAAACAGAAGGATGAATATGAGATCATCTCACTCATAGCTAGAAGTTGAAAAACAAGATCAGAAGAGAAAACACTAAGCAGATCTTGGACTGGAGTTGTATATTGCACCAAAGTGAAAGACTCTGGGGTGGGTGGGGGTCAGAGTTCAGGTCCTGGAACATGGTGGATTGTATTGTTATGTGGAAACTGGGAAATGTTATGCATGTACAAACTATTGTATTTACTGTTGACTATAAAACATTAATCCTCCAGGGAGTCGGGCGGTAGCACAGCAGGTTAAGCACATGTGGCGCAAAGCGCAAGGACCAGCATAAGGATCCCGATTCGAGCCCCCGGTTCCCCATCTGCAGGGGAGTTGCTTCACAGGCGGTGAAGCAGGTCTGCAGGTGTCTATCTTTCTCTCCCCCTCTCTGTCTTCTCGCTCCATTTCTGTCTTATCCAACAACAACGACATCAATAAAAACAACAATAATAACTGCAACAACAATAAAAAGACAAGGACAACAAAAGGGAAAATTAAAAAAAAAAAAACATTAATCCTCTGATAAAGAAATTTTAAAAAGTAAATATAAAACATTTTCCAAAGCTGAAACTATATAGGAGTGGGGATTGACTCAGCCATGGCATGCAAGTCTCCTAAGTGGTAGTCCCTGGGTTTGATTCTTGCCACTGCAAAACAGCAGACTGATAACAAGGTAGTCACAGATGTTTTAATTTTAGTATCCTTTGCCCTATGTATTTCCCTTTTTTTTTTTTTTTGCCTCCAGGGTTATTGCTGGGGCTCAGTGCCTGCACCATGAATCCACTGCTCCTGGAGGCCATTTCCCCCCCTTTTGTTGCCCTTGTTGTTGTAGCCTTGTTGTGGTTATTATTGTTATTGTTCATGTTGTTCGTTGTTGGATAGGACAGAGAGAAATGGAGAGAGGAGGGGATGACAGGAGGAGAGAAAGATAGACACCTGCAGACCTGCTTTACCGCCTGTGAAGCGACTCCCCTGCAGGTGGGGAGTGGGGGTTCGAACCGGGATTCTTACACTGGTCCTTGTGCTTTGCGCCACGTGTGCTTAACCTGCTGCGCTACTGCCCGACCCCCCCTATGTATTTCCCTTATAGGTGATTATTTTATTACATTGACTTGTCCTTTGTTTCTCTTTGAGAACATAAGCAAATACATAAATATTGTATGTATAACATATACCTTCCTATTGGTATTCACTCTTTGATAAACAAAGCATGGGCATACAGTAAACACATCTTTTGTATATCTTGTGATGACTGTGTCCTAGAGATCCTTGTGTCCATCCAGCTTGTGTATTTTTGAGGATGGGGATTTAGTGATTCACTGAGTAGCCTGTGAAAAGGAGAAGTTATTGACTAGAAGTAGAGAAGGAGCTGAGTACAGTTTTACACAGGTGCCTTTGAAATGCCCAGGTAGTGGGTCCAGGCAGTGGTGCATCTCATTGAGTGCACACATTACCACGTGCAAGGATCCTGTTCAAGCCTCCGGTCCCCTCTTGTAGTGGGGAAGCTTTTAGAATGGTGAAACAGGTCTGCACATATCTCTTCTTTTTACTACTTCTCCACCCCCCCTTCAATTTATCTCTTATATCAGAGAGAAAGAGAGAGGGAGGAAAGGGGGAAAAGGAAAAATTGACTGCCTGAAGCAGTGAATTTGTCATGCAGTTGTTGAGCCCCAGTAATAACCTAGTGGTAAAATAAAATAAAATAAACATGTCTAGACCATTCTGTCAAGTAAGTAGTTGGATCTATAGGTTTGCAGCAGGAGGAAGGCCTGGACTAGGTGTTGAATGGCTTTTGAGATTTTTTTTTTTTTTTAATATAGCACTGGGGAGGGAACCCAGGGTCTAGCTCATGCAATACCATTGAGCCACCTCCCTAGATAACATTTTCACCTTTTTTTAGGGGCGGGGGAATATATTACACAACATCCGTTTACCATCCGTGGAGTTCCCTGGGGCGGGAGCCTACTCAGGGCCTTACATAGTAAGGTGTGTACTCAACTTGGTAGGTCTCCTGGGCCCAACATTTGGAACTTGAGATGTAATTGGAGCTTTGGGAGATGATGAATTCTCCTAATGAGGGGTTATGAAGTGAGATGAAATGAAGGCAGATGCCAGAACCTAAGGAGCATCAGCTTCTTATTGAATGTGGTCAGACTCATGGCCTCTGGATTATTCTGTTCACTTTTTTATTTTTTATTTTTTGAGAGGGAGATCATGATTAGAGTTTTTTCACCCACAACTTTATCATATTCTAAAATCTTCAGCCCCTGTGCTCTGTCCTCACAGACATGGCCTGCCATTGGACCTTATAAATTGCATTTTTATTGTCACTGGTTACTGATGATGCCTGCTGAGTCTTCAGGGAAGGGAGTGATGAATGTTTTTGTTTTAGTGGTCTGGGAGGTGGCGCAGTAGATAAAGCATTGGATTCTCAAGCATGAGGTTCCCAGTTCAATCCCCAGCAGCACATGTACCAGAGTGATGTCTGGGTTTTTCTCTCTCTTTCTGTCTTTCTCATTAATAAATAAATTATTTAAAAAATATTTTTGTTTTATAGTCAGCAGTGTAGTCAGAGATGTGTGACCTTGTAAAAAGCTGCTGTTGCCTCCTGTTCTTAAACCTTTGAGGCTAGCCACTGAGGTCTGTGTCAAACTAGGGAGGGAAAGGTACCCTTTGCTGATCTTTCTGAGGTCTGTGTGTGGTGCTGGTACCTGCAAGATTCCATTGCTCCTGGGTCAATTTTTTTTTTTTTCAACTTTACTGTCTCTTTCCTGAGGAAATATTGACTAACAGAATGATTTTTCCCCCCTTGCTACCAGGGCTTCATTGAGGCTTCATGCTTGCATGATTCCACTGCTTTTGGCAGATACTTTGTTTTCTTCAGCTAGATAGTGAAAAGCAGAGGGAGAGAAAGATCGAGGAGAGATACGACATCACTGCTTCACTACTCATGAAGCTTTCTTCCCCTTTTGCTTTATGCTTCCATGTGTTGGGAGCTTGAATCTGGATTCTTATGCATGGCAGTGTGTGCTTTACTGTTTTACTTCTTAAAGTTTCAGATAGAGAGAAAGGCAAAGAGAGGAGAGGGGAGGGAGACAGAGAGAGAGAGAGGCCCCTCAGCACCACTCCACCATCCTTGGTGCTTGGTGCTCATATGTAGTACCAAGGCTCAAGCATGGGTCCCTGTTCTGTATAAGGCATGTGCTCTACTGGCACTCTTAGAGGTTTTCGGTGGCACTGTGGGTTGAGGTCATTTGAAGGAGGGAATTGGTATAAGGATGGACAACAGACTTCCACTGTCCCATCGTATACTACTTGATATTTAGAAATTAAATTTGGGTAGCCTGGGAGGTGATGCAGTGGATAAGGGTTTGGACTCTTATGTATGAGGTTCTCAGTTTGATCCACAGCATCCCATGTGCCAGCATGATGTTCTGGTTCTCTCTCATAAAGATATAAGTAAAAAAAAATTTTTTTTTAAATTTTTTATTTATAAAATGGAAACACTGACAAGACCTTAGGATGAGAGGCATACAGTTCCACACAGTTCCCACCACTAGAACTACATATCCCATCCCTTGATAGCTTTCCTGTTCTTTATCCCTCTGTGAGTGTGGACCCAGGATCATTATGGGGTGCAAAAGGTGGAATTCTGTAATTGCTTCACTGAAAATGGGTGTTGACAGTTCGATCCATACTCCTAGCCTGTCTCTCTAAAAAGGCCTCTTCTAAGGACCTTCCCAAATGCAAACTTTTCCAGAAAGAATCACCATCTAGTTACAGACCCTTTTGCTTAGGCAGAATCATTATAAGGTAAGGGGATGGGCCTCATTTTACAGGAAAGGAGACCAAAGCACAGGGCATTTACCCAGTAAGGCCCCATCACTCGACCCTTTACTCTGACATAGCACTGACAGTTAGCTCTACTATCCCCTGACTTCAGGAGAGAGCTGCTACTGCAGACTTCAGAAATACTGGGCTATAAGGAAGTACAGCAGGAGGGAGAGATGCAGGGTGTTGAGGGAATCTGAGAATCTGGGGTCCAGGCCTCTCCTTTTTCCTGCACAGTGGCCTCAGGCTGGGAATGCTGCCATCATCCAGGGAGGGCGATGAAAACAGCTTTTACTTTTTACTTTCTTTTCTTTTTTTTTTCTTCCTCTTTTTAAAAAATTTTTTTAAAAATTTATTCCCTTTTGTTGTACTTGTTTTTATTGCTGTAGTTATTGTTGTTATTGATGTCATTGTTGTTGGATAGGAGAGGAATGGAGAGAGGAGGGGAAGACAGAGAAGGGGAGAGAAAGATACACACCTGCAGACCTGCTTCACCGCTTATGAAGCAACCCCCCTGAAGGTGGGAAGTTGGGAGCTTGAGCCGAGATCCTTACGCTGGTCCTTGCATTTTGCGCCACCTGCACTTAACCCGCTGCACTACTGCCTGACTCCCTACTTTTTACTTTTCACTTCACCATTTCTTAAGTGAATCCCTTGCAGATGGAGAGCAGGGGCTCAAACCTAGGTACTTGAGCTTGGTAATATGTGGGCTTAAATGGTGGGCACCACCTAGCCCCCTTAAATCTTTTTGCTTTTAATATTTATTTGTATTTGATAGGACATAGAGAAATTTAGAGAAAAGGAGAATAGAGAGGGAGAGACAGAGAGACACCTGCAGCACTGCTTCACCACTCATGTAGCTTCCCCCCTGCAGGTGGGGACTAAGGTTTGAACCCTGATCCTTGTGCAAGGTAACGGATACTCAAGCAAGTGCACCATTGCCTGTGCCCTAAAAAAACCTCATGTGTTTCCTTTTAACACCTTTACAGATTAGTTTTCTATATACTGAAGCTTACTGTTTTAACTTTTTTTTTTTAATTTCAGGTAGGAGTACACAGATTGTAGATACCACAGTATCTTTCCACCATTGATTGAATTTGCCCTAATGCTGTGTATGGTGCTCCCGTGTGGTGCCAGGGACTTGAACCTGGGTCCTTGCACATGTATATTGTGTTCTCTGCTGAGCCCTTCTCCTCCTCCTCCTCCTTATCTTTTTTAATGAATCAGTAGCAAAAAGAAAACTACTAACAAATCTTAGCTTTTTATGAGTACACCAGGCCACCAGATGGCCCCAATTATGCAGGGGTTGTATGCCAGCTTTCCTTTGTGTGCCCTCATTGAACAGTCTTCTCTCACATAGCCTTCTGCATTTAAATACTCTACAAAGAAAGGGTGAGTGTCAAGATTAGGCTTAACAACTAGCTGGGATTTGGAATTTGAATTGGGGTGGGGGAGAATAGGAGGGCTTTAGCTTGTGGCCATGTATGGAACTGAGGACAGCTGCAACCTGAAGGCTGCGGAGTGGCACCTGGATGTAGAGGGTGATGGGGGTGGGGGAATGATGGAGGTGGAGGGACCCAGAGAGCAATCTGGTCCTCTTTGCTGGTTTGCTTAGAGCAACATCATCCCTATTGTCTAGCCTATAGAAACAAGGTTTATTAGTGCCTTTTTGGGTCATAAGATAATGTATTTGGCTCCAGATGATGGGAAAACCTTTGAAAAGCAAAGAATGTCTTTCTAGTTCCAGTTAGTGGATTTTTTTTTTTTTTTATGACTTTAGTTCTTCAATACTTAACAGATCATTTCAAAGTTCTTTTGGGAATAATCAGGGAAGTGTTTCCCACCTCACCCTGTTCCTTTTCATAGTAGAAGCAAAAATCAGTTTAACATTTGAAAAAAACCAAAGTCCCTAGAATCCTGTGCCAAATAAGAACTTTTTTTTTTTCACTAACACTTCATTAAACCAAAACCTAACAAAACAAACATTTATTTGGGCTAACTGTGGCTCAGACCACACTTAATCCAGTCATTTTTGTAGACTGGATTCTAAATATAGATCCTTCTTGGTCTAGGATAGCAGATTCATTTCATCTCATGTCAAGTTTGTGTGATTGTATGGTGGTTGTAGTGAAAGGGATTCTGGGATTGCTTCTTGACTGCAGAGTGAAAAAAAATTAATTGGTGATGTCAACCATGAGCAAGGGGCTTGGGAATTATTGGGTTTCTCTATGATTCTTCATCTGGCTCCACTCACCTGAAAAGTTTTTGGAAGCTTGGACTGTCTACACATGAGGATTCTAAACTCAGTTGTTCTCTGAAATCTCAGATGAGCATTTTGTTAAAGAGTGCCCAGGTGATCTCTCATGCAGCCACTGGTCTGGTCCTTAAACAATTTCCCTGAAGAATTCTGTAAGACTGAATTCTGTAAGAATCCTGTAAGACTTCTTGTCTTACAATTTTGGTAAGACAAGAAGTATTCAGCTCAACACATGTTAAGTTTGAAATAATAGCAAGATATTCAAGTAGGAAAGGGAGAACCAGTCAAAAGTTGGGGGTTGGACCAGGGAATTTTTCTGTCAGCATAGAAGTACTAGTAGAAGCCCAAGAATGAGTTGCTGGACTTTTCAAGAGGAGATAATATTCAGGAAAGTCCTGAGCTCAAGGCATGCCCAGTCTGCTGGAAGTTGCTTCTGTACAACTGAAATGACTGAGCAGTTGTAGCTGGACCTCCAGAGGGGTAAGAACCAGGGAGGAGTGTCCCATCTCTCACTATCTATATCCCTTCTGCCTCCCCTTCATTTTTCTTACTTCCTCTGCTTGTTGTCTCTGTGATAAGATGAAACATGGCCACAAACAGCTCCTAAAGTTTTATCTTTCACTGCAGCCTTCCAGAGAGGCTGCCTTGCTGCTTGGCCCCAGTTCCAAAATCTCCAGAGAGGGAGCTGTGCTGACCCAGCTTGGGACAGCTGTGGCATTGCGGAGAGCGGGGAAGAGTCTTGCAGAGTGGTTACTGGTGGGAAGGGGAAGGCCAGCTCTGAAAGCAGAAGTGCTCCAGACAGAACAGAGGGTCTGCTCTCCTCTCCTCTCTCAGGAGACAAGAGACCGGCCTTCCCAACAGTCACTAGGTGGTTCAGGGACCCATGCAAACCCCAATTCCAGAGACTGGGTGATAAGAACAACCCAGGAAAGGCTGTTGCAGCTGACGCTTAAGCCATGTTCAAGTAAAACAAAGTTCTTGAAAGGAAGTTACTGACTTTCTAGTGAGTACCTGGATAGTCTTCAGAAGTCTATGAGTTCCCAGAAATTGTGTTTAAAAAAAAAAAAGGAGGAGGAGGAAAGGAAGAAAAAAGTAATATTTTCATGTTCAGTTATATTTTCTGGCAAGATAGCAAATTGCTTTTTTAAAGTGGAGTGCAATAGTTAAATGAGGTAGGAGCCAAATTCCAGGAGTTAAGAAGTAGATATTGAGGAAGTAAAGGTAGGGACCCCTCATCCTCCTTTCTTGAAAATCTGCCTGAGCTTACTTCTGACTGTCTTTGGATCACTTTCTACACAGCATGTTGACCCAAGCAACCCTAAGCAAGTGGGTGTTGACTTTTAGTTCAGTGACTCATAGTAGATAGTATTTGTTCATCTGGAAATTAATCATAAATTCTTTTAGTGGTTTTAATGTTGACTCTATATTTATGTCACATCTCAACAACAGCCCTAGGCAGGTAACGTCACTTCCATTCTGCTGTGTTTGTGGATTGCCAGAGTTTCTTATGTTGATAGGGACCCTTCAGACTCCTTCCTTCCTGTTAAATGTTTAGAAATAAAGTTTTAGCAGTTTCCTTAGGAAGAAAGTGTATTGTTTCTTTTTTATTATTATTATTTCAGGGAGCCAAGTGGTGACACACCTGGTTGAGCACACATGTTATAATACACAAGGACCTGGATTCAAGCCGCTGGCCCCACCTGCAGGGGGAAAGCTTTACAAGTGGTGAAGCAGTGCTGCAGGTGTCTCTGTTCTCCCCCACCTTCTCGATTTCTGGTTGTCTCTAGCCAATAAGATAAAAATTTTTTTCAATTGTTTTATTAGAGTAATATTAACTTACAAGGCAGTTGTTGTGACCTGGGCACAATAAAATAGCTAATAACCAAACCAGATAAAGAGCCCACAAAACTAAAAAACAACACATAATAACCCCATTTAAAAAATGGGGAGAGGACATAGAATTTTTACCAAAGATAATATCCAGATAACCAATAAACAAAAAAGTGCACAGAGTTGCTGATTTCTCAGAGAAATCCAAATAAAGACAACAGTGAAATATCACTTCACACCTGTGAGAATGTCATATATCAGAAAGAACAGAAACAACAAGTGCTGGCAAGGATGTTGGGGAGAAAGAAACTCTCATGCATTGTATTAACTCTTAGAGCTACGAACTGCAAGGCTCAACCAGGTTCAGAGGTTCAGAGAATCTTCAGGGCTTTGTCTGGTTTTCCTGCAAATGCTGATTTTCATTTTTAGGCCCTTGTCAAGTGTAAGGAATGTAGTGTAGCAACCCTGGTCTGCAGCCTTATCACTCCTGAGTTAACTACCACGAAAAGCAGTTTCTCTGCCTACGCTCACTTTCTCAGTCTCAGAAGGCCTTGCTAATTGGCATATGGCTTGACTACATGTGCATAACTTGCTTCACTGGACCTTTCCAGTGAGTTCTATTTCTAACCAGGCAACTTAACTGGCCATTCATGTGGCCACTGTGACTGAGAGTCCCCCAGGGGACTCTGGGAGAAGTTAAGGCAGTATTATCACTGAATGAAGGAGAATTCCCCAGAATTGATGGCTAAGAGTCAGGGTTTTTACTGTGATGCCCACAGAGACTTCATTGTCAGCCAGAAAGCCCATAAGTATTTGGAGTCCTTACAAAGAGAGAACCTCCTGGGGACAGTGCTCTAGAAGTTCAGAACCCTGAGGGAGGGTCTTGATTTTCAATTTGGCTCCAGAGAGCCACTGAAGGCTACCATAGAAAATAATCAAGGGGGTCGGGTGGTAGCACAGCAGGTTAAGCACACATGGCGCAAAGCACAAGGACCAGTGTAAGGATCCCTGTTCAAGCCCCCGGCTCCCACCTGCAGGGGGGCGGGGGGGGAGTGGTCGCTTCACAAGCAGTGAAGCAGATCTGCAGGTGTCTATCTTTTTCTCACCCTCTCTGTCTTTCCCTCCTCTCTCTGTTCTATTCAGCAACCACAACAACAATAATAATAACCACAACAATGATAAAACAAGGGCAACAAAAGGGGAAAAAATGGCCTCCAGGAGCAGTGGATTCATAGTGTAGGCACCAAGCCCCAGCAATAACCCTGGAGGCAAAAAAAGAAAAGAATAGAATAGAAAAGAAAAGAAAAGAATCAAATGAAGCAAGCCTCTATCCATTCCTCATGCCTCTGAAACAGGCTTATAGAACTAACTTGGCAATTTGCTCTGAATTTTTTTTAAGCTTGGGAGGAGTTTGCAGTTGAATTGGGTGGTGGGGTGTTTTCTGATTTAATGACATGTTCCTGAGAGATTGCTGTGTGGTGGGCAGTGTGAAGGTATAAACATGGTTTTGAGATGTGCACTGGCTCTGGGGAGAGGCTGGACACACAAAGAGCCACAGACCAGTCAGGGGAAAGGCTTACAGTCCCGCTGAATTGTGTCTGGAATGAGTCCCCCCACCCCCAGCCTGTTCTCTCTAATCACAGTTCTCCTTGCCTGCCAAGTGCATTCTGGACTCGGTGTCTCCATTTGCCTTGCTGAGCCCACATGGACAGCCTCCCCCGCACCCTGTTTCAGTTCCTTCTATCTCCTGTCAAGGTCACTGCTAGTTCCATCTCTGCAAGGTCTTCTCAGCCCCCAGCCTGCCCCAGTTCTCAGGGTGACAGGAGCTTTAGTGTATACCTGGGCGACCTACCTTTAATCTCCGAGTTATAAAAAGGGGAGTGGGGGGCCATCTATGCTTGACTCACAAAGTTTTGGGAGGATCAGTTGAGACAAGGGTCATGAGGTTCCATTACTATAAGGAAAGGGTTTTCTTCCCCTGCACCATTTTAATGGAAAGAATGGTTTCAGCCTGAGTAGAATGACATTTTGTCCTGATTTATTGGACTAAACCCACACTGAAACGCATAGTGAAAATCATAAAATTCTCTGTACTTGCCCTGCTGGAAGGCATCAGATGCACTGTGGCACAGATTCGATTATTCGAATCTGATGAATAGCTGCAATTTTCTGGCCCTGTAAGCTGTGGTGGAGCTGCTTCATTATTGATGAGGCTGGTGTCCACATCGGACGCCTCTGCAAACCTAGGAACACCTGGCGGGGGAGGTTGTCTTCTACTCCCAACAGCATGACTGCTGAGGAAACTTGAAACTTGTTCCCCAGGAGGTGAGATTTCCCCAGATGTGTAAAGGTGGGGCTGTAGAGTTTGGAGTCTGCTGTGTGTCTGACCTGCATTTGAGGAGAAATTAAAAATCAGTCACTCATCATGACTTATTCTTGCCAACTAAATTTTTGGAGCCACTAATCTGTGTGGCTAGGGTCCCAGCATGTGAATCACATGTATAATAGCCACCTCTGCTTCCCTGAGTTTGGCCTGTCACCAAGTCTTACTGAGGCTCACTGCTCTCCCCTGACAAAACAGGGTCACAGTGACTGCCTCCTTGGGAGGATGGGAGGCTCAGTGTGTGGATATTTATGAAGCACCCACAAGCACATTTCTATTGGGTGTGTGCTCTTTTTCATCACCCTGTGGTGCCCAGCACAGAGCTTGCTCATGCTGGGTGCCAACAGATAGGTGGAGGATGTGTGCATGGGAGCAGATGCTGGGAGAGGCTGCTAGTGGCCCAGGTGACAGAGCATGGGCTACCTGAGGGGCCGTGCTGGGGGACAGGGCCAGGGCTGAGGTGTAGGCCATGCTGAGGCTCTTGGCATTTGTCTTAGAGGAGGAGGGAACCAGCAATACATACACTCTCTCCCCCTCCCTCCTTTTCTCTCTCTCTCTCTCTCTCTCTCTCTCACACACACACACACACACACACACACACAATCAAGTTATTGAGGAAATGTTAATTTACATTGTTGTTGCCACAAGGATGCAGTTTCATATCTCTCTCCATGTCACCATACCTCACCCTCCACCCAACTGTCATCTTTCTCTAACATAGGGCTCTGTGTCCATATCCTCTTGGGACATTCCCACCTACCTTGCTCTTCTGTGTCTTCAGATCTCCAGCCCCATTGTTAAGACAGGAAACAGACATGGTTGGAATTATTGCTCTAGGAGAAAAGACTGAAAATAATGTGGCAAGTAATACAGAAAACCTTGAGGCAACTGACCCTTGTGTGGAACAGGGGTAGATGGACTGGTGTTGTAGTGTGTGTCCAGAGAGGACTGGGAGGGGCAGAGCCCCAGGGTAGGAGAGGGGCCAGGATGGGGATAGATTGGATATGGGGGCATGAGGGTGTGATGAGAACTCAGAAATGACTCGGAGGATTTTAGCCTGGATGACTGTGTGTGTAACAAAGCCAAAAACTGAGCTGGAGTAGAGAGGAGGAGGTCTGGGGTGAGGAGGAGACATATAATACATTCAGATGACTTGATGACTATACTATGTACACAAGCCCACAGAGAGCTGTTTTCAACTGTAAAAAATAAAGCATGACTTAAGCCTAACCCACTTTCCTGACTCCTCTAGGAACTTTAGTCACAAACTAAAGTTCTGAATGACCCATAGACAGATAGAATCCAGAACAAGCTGTGTTGTCATTCCATGGAGGCTGCTAAACAGAGAAAGTAGACTTCTTAGTTAACTCAGATTCTCCCAAAGCCCCATGGTTCATAGGAAACCTGGGAAAGAAATACTGAATGGCCCTTGAGATTCAGCTTCGAGTCCTGACTGAGACCTCAGGAATGTCATATAGTCTCTTTGAGTGGCTTTTTATTTATGCATAAAATAGGGCTCTTTGTACCACTTTGTAAGACAGAAATATGTCCAGGCCATGTAACACATAGCGTGACATATTGTAAATAGTAAATATTATCAGCTGCTGCTTCTATTTGTGGTTGCTATATCCTGTTGTTGTGCTGAATAAAGAGATAACTGCCTACAGCTCAACCATGATTCCCTGTTCGGGCGCCATTATGTCGGACTAGCGTCGCGAGCGGAGACAGACGACCAGGGACTCATGGTTGAGCTGTAGGCAGTATATCTTTATTCATGCAGGACGCAGTACAATCTAAGCCGAGCTAGACTAAAACTACTATTCTGTCCTTATATATACTGGCCAAGTAGGGTGGAAACAGGATATGACATAGAGAGGGTGGAGCGAAAAGTGACTGGCGCAAATCAGGGTGTACTACGAGAGGGGGCGGAGCAGAAACACATCATGAACCAGTGGGGATTAAACCAATGCCCTGCAGTGGTTATGTAAATAGAATACAGTGGTTATGTAAATTGAATACAGTGTTAAGCAGGGGGTATTAAACCAATGAAACAGAAGGGCTTTTTAGAAGCAGAATTAGAAGCATACCAACAATATCCAGCCATACTTTTGGGCTTGTCAGGGGCTGGGCAGTAGTGCAGTGGGCTAAGCACACATGGTGCAAAGTGCAAGGACAGGCACAAGGATCCCAGCTCTAGCCCCCAGCTCCCCACCTGCAGGGGAGTCACTTCACAAGCAGTGAAGCAGGTCTGCAAGTGTCTTTTTCTCCCCCTCTCTGTCTTCCCCTCCTCTCTTGATTTCTCTCTGTCCTATCCAACAACAAGAGTAGCAACAATGACAACAACATTAATAGCACAACAACAAAATTGGGGAAAAAAATGGCCTCCAGGAGCAGTGGATTTGTAATGCAGGCACCTAGCCCCGGCGATACCCTGGAGGCAAAAAAAAAAATGTGCTTGTAATACATAAAATCTTTTTTAAAGTAACAATAAAACTTGCTTATTTCCTGTGCCTGGGGAAGAAGTGAGACCTAGTGTTTTTGTTTGTTTTAATGGCAAAAAAGTTCATTTTGAATAGTGTACTGTTTTGCCTTGTGTGCAATCCAAGTTCAAACCTGGCCTCTACTGCAGTGAAGGAAGTTTCAGTGTTGTGGTCGCTCTCTGTCTCTGCCTTCTCTGTCTCTGTCTAGAGGAGAAGGGGGTGGGGGAGAGGGTAAACTAATGTACTATTCTGCTCTAATAGGCGGTGCTGGTTAGTGAACCTGGCTCCTCATATATGCATATCTTGTGCTCTACCAACTGGACTACTTTCCCAGCTGTAAGACCTAGTCTTAAATGTTATATATTCATGAAACAAGAGTGAAGTTTCCATGGTTATGGGAAGTCTTGCTCATTCATTCATTCATTTATTCGAATGTCAGCAGCAATTGAGGCCATCCTAAGGAGCCACAGGCTTGTAGGGGAGACCAGCCTGAAAACACATCAGGATGGTAAAATAATAGTGTCATTATTATTGAAAATAATAACAATAGTGGTTTTGTAAAGTTCTTGGGCATCTAGAGGGAATGTACCCTCTACAGGCAGAGGAGCAGAGAGGACTAGACTGAGCAGGAGTGTGTTCTGGAGCTGGGCCAGAATATGGGAAAAGGTTTGCTAGGTGGCCAAGGATATGGGTACTCCTTGATGGAAGTGACCTGAGAAACCCTGGGGCCTCACCCAGCAGGTGTGGAGAAGAGCCCAGGGGAGGGTGGAGAGGTGACTTCCTTAGGTGCCATCCTAGGTATGGAATGTGAAAGTGTGGATGATAAAAGCCAAGGTTTAAGGTGTGGATGCAGTGGTCTGTGCTTTGGAGCAATTCCTTCAGCAAGTACAAGAGAAATGGGGTGCAGAGGGGAGGAAGGAAGTCAATCAGCAATGAGGGAACTGAAGTATGGGGTTTTCCAGAGAGAAAGTGTGAGGCAGAATCAAGAGACACCCAGGATGCTGAACTAACAGAACTTAGTGACCATTGAAAGGTGGGCAAGTGGGGGTAACTAGAGTCTCTGGTTCTCTGCTTTGCTGGTGGGGAGGAGGGAAACAGTTTCATTCTAGGACATGAGTTGGGCCTGGTGGGGAAATGCCTGAGAGGAGGGTCTGTGGAGTGAGGACAGCAGTGGAATGGCAGCTGAGTGTCAGCCTCTCTGTGGACTTCAAAAATATGTATTTCATGATAGAGAGATACAGAGATAAAGATAAGAGAGAGACCAGAGCACTGATCAGCTCTGGCTTGTGGAGCTGCTGGGAATTGAGCCTGGGACCTCAGAGCCTGAGGCATGAGTCTTTTGCAGAACCATTATGCTGCATCTCTGTGGATTCTGAATGGAGAACCACCTAGCTAGGAGCACATAGGGGATCCACTTCCCTGTGGGCTAGGGAAAGCTGCCTGTGCATTTGTCTAGCCAGGGCCTGTTCATCCAGAGCACTCAGGAACCAACTGTTTTCACTGGCCTTGCAGGTAGTGACTGACTGTGAAAGGGATGTCTTCCATCTCCCAGAGTCTCTGAAGATGGTGTCCCTAGTGGCTTTGCCTTGGCTCTGCAGTCCTCTGCTGTGTGCACTTGACACACTGGATCCTCCAAATTTTGTTTTGGTTGGACTAACTTTATTCTTTTCATTTCTTCTTTCCTTTTTGCCCACTTATATAAACAACCACAGCACATGGGGACAGGCTGGAGCAGTCCAGGCAGAGAAGCAGCTGGCCTCTCAGTATCTCAGAAAGATCAGCTCTGGGTGCTTGGGATCAGGTGGGCCTTTCCATGTGGTGTCTCAGATGCCAGGCTGCGGGCTGGAGAGGAGATGATGATAAGAAAGAGCTAACAGACCTCTGGACTGAGTCTCTGTGGCACCACCCCTCCTAGCTGTGGCCCCTCCTCTTCTGTCCAGGGGCCTTGCATGCTCAACAGGGAAAGTCAGAAAGTAAAGCCAGCGGGAAACTGGAAGTTGGACGGGTAAACATGGAGAAGTCTTTCTCTTCCAGAAAACTGCTCCTTCCATGTAGCCTTAGTATACCTTTTATTTGCACATTAAAAAAATTACTGATGTCATAGCAAGTTAAGCACACATGGCGTGAAGCACAAGGACCGACATGAGGATTCCAGTTTGAGTTCCCGGCTCCCCACCTGTGGTGTGGGGAGGGGTCGCTTCACAAGCAGTGAAGCAGATCTGCAGGTGTCTTATCTTTCTCTCCCGCTTTCTATCTTCCCCTCCTCTCTCAGTTTTTCTCTGTCCTGTCCAACAATAATGACAGTAATAGCAACAATAACAATAATAACAACATGGGCAACAAAATTGGGGAAAAAAGGCCTCCAGGAACAGTGGATTTGTAGTGCAAGCACCGAGTCCTAGCGATGACCCTGGAGACAAATGATAATAATAATAATAATAGTTTTTTTAAATTACTGATTTATTTTAATGAGAGAGAGAATGAGAGCCCTCACCAGAGGGCCCATCTCTTCCACAAGGGGATTCAGGGTCATTGCCACTGGACGTTTAAAGTTTTCAAGAAACACTTAAGGATCTCCATTAAATGAGAGTTCTCCTATTTGGCTTCAGTTCTTAAAAAAATCAGCACTAATGGCTGGGTGAAGACCACCTGAGGGCCAGAATAAGCCAGGGACTGTGGTTGGTGTCTTCCAGGCTAGACAGGCCTTGCTGACAGTCTGTCTGAGCTGACACACTGATTTATCACCTGAGGAGGAAAAGTGTACCCTTCCTAGGACTGAGTTTGCCCCATGAGCCTCTTTGGCTGGGGCCAGCTGAGTCCTTTTCTAGGAGTCCATTTTCTTATCAGTACAATGAAGTCTAGGGTTCAGTCAGTGCTATTTGATACACATCCCCATCCCCCCCACACACTTTCATAGCAAAATCTGTGTTTAAACCAATTTTTTTTTTTAGTTACCACCAGAGTTATCACTGGGGCTTGGTGCTAGCACTATGAATACTGCTCCTGACAGCCACCCCACCCCCCATTTTATTTGATAGAACAAAGAAACTGAGAGTGGAGGGCAAGATAGAGAGGGAGAGAGAAAGATAGATACCTACAGACCTGCTTCACCCCTATAGGTGGGGTCCTTGCATGTGGTAATGTGTGCACTTAACCAGGTTTACCACCACCTGGCCCCAGCTCAAACCAATGGGGAAGAAGCCACAGTGTCCATGATTGAGAACAACCAGAGCTGCCCCAGTCACAGGGAGAGTCTGGAATTCTCCCTGAGGCTGCCCTTTGCCTTCCCCCACAGAGTGTCTCTGCCAGGCTCTACAGAACAGTGTGGTAGCTGCCCCCACCTGCCAGCTGGTGCTCTGTACCCTCCCCCACGCCCACTCCCAACAAGCCCTGGTGCTCTGTGGTTTGCCTGGGAGAATTGCGGGGTAGAGGAGAGCACATTGTGGTGGGCCTGCGTCATATCTAGCTCCTCACCAAAGTGTGCTCAGACGCTGGCACAGAGTGACCAGCCAGCTCTGGGTGCTCCCACACCGACTGGGTGCTTCCCATGCTGTTTTGCCACCTGATATCAGCTCACCTAGGTGAGCATCAGCCTTTCCATGTCACAGGTGGATCAACCCAGACAGAAAAGGGAAGTGAGTGACTCACAAGGTTACTTGACTGGAACATGGAGGATCTAGATTCCACCCAGGCCTGTGAGGCGGCACAGGCTACTTCCTTATCTTAGGGCCCGTACCCCCACTCCCGATATTCCTCACTGAGACCTGCCCTCCTCCCAGAGGCAGTCCTGTATCCCTGTGAATCTGGATCCCGGTAATGATGGTCACTATCACTGTGTTTCTGTGGCATGTTTCATTTTTATAAAGTCCCTGTAGATAAGATCTTATTTAGCCAGTGTTGGGGTTTGGTTCAACTAAGCAGGACTCTTGTTTTTGTCACCCTGTAGGAAGGAGACCCCTCTGAGCCCAGAAGTGCTGAGGTGACAAGGAAGCCCAAGGCTACTGCCCCCTCTTCGAACAAGAGGCCCAAGAAGGAGACCAAGAAGAAGCGGTAGAAGAGGAAGCCTGCAAGGCCAGGTGGGCCTGGCGAGGGCCTTGGGGGGCAGCGCTCCTGGCACTCAGCAGCCTGTTCTCTTCCTCTGTCCACCAAGGTCTGGACAGTCTGGCCGCAGCTGGAGCTGACCTTTTCCTCCCTCCTCCTGCTGCCTCCATGGCAGTTTAAAGGGGGTGAAACACCCTGTGAGCAGAGACTGTCTTAGGTTTTTTCAGCAGTCAGATCAGCTCACAGAGTCCTGACTGAATCATTGTGTCCAGCCTTTAGTCACCCACCTTGTAGATTCACGCTACATGTCAGAATCATTATCCAGTACCGACAGACACTGCTCTCTCCAACTATGTGCATCGCTGAACCCCAGCTAGCCAGGCATCTTTGTCTCTGTGCAGATGGAGCCAGACCAGGCCTTCCCTAGTCATTGAGCTTAAAATGCCCTGGCCAAAGCCACAGTAGAAGTCCCACTAGTGCAGTAGCCAAGTCCGAAAAATGCCTCGCCTGAGAACCAGCCAAAAACCTGGTTCCCCTCTGGCATATGGAAGGGGTTTGACTGAATGAGCTCATACTTCTTGGGCCCAAACTTCCTGAGCCTTCCAAATAAGATGCTAGTCAATCTGAGAACAGCCTCCTGTCAACCACATTATATTCAAGGTGTGTCTTTTACCTTCATCTGTACCCCCCTCCAACTCCCACGCTTTCACTCCTTGACCAGTGAGAAAAGTTATTTGGTATCTGGAGAAATAAATGTCAATAAATGACCTGCATGCCGAGCCTCCTGTGTCTTGTCTCCTGTGTGATGCTGAGGTGAGGGGGACCTGGGTGCCTGCTTTAGGGCTGAGGGAAGGGCTCCCCCCCAGAGAAGTGGGACTGTGCAACCCGATTGGATTGTGGCCCTGCAAACAGAGCCATGGACAAGTTTTCAGGAAGGTCCAGCTAGTGGCTTCGTGAAGCCCTTAGTTACTGGAAACACTTGTGAACATTGTATGTGTTAGAGTTTCCATTGGCCTCAGGCCCCACTCATTCTCCAGGTTCCGTTGCCCCCAGGAAGATACTACTTCCTGTCTTCAAAGGGCTTGGGAAAAAACAGGCCTCGTGTGGTGTGGGGCCACACAGTCCTGTCAGTCAGGTGCCCCAAATCAGCTACCAACGAAAGGCCTCCACCTGCGGAAACTTGGATCTGCTGCCAGATACTTTCCCAAACATCGCAACTGCTGTGGAGGAACTTAAGGGAGGAGGGTGTACCAGCTCCATCTCTCGAGAGATGGCTGGGAAACTGAAGTTAGCACTGAGAGCCTTTTCCTAGTTCTTTGGCAAGTATTTAGTGAGTGCAATAGTCTCAGTGCTGTGAGGGGCCCTGCCAGACAGTGGAGGGTATGGCAAGAGCTCTGGGGCGGGCCAGATGGTGGCATACCCAGTTGAGCACATGTTACCTTGCACAAGGGCCTGGGTTGGAGCCCCTGGCGCCCACCTGCAGCGGTGGGGGCTGGGGCTTCATGCGCGGTGAAGTAGTTCTGCTGGTCTCTCACTCTTGCTCTCAGTCTCTCTCCCTCCTTGTCTGTCTATCTCCTCTCAATTATCTGTCCTATCAAATAAAATTGGGTGGGAGATGGGGGAAAGGCCACTGGGAGTGGTAAATTTGTAGTGCCAGCATTTAACACCAGCAATAATCCTCATGGGGAAAACAAAACAAACAAAAAAACTGCTTGACACCTTAGGGTAAGAGTTTTTACTGCACTAAGGGCCCAACTTGGTCAGACACTAGCATGAGAAAGGGCTTCTGCTGAACATTTCTGTTCAGACATTTACTTAGCGTTTCTTAGTTACTTCACCATGCTATAAAATGCTACAGTTGTGTTGTTTTAAGACACTAAGTGTAGTAATTTGTTAGAGCAGCACTAGTAAGTGAACACACCTTAATTCCCTCAGGTTACTACTGGAGAAAGCCTTCTCTAATTGTTTAATTAAAAATGGCAATCTTGGGCCAGTGAAATAGCTAATTAAATAGTGTGTTACTTTGCCATGTGTGAGATCCTGGTTCAAGCCTAGCCCCCAGCATATCAAAGGAACTTTGGTGCTATAGTCTTTTTCACTCCTTTTCTCTCTGCCTCTTTATCTTTAAAAAAAAAAAAAGTTATCTTGGGAGCTGGGCGGTAGTGCAGCGGGTTAAGTGCACGTGGCACGAAGCGCAACCACCAGCCTAAGGATCCCGATTCGAGCCCCCGGCTCCCCACCTGCAGGGAAGTCGCTTCACAAGCAGTGAAGCAGGTCTGCAGGTGTCTATCTTTCTCTCCCCCTCTCTGTCTTCCCTTCCTCTCTCCATTTCTCTCTGTCCTAACAACGACAACATCAATGACTACAATGATAAATACAACAACAACAAAACAAAAAGGACAAGGGCAACAAAAGGGAAAATAAATAAATCTAAAAAATAATTAAATAATAATAAAAAGTTATCTTAAATTTTATAGATGAGGGGCTGGGTGGTGGCGCACCTGGTTGAGTGTACATGTTACAGTGCTCAAGGATCCGGCTTCGAACCTCTGGTCCCCACCTGCAAGGGGAAAGCTTTGCAAGTGGTGAAGCAGGGCTGCAGGTGTCTGTCTCTCTTCCTATCACCTCCTTCCCTCTCAATTTCTGGCTGTCTATCCAATAACTAAATAAAGATTTAAAAAAAATTTAAATCTGATTTAATTAAAAACATTTTTTATACATGAGATTATTCCATATTCATTCTTTCTGGCTTACCTCATTTTTAAATTTATTCATAAAATGGAAACACTGACAAGAATATAGAATAAGAGGGGTACAAGTCCTACCACCAGAGCTCTGTATCCCATTCCCTTCCCTGATAGCTTTCCTATATATTTTTTCATATTTTATTTATGTTCCCTTTTGTTGCCCTTATTGTTTTTTGTTGTTGTAGTTATTATTGTTATTGATGTTGTTGTTGTTGGATAGGACAGAGAGAAATGGAGAGGGGAGGGGAAGACAGAGAGGGGAAAGAATAACAGACACCTGCAGACCTGCTTCACTGCTTGTGAAGTGACCCCCCCTGCAGGTGGGGAGCCAGGGGCTCGAACCAGGATCCTTACGCCGGTCCTTTCCTTGCGCTTTACGCCACATGCACTTAACCCACTGTGCTACCGCCCAACTCCCAGCTTTCCTATTCTTTAACCCATGGGACCCAGCACCACCATGGGGTACAGAAGGTGGAAGGTCTGTCTGCCTTATGTAATTGCTTCCCGTTGACATGGGTGTTGACAGGTTGAGCCATACTCCCAGCCTGTCTCTCTCTTTCCCTAGTGGGGCAGGGCTGTGAGGAAGCAGAGCTCCAGGATACAGTGGTGGGGTCATCTGCTCAAGGAAGTCCAGTTGGCATCATGGTAGCATCTGGAACCTGTTAGCTGAAAAAGAGTTAACATATAAAGCCATACAAATTGTTGACTAATCATGAACCTAAAGGCTGGAATATTGCAGATGTAGATTTGGGGTCTCTGTTTTGGAAATAGCTAGTAGGTCTATTTTGGATATATTCCAAAGGGCCCGTGACTTTATTAGTTTTTGCTTGAGCCTGACATCTGATATGCAGGTGGACCCCAGTTACTGTCTTGGGAGATGATGTCATGGCTGGGAAAAGGGCCAGAAAGCTGTATCAGGGAAGAAAGTAGCTACCTAATATGGGAAAGGGGTATAAATATTGTTGACTGTAAACCCCATTGATTTGATCTGCTCTGGGGACCATATTCAGCTTAGGAGCCTATGTGACCTCAGCATCCCTGTAGATCTGAGCTTGCGTTCTGTGGTTATCAGTAGGAACGTTCCAAGCTTCCGCAATATCAGGACCCATCTTCCTCAGGTGTAGCACAGAGTATGTTGTCTAGCCTCCCTTCGGATGATGGAACACACTCTCTACCACTGTTGATCCAAGTTGAGGGCAAGGTCCTATGGGGGTCCATAAAGGGGTCTGTTTTGTTCCTGATATAGATGACCGGTAACGATGGAGAGAAGGATTTATTCGAGATCTAGGCCCATCACCCTCCACCCAGAGATTTTTACTTTGGTGCCCTACTCCAAACTCAATCAGATCCTGCTTTGAATTTCCCTTTCTGTGTAGTCCTGGGATTCCCACACAAACACAATGAGCCTAGACCTCGAATAGATCCCTCTCCCCATTATCATCTCCATCAGGAACAACATAATGGACCCCTTTGGGGGTCCCCATAGGACCTTTCCCTCAGTGTGGATCAACAATGGTTGGATACTCAAAGGGGGGTTGGATACTCTATCTACTACCTGAAGAAGATGGGTCCTGAGTGGTGCTCTGGTACTGCTCTCATAAAAAAAAATAAACTCAGTTGCCAAATAATTTGGTTATAGCAATAACTGTTGCCTTCTTAAACCCTAAGACAGCAGGAACCTTCTACTTCCTTTATAAAGCCCAAATTTCCCCCAGTCCTGGAACTTTTAGGGTGGGGCTCACTTTCCAGCATGCTTCTCTCAATTCATAACAAATGATACTGTATCTGCTGATCCGAACCTATTCAATGCAATGAATACCACCTCGACACGCTTCCCTTTGGAATGTGTCCAAAGACGTCAGGCCTGGAATGTCAACCCTTCAGCCTTGTTACTCAGGTGAGACCTTTCCTTTCTCATAGGACTCCTTAATTCCATTTCAGGTAGTCCACTTGCTAACAAAGCCTCAAAATCTAGATATAGACCAGGTCCCATGAGATAGGGCAGATGTTCACATGTTTCCATAAATTAGGGCAAAATATATACCTTAAAGCAAAAGTGCACAATAGTCTGCAGTGAGTCAATAAATGAAGCAAGCAAGTAGAAAGACCTAAAAGATACCTTAAAGTACCTAATGAAAGTTCCTACTTAAATCTAGAGACCATCCTTACCTACTTCTCATTACACTTCCCTCAGTCACTCCAAAAGTAACCTTATCAAAGTAAGGACTATAAAAGCTGAATAAGGACAAGAGACTGGTATACTTTAATGATGACTCTTTAGTCTCTATCAGGCCACCCCATCAGTTGGGACCCTAGTAGGAGAGTCCTGGTTTACCTCATTTAACACTATTCCTTCATCACTTTTAATAGTTAAGTACTATTCCATGGTGTATATATACCATACTTTTATTTATTTATTTTTTTTACATTTTCCCCCTTTATTGGGGGATTAATGTTTTACAATCACCAGTAAAAACAACAGTTTGTACATGCATAGCATTTCTCAGTTTTCCACATAACAATACAACCCCCACTAAGTCCTCTGCCGTCCTTTTCCAGGACCTGCACTCTCCCCCCACCCACCCCAGAGTCTTTTACTTGGGTGCAATACACCAACTCCAGTCCAAGTTCTGCTTAGTGTTTTCTCTTCTGATCTAGTTTTCAAATTCTGCCCGTGAATGAGATCATCCCATATTCATCCTTCTGTTTCTGACTTATTTCACTCAACATGATTTCTTCAAGCTCCATCCAAGATGGGCTGAAAATAGTGAAGTCACCATTTTAAATAGCTGAGTAGTATTCCATTGTGTATATAGACCACAACTTGCTCAATCACTCATCAGTTGTTGGACACCTGGGTTACTTCCTTAAGGAACAAGAACAGAAAGGGGAATACAAAGTCAAACTTGGACTGGTTTGATTCACTGCAAAGAAGCAAAGGATTCTGAGGAAGCATGGGTGGGAGAGAAGTGGGGAAGGTCCTGGTGCATGATGATGGAGAAGGACCTAAGCTGGAGGTGACAGTGTTTTGCAGACACCTATCATGGTGAGATGGGGAATTACATCCATGTGCCAACAACTGTACTGTAAACCACTAACCCCCACCCCCACCTTCCACCCCTCCCCCCAAAGTGGTAATTAGGGCTAGGCAGTGGCACATCAAGTAGAATACACATTACCATGTGCAAGGACCCAGGTTCAAGCCTCTGTCCCCACCTGCAGAGGGAAACTTCAAGAGTGTAAAGTAGTATTGTGGTGTCCCTTTCTCCCTCTCTATCTCTCCCTCCCCTCTCAATTTCTCTCTTGTCTCTAAATTTATGTATTTTTAAAAAAATGAAAAAGAAATGACCATCAAAGTGGTGGACTCATACTGCAGATATTGAGCCCAAGCAATAAACCTGGTGGAAATTTTTTTAAAAATTAAGAAAAAGTGATGTTGGGCTGGGGGATTACATTAGTCATGCAAAGATGTTCATACCTAAGGCTCTGTGGTCCCAGGTTCAATGCTCTGAGTAGTGTTCTGGTTTAAAGAAAATGAAAGAAAAGATAATAGAGAAGAAAGTAATGTTTCCTCAGAATTTCCAATCCTTTACCCCTTGTTTATTTCTTTAACACATACCCATCCCAACATACTTTATATTCTACTTACTTTGTTTCTCATCTTATACCCCAATTAGAATGTGAATTTGGGCCACCTGGAAGAGTCCACACATCTTGCATGTGCAGGGACCTGAATTTTTAAAAAATTTTTTATTTATACAAAGGAAACATTGACAAAACCATAGGATAAGAGGGGTACAACTGGGAGTCGGGCTGTAGTACAGCGGGCTAAGCGCAGGTGGTGGCAAACGCTAGAAGAAGCGCAGGTGGCGCAAAGCACAAAGACTGGCATAAGGATCCCGGTTCGAACCCCGGCTCCCCACCTGCAGGGGAGTCGCTTCACAGGCGGTGAAGCAGGTCTGCAGGTGTCTATCTTTCTCTCCTCCTCTCTGTCTTCCCCTCCCTCTCTCCATTTCTCTCTGTCCTATCCAACAACAACAACAACAATAATAACTACAACAATAAAATAACAAGGGCAACAAAAGGGAAAAAATAAATAAATATAAAAAAATTTAAAAAAAAAAAGAGGGGTACAACTTCGTGCAATTCCCACCACCAGACCTCTATCCCATCCCCTCCCCTGATAGCTTTCCTATTCTTTAACCCTCTGGGTATATATGGGCCCAAGGTCATTGTGGGATGCAGAAGGTGGAAGATCTGGCTTCTGTAATTGCTTCCCCGCTGAACACGGGCGTTGACAGGTTGATCCATACTCCCAGCCTGTCTCTCTCTTTCCCTAGTGGGGAAGGGCTCCGGGGAAGCAGAGCTCCAAGGCACATTGGTGGGGTTGTCTGTCCAGGGAAGTCTGGTCACAACCTGCTAGCATCAGGGAACCTGGTAGCTGAAAAGAGAGTTAACATACAAAGCCAAACAAATTGTTGAACAATCATGGACCTAACAGCTGGAATAGTGCAGATGAAGTGTTGGGGTGAGAGACCTGAATTTGAGCCTGGGCACCACATGGGAGTACCATGGATGACACCAGGGGGAAGCTCCACAAAAGCTGTAGCAGCGCTGTGGTGTCTTTCCCTGCCTCTCCCTCTCATCATCTAAAATAAAAAGGATAGAGAAAAATAATAATGTGAGTTTAGTGGCAGTGGTGGTAGGGTGGATCAGAAGTAGATCACATATCTTATATGCAAGAGACACTGGGTTCAATCTATGTTACCACATAAAATAGCAGTGGTGCTGACCTCTCTCTTTTCCCTTTCTCCATATCTAGGGATTCACTGCTCCAGACTGATTTTTTTTTTTTTCCAGATAGAAACAGAGTGATGGGGGTAGAATGCTGGTAGGAAGATACTGTAGCATAGAAGCTTTGGGATTGGGCTAGAACCTGAGTTATGCATCTGGCAAAGCAGCACACTTTCCAAATGACTATCCAATTTTACCAACCTATGACCATTTTCAATTAAAAAGAAAGAAGAGGAACTCCAAGAAGGGATTTTTACAGTTTCTTGCTTATAGTGTAGTCATCTGGGCTAGAAGAGTACTTTGTACATAGTAGGTGCTCAGTAAATATCTGTGGCATGAATGGTAGTAGGAAAAGGTAGTCTGCCCTGATAATACACTTAGGAGGGGGCCAGGCAGTGATGAATCTGCCTATGAACTCATTACAGTATGTAAGGACCCAGGTTGGACCCCTGGCCCCCGCCTGTAGGGGGAAAACTTCATGAGTGGTGAAGAGGGTTGCAGGAGTCTCTCTGTTCCTCTCCTTCTTTATCCCCCCTCCCCTCTCAGTTTTTCTGTCTCTACCCAATAACGAATAAAAAATTATTTAAAAAATAAATAAATTAGAATTTAAAAATTAAAAATAATAATACACTCAGGCGTATGCATGGCATGTGCTTAGGCCCTTTACATTATATGATTTTCATTCTGTCCTCACAGAACTTTATGAGGTTTGGTGATGTTATGGTCCCTTGATGACAGAAGGGACATGGAAGTGCCTGGATCTGAACTTTGGCTGTCAGATTCCTCTGTTCACTCTCACAGTCATGCTGTTGCTTCCTTCTTTTATGCCCTGGAACTCTTGAAAGGGTTTCTCTGATGGAGAAAAGATTAGGCCTATGTGCTGGGCCTTCACTACCCAAAGGACTAAATCACTAATGGTAAATGTATTTATCAGGCAGGAGAGACAGCATAATAGTGATACAAAAAGAATTTCATGCCTTAGGCTCCAAGGTCCCAGGATGAATCCCCTATACCACCATAAACCAGAGCCAGGCAGTGTTCTATGCTCTGGTGTCTATCTGCCTCTCTCTTTCTCTCTCTCTCCCCTCTCTCTCTCTCTCTCTCTCTCTCTCTCTCTCCCCCCCCCTCTCTCTCTCTCTCAACTAAAACAAATAAAATATATCTTTAAAAAGAATGTTTATCAGTGAAGAAGAGGCTCTGGGCTGAAGTGTTGTTTTTTTTTTAATCTTACTGAAGTAAAATTCACATAACATAAAATTAACTGTTTAAAATGTATAATTTAGTGGCATTTAATACACTCACAGTTGTATAACCACCTCCTCCACCTAATTCCTAACAGTTTTGTCATCCCAAAAGAAAACCCCATACCAATTACACAGTTTCTCCTCATTCCCTCCCCCCAGTTCCTGGCCATCACCAATCTGCTCTGTCTATAGGCAGGGGCTTGCTCATTGTGGATGTTTCATGTGAGTGGAATCATCCACGACAAACCTTTTTTTTTTTTTAATAGGACAGAGAGAAATTGAGTGAGAAGGGGGAGATAGAGACACAGAATCACCTGCAGGACTGCTTCACTACTAGTGGGCCAGGGGCTTGAACCCAGAGCTGTGCATCTGGTAAAATGTGCACTCTACCAGGTGTGCCACCACCCAGCCCTTAAGACAAGTCCTTTTATGGCTGGCTTCTTTCACTTAGCATGATGTTTCTGGATTCCATCCATGCTAAAGAATGTATCAGCACAGCATTTCCTTATTGACTGGTTAATATTCAGCTATATATTCAGATATATTATGCTCTGCTGTAGTAATGTACACATATGTATACAAGACTTTTTGAGAAGGCAATCTGGTGAATGAAATTTTAGAGTAAGGTAGCTACATTTTGAATCTGAAGTCCATGGGGAGGTAGCTGAGTGGTGTTAGGTAAGGGTGTTCATGTCTGATTTTCAGACAACCTTGCTGGAAAAATGAGACCCTATGAATATATATATATATATATATATATATATATATATATATATATATATTGCCTGAAGTACAGCAGATAGTCTATAAATGGTAACAGTGGAAACAATTATTCATTCAATTCATTCAAGGACAATTTTATCATTGGTGGCACAAAGGGAAACATCTTGGACCCTCAAGTGTGAGATCCTAGCTCTATCTCCAGCATTGTATGTTCCAGAGTAATGCTCTGGTTTTCTCTTATAAATAGATAAATAAATAAATAATTTAAAAAATATTCTGAATTGAGTCCAGAAATAGCTTATCCACTGTAGTGCACACTTTATCATGTGTGCAGAACCAGGTTTGAGCCCCTGAAAGGGGAAGCTTCATGAGCAGTGGGGCAGTGCTACAGTGTCCCTCCTCTTTGTTTTTCTCTCTCCTCCTCTACCTGAGATTGAAAGAGGGGAAAAAAAAAAGAATACAGTTTTCCAGGATCAGCGGCAGGCATATAGCCCTGCAAAACCCCAGTAGTGAAAGGAAGGAAAGGAAGGAAGGAAGGAAGGAAGGAAGGAAGGAAGGAAGGAAGGAAGGAAGGAAGGAAGGAAGAAGGGAGGGAAGGAAGACCTAAAATATTCTGATGGGAGTTGGTCGGTAGCACAGCAGGTTAAGCACACATGGTGCAAAGCGCCAACCTGCAGGGGAGTCGCTTCACAAGTGGTGAAGCAGGTCTGCAGGTGTCTGTCTTTCTCTCCCCCTCTCTGTCTTCCCCTCCTCTCTCCAGTTCTCTGTCCTATGTAACAACGACATCAATAACAACAATAATAATAACTTACAATAGCAATAAAAAAACAAGGGCAACAATAGGGAAAATAAATAAATAAAATTTAAAAATTAATTAATAAAATAAAATATTCTGACACTAAATCAACCACAAACTTGACTTTGTTGGAAGAAAAAAAAAAAAGAAAGCTCTCCAGTCCTGAAAAAAAACAAAGTTAAAAGAGGGCCTCCGGGGAGTCGAGTGGTAGCGCAGCGGGTTAAGCGCACGTGGCGCAAAGCTCAAGGACCAGCACAAGGATCCCAGTAAGAGCCCCCGGCTCCCCACCTGCAGGGAAGTCGCTTCACAGGCGGTGAAGCAGGTCTGCAGGTGTCTATCTTTCTCTCCCCCCTCTGTCTTCCCCTCCTCTCTCCATTTCTCTCTGTCCTATTCAACAATAATGACATCAATAATGACTACAACAATAAAACAACAAGGGCAACAAAAAAAGGAATAAATAAATAAAAATAAATAATTTTTTTTAAAAAAGCGGGCCTTCAAGACTGAGCTCATGTTTTCATTTGCTGAGTTCTCTATATTTCTAATAGAATTTGCCATTAGTTTATCCCTTCCTCTTTTATATCACAGACCTGTAAATCATGATGGTTGAAAGGCAGAATTCTAAATAAGCACATGTAAGGAGCTCACTATCAGCAGAGAAATGCAAATCAACAGTGCAATTCAGGGCATCACACTTCTGGCAAGCATATCAGACATATATAAAAAAAAAAGTGGCCCAAGAGGTGGCACAGTGGATAAAGCACTGGACTCTCAGGCATGAGGTCCTGAGTTCAATCCCCGGCAGCACATGTACCAGAGTGATGTCTGGTTCTTTCTCTCTCTCTCTCTCCTGCTAGCTTTCTTATTAATAAATAAATAACATATTAAATAAACTCATAAGGAGCCGGGTGTTTGCACACCTGGTTAAGTGTACATGTTACAATGTGCAAGACCTGTTACCCAGGTTTAAGACCCCAGTCCACACCTGCATGGGAAAAGCTTTGCAAGTGGTGAAGCAGTGCTGCAGGTGTCTTTCTGTCTCCCTCTCTATTTCTCCCTTCTCTCTCGATTTCTGGCTGTCTCTATCCAATAAATAAATAAAGATAACAACAACAAAAAAAACCTTGTACATCACAACAGAAGAAGAAAAAATAACCCAATAAAAATGTGGACCAAAGAACTGAAAAAATAGTTTTCTAAAGAACAGATGCACTTAGTCATATGAAGAAATGCTCTATTTCACTCATCTTTAGAGAAATGCAAATTACAAGTACACTGAAATTCTACCCCACACCTGTGAGAACGGTCTACATCAACAAAACAGGAAATGACAAGAGTTGGCAAGGTTGTGGAGAAAATTCCCACATTGCTGGTGGGAAGGTAAACTGGTGCTGTCCCTTTGGAAAACTGTATAAAGAATCCTTAAACAAGTAAAAACAAAGTTACTTTATGATCCAGCAATACCACTCTTAGGCATTTATCCAAAGGACACTCAAACACTAATTCAAAAGGACGTATACAGTCCTACGTTCTTGTTGGGCTTTGTTTTGTTTTTAAGCAGAACACTGTTCATCTCTGGTTTGTGGTGGTTGGGGGGATTTAACCTGGGATGTGGAAACCTAAGGCATGAGAGACTGCATAATTGTTATGCTATCTTCCCCACCCTACACCCCTCTGTTCATAGCTGCATTATTCACAATAACCAGAACAGACGCAGCCTAAATGCCCATTGATAGATCTGGATAAAGAAGTTATGGTATACACTTCTGAGAGGCATGACCATGGAGTAAAAGAAAACAGAACCAATCTCTCCCCAAACAACAAATATTTACAACTATCAAATTTACCAAAACTCACCAAATATAGCTGAGACATCCATAAAAGCAGCGCAGACTCAGCGACCAAGTTGCAGACGCTATCATGATTCCATCCTGACTTCCCTGGGCAGACGACCTCACCAATATGTCCTGGAACCTCACCTCTCCAGAGCCCTACCCCACTAGAGAAAGAAAGAAACAGGCTGGGGGTATGGATCAACCTGCCAGTGTCCATGCCCAGCAGAGAAGCAATTATAGAGGTCAGAATTTTTGTCCATACTCTCAGTAGGGGAGAAATGATAGGGAAAGATGACCAGAAAGCTCTGAACTCCAACTTCATCAGGAACCAGAGAAAGAAGAGGAAAAAATGAAGCGCATTCAGAAGTAGTAATAGGTATAAGTGTGACTTGGAGAGAGAAGATGGTACCATGGGAAAAAATGGGCAATATATACAAATATAAACAGATAGTTGTAGAAATAATAGTTAATCCACCCATATTTGCAACCTTGGGAGAACTGCTGTAACTTCCAACGGAGGGAATAAGGATAAAGAACTCTGGTGGTGTGAATGGTGTGGAATTAGACCACTGTTATCTTATAATTTTGTAAATTAATATTAAATCATTAATAAAATTAAAATATATTGAAAATTAAAAATAAAATTAAAAAAATTATAGCCTATATACTCCATGGAATACTACTTTGCAATAAAAAGTGATATTGTGTCCTTCGGGGCAAAATGAATGAAATTGAAGGTGATTATGCTTAGCGAAATCAGTAAAGAGTTGAAACTACTGGGTGGAAATAGATAGCATAGTTGTCATGCAAAGAGACTATCATGCCTGAGGCTCCTAGGTCCCAGGTTCGATTTCCCCACACCACCATAAGCCAGAGCTGAGCAGTACTCTGGTTAAAAAAAAAAAAAAAAAAAAAAGTTGAAGCTACTGGATGATTTCCCTTATATGTAGAATCTAAAGAAGTAGAACACATGAATTTGAAAAAACAAAACAACAACGAAAGAACAAAAACCAACAAAATAAACAACCCAGAAGTAAGCAAAATCTCTTTAAGACTTTGTGAAAATTATGGTGTAACCATATGGGGACACAGAATTTTGTGTGGTGTGAAACTATACCCTGTAATCTAACAATCTTGTAACCCACTATTAATAATAAATATCAATAAAAGTTTCTTGTAGAAATAATGTAAAAGGGGGGGGTGGACAGTAGCACAGCAAGTTAAGTGCCCATGACCCTTTAAAGCACAAGGATTGGCTTAAAGATCCCGGTTCGAGCCCCCGGCTCCCCACCTGCAAGGGGGTCGATTCACAAGCGGTGAAGCAGGTCTGTAGGTGTCTAACTTTCTCTCCCCACCTCTGTCTTCCTCTCTCAGTTTCTTTCTATCCTATCCAACAACAATGACAGCAATGATAATAATAATCACAACAACGAAATACAAGGGCAACAAAATGGAAAAAAATAATCTCTAGGAACAGTGGATTCCTGGTGTAGGCACGGAGCTTCAGTGATAACCCTGGAGGAGGAATGATAATAATAATAATAATAATAATAATAATAATTTAAAAGAAAAAAACTACAGTGCCGGGGGACTGACAGTGGCTTACCCAGTAGAGTACACATGTTATCATACACAGGGAACCTAGGTTCAAGCTTTGGGTCCTGAACCTGCATGGGAAGCTTCATGAGTGATGGAGCAGTATTGCAGATCACCCCCCCCTCTGCTTCTAAAAAAAAAAAACAACAACAACAATGCACCCACCAGAATAAAGTTGAAAGACTGATCACACCAGGTGTTGGAAAGCATGTGCAGTGATCTAACTCACTCATCGTTGGTGGGAGCGTAAAATATCATAATTATTTGAGAGTTTATTTTGAAAGTTCAGTGAATACTTTTTTTTCTTTCTCCTTTTCTTTCTTTCTCTCTTTCTTTCTTTCTTTCTTTCTTTCTTTCAGCTAGCAGGTGAAAGAGAAGGAGAGACAGAAGGAGAAATACCACAGGGGAGAGATAGCATAATGGTTATGCAAAAGGCTTTAATGCCTGATGCCCCAAAGTAAATCCCCACACCTTCATAAATGAGAGCTGTGCAGTGCTTTGGAAAAGCAAATAAACAAACTAAAACAAAACACTTCAGCAGTGCTCTACCACTTGTGAAGCTTACCCTTTGTGTGGAATTGAGCGTATCAATAGGATACACAAACTTGGGACATAGGTGTCCTGTGACTTTAAAATGAGAGACCGAGAGAAGGCAGTTCAGAGCACTTGTTTTGCATGTGTGAAGTCCTGGGTTTGATCCCTAGTACCACATAAGAGTGGCAAAAACAAACTATGCACCACTCCATGGATGATGGAGAAGTACTTGTGTTTTTTCTTTTTTTCTCTCTCATCAAAAATTAAAATAGGTCGGTTAGGGAGCTAGCACATAGAACATACATATAAGACTGAGGGCTTGAGTTCCAAGTCAATTTTCTAAAAGTCGTGGAAGTTCACCATTTACTTTTCCTGCAATGAAACCAGGGTACCTTCCACCCTACCAGACTTACTTGTTGCCTCCCTCCATGTCTCCTTGTAAGATATCCAAACCCTCCACCACCATCAGCAAGCTTCCTTCTGCCTAGTTTAAGAGGAGCAAATCTAAGTTCTTCTCAGCCTGTCCTTGAGAGTTCTGACATGGGTGAGCATCAAGAAGGACAATGTAATTTTTTTTTTTTTTTACCTCCAGGGTTATCACTGGGGCTTGTTGCCTACACTATGAATCCACTGCTCCTGGAGGCCATTTCCCCCCCTGTTTTTGTTACCCTTGTCTATCATTATAATTATTGTTGCTATTACTGTTGGACAGAACAGAGAGAAATCGAGAGAGGATGGGAAGACAGACAGGAGGAGAGAAAGACAGACACCTGCAGACCTGCTTCACCACTTGTGAAGCGACCCCCCTGCAGGTGGGGAGCCGGGGTTGAACCAAAATCCTTACGCTGGTTGGTGTGTGTGCTTCATGCCATATGTGCTTAACCCAGAACAGTACCATCCGGTTCCCTCTAATTTGGTTTTAACTAAGCCACATTCAGTTGCTCAACATTAAGAACGGCTTTTGTTGGGGGCTGGGAGCTTAATGACCCTGGTTCAAGCCCCTGGCTCCTCACCTGCAGGGGGGGGTTGCTTCACAAGTGGTGAAGCAAGCAGGTCTGCAGGTGTCTATCTTTCTCTCCTCCTCTCTGTCTTCCCATCCTGTTGATTTCTCCCTGTCCTGTCCAACAATAGCTATAACAACAATAACAATAACCACAACAAGGGCAACAAAATGGGAAAAATAGCCTCCAGGAGCAGTGGATTCATAGTGTGGCACTGAGCCCCAGCGATAACCCTGGAGGGGAAAAAAAAAAAAGTTTTAAAGAAAGAATGGCTTGTGGTCCGGGAAGTGGCACAGTGGATAAAGCATCGGACTCTCAAGCATGAGGTCCCGAGTTCAATCCCCGGCAGCACATGTACCAGAGTGATGTCTGGCTCTTTCTCTCTCCTCCTATGTTTCTCATTAATAAATAACTAAAATCTTAAAAAAAAAAAAAAAAAAAAAAAAGAATGGCTTTTGTTAAGTTTGGGCCAGAAGTCACTGAAAAAGCAATGTTGCTCCTGGTGATTTAGCTCAAATCATGGTAATTTCCTCACAAAAGAACTTGACCCCATAAGATGAAAAATAGACATGTCCCGGCTTCCTCGGCCTCTGTCTGCCTAAACTTCCCATCTTGAAAATTCTTTCTGCTTTGAAAGTCGGAAAATGTATTTCATGGTCTGCTTTTTCTCTGGAACTGGCAAGCAGTGTTGTGAATGAATCACCCAGCTTCTTGGGAATGGTTTGCTCCAAGAGCTCAAGGGGGATACAGGATGATAAACAACCTCCTGAAAGATCGCTCCTCCTCTTACCCTCATCCCACACCACCTTATGCAGACCAGCAGCCTGTGAGTTCATGGAGCCAGACAACCATTCAGCCGTCAGAGAAGGCTGGTCCAACCCCGTTTTGCAGATGAGGAAACTGAGACTTAAGCATTTATGGAAGAGGAGTCATGGAACAGGGCCAAGACCTTCTGAGTATGATTCATCTCCACTGATGGTGGGCTTGTGAACTGTGACTTCATTGCACTGTGCTTAAGCTTCTTCCTCTGAAAAAGTGATAGCTGGAATCATGATGTCCCTTCTTGATTTATCTCTCTTTCTCTTTTTCAATTACTACCAGGGTTATTGCTGGGGCTCAGTGCCTGCATAGCAAATCCACTACTCCCAGTGGCTTTTTTTCCCCCTCTTCTTTTTATTTGATAGGACAGAGAGAAATTGAGAGGGAGGGGGATAGAGAGGGAGAAAGAGAGGCCAGGTGGTGACACATCTGGTAGGTGCACATGCTATATATAAAGGAAGTTTCATGAGCGATGGAGCAGTGCTGTAGGTACCTTTTTAATAAAATTTTTTAAAGATTTTATTTATTTATGAGAAAGACAGGAGGAGAGAGAAAGAACCAGACATCACTCTGGCACATGTGCTGCCGGGGATTGAACTTGGGACCTCCTGCTTGAGAGTCCAAAGCCTTATCACTGTACCACCTCCCAGAACACTATAAAATATTTTTTATTTATTATTGGATAGAGACAGAGAGAAATTGAGAGGAGAGGGGGAAGTAGCTCTAGAGGGAAAGAGCAGAGACATCTGCAACCCTGCTTAACCACCCATCAAGCTTTCCCCCTACAGGGGAGGCCAAGGAGCTTAAAACTGGGTCCTTGTGCACTGTAATGTGTGCACGTAACCAGATGCACCACTGCCTGGCTCCAATGTCTCTTTTTCTCTTTCTTTCTCTCTCCCCCCCTTTCCTATTGATTTTTCTTTGTCTCCATCCAAGAAATGAATAAATAAAATATTTCTTCAAATAGAGAGAGAATTAGAAATAACTGCAGCACTACTTCACCACTCATGAAACTTCCCTCCTGCAAATGGGGACCAGGGGCTTGAATTTGGGTCTTTCATCATTGTAACATGTGTATATGCTCAACCAGTTGCACTGAAACCTGGCCCCTTCCCGTTTGATTTTTATTAAGGAGACTCTTAAGACTTTGCATTCATACAACCCTTTGTGAGAAAAGTACTGACTGAAAGTGGTGCTGTCTTCCCTCTACACAAGGACCATGGTTCAAGGCCCTTCCTTCACCAGGCATAAAGAGGTTCAGTTCAGTTGAGGTCAGTTCACAAATACACCCAAACTTCAACTCTGACCAGACACTGAGCAAGGCACTGGGGTGATTGTGGAGGGTCAAATGTGACCCCTGTCTTCAACCTGGGGAGGCCAGGTGGATACACAGACAATTACAATAGACTTCGGTGAGCCTGGTGATTTGGGGGAGGGCCCTCCCCTAGCCTGGGGGAGAGTCAGGGCAGACTTGAGGAACAAACAGGAGGAGGCAATGACCAAGTATGATGGGACTCCAGACAACTCCATCCTCTACTCTGGGACCAAGTCTCCCCAAAATACACTGGAAGGGGGTTAGTGCTGACTCTGCTGCTACTGGTCTCCTCACTTTGGACTCTGAAGTGGAGGAAGGCATTGTTAGTTTGTAAGCTCAGAAGGCACTTTGTCTAAGTCTGGGGAAATCGCTCCTGTTTGAGTATTTGAGACTTTGGCCCTATAAGCCCACAGGCCGCAGGGAGCACTAGGGCTCTGTTCTCCAGCTTCCACCAAGTCCCAGCTTGTGAGGAAACACCCTTGAGGGTGAGTCACCCTTCCCTCTCCTGACCCCAGCCCTGTCCTCAGCCACTGGAGAATTGCCACAGGCAGGAGAGGGCTCAAAGAAAGTATTTAAGAGAACAACTCTCTTGATGATATCAAGAAGGAAAATCTTTTCCTTAAGTGTCTGTCTTGGGCAGATGGCTGGAGTTCCTGACCCCGAATGGGCAGTGGTGTGCCCCAGATCTTCACTCCCTGTCTCTCTTCTGCTCTTACCAGCCAGATTTCACTTCAGGAAAGTGTAGGCCACTTGCTCTCCTCTCCAGCTTTCCTCCCATTCCCTCCAAGGAGATCCGGGTCCTGGCCTGCATCTGCTCTTCTTGGGTCAACTGTGGATGCTCTGGGCTTCAATTCCCTGGACACTGTGTTGTCCCTGCCTTTTCATGTGTCTTCCTGGCAATGCTTGACCCAGGAGAAGTCTCTTTTAGACAGGAGGGCTCCTTGGGGATCTGCCTGACTTCCTTCTCATGTGACACACAGAATTCTTTTCTGAGCTTCAGTCTCTTCATTAGTGAAAAGGCCATAATGATACTCCTTTTCCAAAGGGCTCATGAAGGGATTAAATGAGCCTGTATGCTTGAAGACACTTGGTGCCTGGTGCAGAGCAAAGGTGCTGGCTCAAATGGCATTTGATTGTTTTCAACATTTCCATGGATACCTAATAGGTTTCTCCATTCAGCCCCGACACTGCCCCCTCCCCCTAAAGTCAGTGGCAACTCCATCCACTCAAATGAAAGACTGGGAACCAGTCTCAATTCTGCCCTCTCTGCACGCCCACATTCCCGATCTAATCAAGGCCGGTGGGTGCTTCTTCCAAATGTGCTGGGATCACGAACTCCTCACCATGCCCTGCTTGGGCTGAGTCACTTCCACCCCTATTCCACATTCCCACTTCCACCTCACCCCCACTCTTGTTTCTGGAAGATTTCTGGCTTCCTTGCTGACCTTCCTGCCTCTAAATGGTGTTGTCCCCACCCCTGACGCACACACTCTCTCTCTCTCTAACTCTCTCTCTCCCTCCCTCTCTCTCTCTCTCCAAGTCCCTCTCTGTCTCCCTCTACCTCTCCCTCTCCTCTCCTCTCTCTCTCTCTCTGCAGTTGCCAAGGAGTCTTTCAAGAACACACAGTGTCCTGTATAAGACAGGTTTGGGCTGGAGAGACAGCAAAATGATCATACAAAAGCCTTTAAACCTGAGGCTCTGAGGTCCCAGGTTCAATCCCCAGTCCTGCCATAAGCCAGAATTGAGCAGTATGGTCTAAAAGAATAATAATAATAATAATAAAAAAGCACATTCCGGAGGTGGAGCTATTGGTATGCTTCTAAAAACCCCTTCTGTTTCATTAGTTTAATCCCCCCTGCTTAACACTATTCTATTTACATAACCACTTCATTCTATTTACATAACCGCTGTTAACAAGCACCACCCTCCCTCCAGGGCATTGGTGGTTCAGTGGTAGAATTCTTGCCTGCTCCGCCCCCTCTCCTTGTCATACCCTGATTTCTTTTTTTTTATTTTTTATTTTTTATTTAAGAAAGGATTAATTAACAAAACCATAGGGTATGAGGGGTACAATTCCACACAATTCCCACCGCCCAATCTCCATATCCCACCCCCTCCCCCAATAGCTTTCCCATTCTCTATCCCTCTGGGAGCATGGACCCAGGGTCATTGAGGGTTGCAGAAGGTAGAAGGTCTGGCTTCTGTAATTGCTTCCTCGCTGAACATGGGCGTTGACTGGTCGGTCCATACTCCCAGTCTGCCTCTCTCTTTCCCTAGTAGGGTGGGTCTCTGGGGAAGCTGAGCTCCAGGACACATTGGTGGTGTCTTCGATCCAGGGAAGTCTGGCCGGCATCCTGATGACACCTGGAACCTCATACCCTGATTTCTGCCAGTCACTTTTCTCTCCACCCTCTCTGCTTCGCATCCTGTTCCCACCCTACTGGGCTAGTATATTTATAAAGACAAGATTGTTTGTAATTTTTGGTTTAGCTTAGCTTGGTATAGATTACGCTGCGTCCTGCATGAATAAAGAGATACAGAGTACAACCCAGCCATGAGTCCTGGGTCGTCTGTCTCTGCCCATGAAGCCAGCCCGTCGAAAACAACATGGAGCTATGAGCAGCAGATTGCTTTCTCTCCTCTCCACTCCTCTCCTCTCCTCTCCTCTCCTCTCCTCTCCTCTCCTCTCCTCTCCTCTCCTCTCCTCTCCTCTTCTCTCCTGGATCAACTAGGAATACCAAAGGAGACCACCCGGGACCAAAACAAGACAGAACTAGAATGACCACAGGAACCCAGTAAATCACCGGTGAGTACAAACACATGTGACTGGTGACAGAGAGGAGAGAGGAGCCTAAGGAGAGATTAAGTGACTGCTAACAGTTCAGCAGTTTATCAGTTGAGACACCACCTCCAGTCTGCTCCACCAAAAGGGGACAGCTGAAGGGAGAAGAGGACTCCCCAGAGACTCACCAGTGCAACTCTGAGTCTCCATTGCTACTACCCTCAGAATCTGGAGCAGCGACAGGGAGGGACACCAGGGGACAGAGATCTAACCAGGAAACTCAGGAGAAGACCTATACCTCGGTGGCATAGCTGAGGGGCTGTGAAAGTCTCTTTGCATAACCACTGGATTATCTCTGCCACACCCTGCTTTATCTCTTGGTCATGAGTCAGTGATTAAGCTAAGAAGCCTATTGATAGTTTAAAAGCCCTCAGGCTCGCATAGCCTACAGGGAAGAAAAAAAAAGAGGCTTTTAAACCACTGAGCTCCAAATGAGCGATTGAATCAACTGTTAACTTCCACCACTGTGAACCCTTTAATTAAATTACTTAGACACAAGTCAATCCAGGCAATAGTGATCAATAATTTGAAAAGTACTGATAAAGGGAACTCATACATAATATATAAAATGGTTAAAACAACAAGAAAAAATATTGGAGAATCAAACCAGGACAAGAGTCCAGCTAAAAGTCCTCCAGAGGGTGAAGCACAAAACAATGAGTTCAACATCCAAACATTAGCAAAGGAAATAATAACAGGAGTGAGTAAAGAATTTGAAAAAATTGTAATCAGAAATACAGGAACAACAAATGAGAATATGGAAGAAAATACTAATTATCTCATGGTTATTAGAGAGCTGAAAGCTGAAATAACTGAGCTAAGAATGCAACTAGCTGAACAAGCTAAAACAGTATCAGAGCAGGGCAACAAAATAGATGATCTCCAGAAAACAGTAGAGGGCAGAGAGAATAGAATCTATGAGGCTGAAGACAGAATTAGCAAGATTGAGGATGAATTAGAGACAACTAAAAAAGAAGTAAGAGATCTCAAAAAGAGATTAAGAGATGCTGAAAACAACAATAGAGTCCTATGGGATGACTTCAAAAGAAACAATATACGCATTATTGACATACCAGAGGAAGAAAGAGAAGGAGAGGAAGAAAGCATTTTCCAGGCCATAATAGCTGAAAACTTCTCTAGTCTAGACAACATCAAAGACATAAAGATTCAAGAAGCCCAGAGGGTCCCAAACAGAATTAACCCAGACCTAAAGACATCAAGACATATCATACTTAGAATGGAAAGGAATAAGGATAAAGAAAGGATCCTGAAGGCTGCAAGAGAAAAACAAAGAGTCACCTTCAAAGGAAAACCCATAAGCAGACTTAGCAGCAGACTTCTCCAAACAAACACTACAGGCCAGAAAAGAATGGCAAGATATCTATCAAGTGCTCAATGAGAAAGGCTTTCAACCAAGAATACTATATCCTGCTAGACAGTCATTCAGACTAGATGGAGGCATCAAAACCTTCTCAGACAAGCAACAGTTGAAGGAATCAACCATCACCAAGCCAGCCCTGAAAGAAGTTCTGAAAGGTCTCCTATAAACAACCAGATCACCACAAATAGGACATATATCAAAACACTCTAAAACTCTACAAGAATGGCGTTAAAATATCTTCAATCTTTGATATCAATAAATGTCAATGGCCTGAATTCACCTATTAAAAGACACAGAGTAGGAAGATGGATCAGAAAACACAACCCAACAATATGCTGTCTACAGGAAACCCACCTAACTCAACAAGACAAACACAGACTTAAAGTGAAAGGATAGAAAACTATCATACAAGCCAATGGCCCACAAGAAGGGCAGGAACAGCTATTCTCATATCTGACATGATAGGCTTTAAAATAGATAAGGTTAAAAAAGATAGTAATGGACACTACTTAATGCTCAGAGGATCAGTCAATAAAGAGGACTTAACAATTATTAATATCTATGCACCCAATGAGAAGCCATCTAAATACATCAAACTTCTACTGAAAGAGCTACAGCAATATATTAACAGTAACACAATCATAGTAGGGGACTTCAACACCCCCCTCTCTCAACTTGACAGATCATCCAGGCAGAAAATCAGTAAAGACATAATGGAGCTAAATGAAGAGATAGATAAACTAGAACTATTGGACATTTTCAGAGTCATTCATCCCAAGAAACTGGAAAACACATTTTACTCAAATCCACATGGGTCATTCTCAAGTATAGACCATATGTTAGGCCACAAAGACAGCATCAGCCAATTCAAGAGCATTGAAATCATCCCAAGCATCTTCTCAGACCACAGTGGAATTAAACTAACACTTAACAATCAACAAAAGATTAGTAACAGTCCCAAAATGTGGAAGCTCAACAGTACACTTCTTTTTTTTTTAATTTAATTTTATTTATTCCCTTTTGTTGCCCTTGTTGTTTTATTGTTGTAGTTATTATTGTTGTTGCTGTTGTTGGATAGGACAGAGAGAAATGGAGAGAGGAGGGGAAGACAGAGAAGAGGAGAGAAAGATAGACACCTGCAGACCTGCTTCACTGCCTGTGAAGCGACTCCCCTGCAGGTGGGGAGCCGGGGTTCGAACTGGCATCCCTATGCCAGTCCTTGTGCTTTGCACCACCTGCGCTTAACCTGCTGTGCTACAGCCCGACTCCCAACAGTACACTTCTTAACAACTTCTGGGTCAAAGAGGAAATCACGGAAGAAATCAAAATGTTTCAAGAGTTCAATGAAAATCAAGACACAAGCTATCAAAATATTTGGGACACAGCTAAGGCAGTACTGAGAGGGAAGTTCATAGCTATACAAGAACACATTAGGAAACAAGAAAAAGCACAAATAAACAGCCTGATTTCACATCTTAAAGACCTAAAAGAAGAACAACAAAGGAACCCTAAAGCAACCAGAAGGACAGAAATCACTAAAGTTAGGGCAGAAATAAATAACATTGAGAATAGGAAAACCATACAAAAGATCAACGAAAGTAAATGTTGGTTCTTCGAAAGAGTAAACAAAATCGACAAACCTTTAGCCAGACTCACAAAACAAAAAAGGGAGAAGACCCAAATAAATCAGATAGTAAATGAAAGAGGAGATATCACAACAGACACCGCAGAAATTCAACATATCATGCGAGGCTTCTATGAACAACCATATGCCACCAAGCTAGAGAACCTGGAAGAAATGGACGATTTCCTAGATACCTACCAACTTCCAAAACTAAGTAAAGAGGAAGTGGATAACATGAACAGGCCCATCACAGCTAATGAAATTGAAACAGTTATCAATAATCTCGCCAAAAATAAAAGTCCTGGACCAGATGGTTGTACAAATGAATTCTACAAAACCTTCAAAGAAGAACTAATACCTCTACTTTTAAAAGTCTTCCAGAAGATTGAAGACACAGGAATACTCCCTGCCAGCTTCTATGAAGCCAACATCACCCTGATACCAAAAGCAGACAGGGACACAACCAAAAAAGAAAACTACAGACCAATATCTCTGATGAACATAGATGCGAAAATATTGAACAAAATTCTAGCCAACCGGATACAGCAGTATATCAAAAAGATTGTTCATCATGACCAAGTGGGGTTTATCCCAGGCATGCAAGGTTGGTTTAATATACGTAAATCAATCAGTGTGATCCACCACATCAACAAAAGCAAGACCAAAAACCACATGGTCATATCAATAGATGCAGAGAAAGCCTTTGACAAAATACAACATCCCTTTATGATCAAAACACTACAAAAAAGGGAATAGATGGAAAATTCCTGAAGATAGTGGAGTCTATATATAGCAAACCTACAGCCAACATCATACTCAATGGTGAAAAACTGGAAGCATTTCCACTCAGATCAGGTACTAGACAGGGATGCCCACTATCACCATTCCTATTCAACATAGTGTTGGAAGTTCTTGCCATAGCAATCAGGCAGGAGCAAGGAATTCAAGGGATACAGATAGGAAGAGAAGAAGTCAAACTCTCCTTATTTGCAGATGACATGATAGTATACATGGAAAAACCTAAGGAATCCAGCAAGAAGCTTTTAGAAATCATCAGGCAATACAGTAATGTGTCAGGCTACAAAATTAACATTCAAAAGTTAGTGGCATTCCTCTATGCAAACACTAAGTTAGAAGAAATTGAAATCCAGAAATCAATTCCTTTTACTATAGCAACAAAAACAATAAAATATCTAGGAGTAAACCTAACCAAAGAAGTGAAAGACTTGTATACTGAAAATTATGAGTCACTACTCACAGAAATTGAAAAAGACACAAAGAAGTGGAAAGGTATCCATGTTCATGGGTTGGAAGAATTAACATCATCAAAATGAATATATTACCCAGAGCCATCTACAAATTTAATGCTATCCCCATCAGGATCCCAAGCACATTTTTTAGGAGAATAGAACAAATGCTACAAATGTTTATCTGGAACCAGAAAAGACCTAGAATTGCCAAAAACAATCTTGAGAAAAAAGAACAGAACCGGAGGCATCATACTCCCAGATCTCAAACTGTATTATAGGGCCATTGTCATCAAAACTTCTTGGTACTGGAACATGAATAGACACACTGACCAGTGGAATAGAATTGAGAGCCCAGAAATGAGGCCCCACACCTATGGACATCTAATCTTTGACAAAGGGGCCCAGACTATTACATGGGGAAAGCAGAGTCTCTTCAACAAATGGTGTTGGAAACAATGGGTTGAAACATGCAGAAGAATGAAACTGAATCACTGTATCTCACCAAATACAAAAGTAAATTCCAAGTGGATCAAGGACTTGGATGTTAGACCACAAACTATCAGATACTTAGAGGAAAACATTGGCAGAACTCTTTTCCACATAAATTTTAAAGACCTTTTCAATGAAACGAATCCAATTACAAAGAAGACTAAGGCAAGTATAAACCTATGGGACTACATCAAATTAAAAAGCTTCTTCACAGCAAAAGAAACCACTACCCAAACCAAGAGACCCCTCACAGAATGGGAGAAGATCTTTACATGCCATATATCAGATAAGCGTTTAATAACCAACATATATAAAGAGCTTGCCAGACTCAACAACAAGACAACAAATAACCCCATCCAAAAATGGGGGGAGGGCATGTTTTGTTTTCGACTGGCTGGCTTCACGGGCAGGTAACAGATGACCAGGGACTCATGGTTGCGCTGTACGCAGTATCTCTTTATTCATGCAGGACGCAGCGCAATCTATACTGAGCTAAGCTAAAAACTAAAAACTACGAACAATCTTGTCCTTATAAATATACTAGCCCAGTAGGGTGGGAACAGGATGCGACGCAGAGAGGGTGGAGAGAAAAGTGACTGGTGAAAATCAGGGTATGACAAGGAGAGGGGGCGGAGCAGGCAAGAATTCTACCACTGAACCACCAATGCCCTGGAGGGAGGGTGGTGCTTGTTAACAGCGGTTATGTGCTGACGGCTCTATCTTAGCCGACTGGGCTTCAGCGAATGACCTCTCCCTATTATACGATCCCAAACAGCCAGGCTCTTTTCACAGTGCTAGATGGAATAAAGACTCGTCACCCGACCTGTGCTGGATTAGCACAGTCAACGGCCAAGCCTTTCCCGCTACGAGACAAGTTCTCAAGATCTTCCCGCACAGTCATCACCGCCCAGCTATCATCCACATTGGTCTCCAGCTCCCACTGATTCTGTGCTCGGAGAAACTAAGATGGAACTTTCGGATAGCAAACTGGCGTCTGTTCAGTGATCTTACCAACAAATCTATTCCTGCAATTCCAATTAACTCTATCCCCTCTGAAGATTCCTACAGGCGCTTCCGCCAAGCCATCTTCAAAGCAGCTTCCCAAGCCATTCCTCGTGGGAGACGTGCTAACTATACGCCTTGTCTTGATGCTGAATGCAAGCAACTACTAAAACAGTATGATGAGTCGGGCGACCCAGATGTGGCTGACCATCTCATTGACTCCCTGGATGCAGCACGCCAAGCCCGCTGGCAACAACTCACAGAAAGTCTGAACTTCACCCACTCAAGTAGGAAGGCCTGGAAGCTTCTTCACAGTCTGGGTGCCGGTAGCCAACCCCCTCCCGTCTCCTACCCTCCCGTATCTCCAAACTCAGTGGCCAGTCACCTAACTCAAGTTGGATGTGCTAAGATCGACCCAGTCTGGAAAAGAGAAATTTCCCATGAGTGGTCATCCCACTTCCGGTTATCTTGTCCATCTCCAAAACTCTCTCCCTTTACACTGTCTGAACTGGAAGATGCTTTGAAGAGGGTTAAACCGGGAACAGCTGCTGGCTATGATAACATCATCCCAGAACTCATTCTTAACCTGTGCCCCGCGGCAAAGAAGTGGCTCGCTTCATTCCTGTCCCACATCTTGGAATCTGAGTCTATGCCCAAAGTTTGGCGTCGTGCGAAGATTATAGCGGTTTTGAAACCAAAGAAAGACCCAACACTGGCCGCCAGCTATAGACCAATTTCTCTCCTCTCCGTGTGTTACAAACTCCTTGAGAGGCTGCTTCTGTCACGTATTTCTCATCTTACAGAGAAATTCCTATCATCCGCCCAAGCTGGTTTCCGCCCAGGAAGATCTACCTGCGAACAAGCCCTGGCCCTCTCAACTTACATTGAAAATGGATTCCAGAAGAATTTAAAGGCAGGTGCTGTCTTTGTTGATCTCACAGCAGCCTATGACACGGTCTGGCACCGTGGTCTCCTAGTCAAGATCTCAAGATGCCTGCCTCCATGGGTGGCCAACACTATATCATTTCTTCTCCAAAACAGAAGATTCCAGGTGCATCTGGGTGACAAGTCTAGCAGATGGAGACTTGTCTCAAGTGGCCTCCCCCAGGGCTCTGTTCTGGCTCCTATGCTATTTAATATTTACATCAATGACCTCCCAGAAACTTCTTCAAGGAAGTTCATCTACGCCGATGACATCTGCTGTGCAACTCAGGCATCCAAGTTCGACATCCTCGAGGAAACACTCACGAAAGACATATCTCTGATATCTGATTACTGTAAAAAATGGCGACTAATCCCTAGCACTGCAAAAACGGTATCATCTGTTTTCCATCTACACCATGCCTCGGCCTTGCGTGAGCTTAATGTGCAGCTTGGCGATACGAGAATCTGGCATGAAGCCCAGCCAGTCTATCTTGGCGTTACTCTCGATTGCACTCTGTCATTTCATGAACATCTCATAAAAACTGCAGCAAAGGTGGGCGCGAGGAATAACATCATTGCAAGACTCGCCAGCTCCTCATGGGGCACGAGCGCTTCCACACTACGATCATCATCTCTGGCATTATGCTATTCCACTGCAGAATACTGTGCCCCAGTATGGTTCCGTAGGCCCCATGTCCACTTGGTCGATTCCAAATTATATTCCTCCATGAGGATAATTTCTGGAACCATCCGTTCCACCCCGGTTCCATGGCTGCCAGTTCTTAGCAACATCACCCCGCCAGATATTCGTCGGGATGCGGCATCATCTAAGTTCATCTACGACCCACATAGTCAACGACTGCCACCTCTCCAGATTCAAAGGAGGTCTCAAAACTTTACATCAGGCTCAACTAGAAGTAGAAGAAGAAGCGGTTATGTAAATAGAATGAAGTGGTTATGTAAATAGAATAGTGTTAAGCAGGGGGGATTAAACTAATGAAACAGAAGGGGTTTTTAGAAGCATACCAACAGACATGGACAGAATATTCACCACAGAAGAGATCCAAAAGGCCGAGAAACACATGAAAAAATGCTCCAAGTCTCTGATTGTCAGAGAAATGCAAATAAAGATAACAACGAGATATCACTTCACTTCTGTGAGAATGTCATACATCAGAAAAGGTAACAGCTGCAAATGCTGGAGAGAGTGTGGGGTCAAAGGAACCTTCTTACACTGCTGGTGGGAATGCAAATTGGTCCAACCTCTGTGGAGAACAGTCTGGAGAACTCTCAGAAGGCTAGAAATGAACCTACCCTAAGACCCTGCAATTCCTCTCCTGGGGATATATCCTAAGGAACCCAACACATCCATCCAAAAAGATCTGTGTACACATATGTTTTTGGCAGCACAATTTGTAATAGCCAAAACCTGGAAGCAACTCAGGTGTCCAACAACAGATGAGTGGCTGAGCAAGTTGTGGTATATACACACAATGGAATACTACTCAGCTTTAAAAAATGGTGACTTCACCGTTTTCAGCTGATCTTGGATGGACCTTGAAAAATTCATGTTGAGTGAAATAAGTCAGAAACAGAAGAAACAGAAATATGGATGATCTCACTCTCAGGCAGAAGCTGAAAAACAAGATCAGAAAAGAAAACACAAGTAGAACCTGAAATGGAATTGGCATATCGCACCCAAGTAAAAGACTCTGGGGTGGGTGGGTGGGGAGAATACAGGTCCATGAAGGATGATAAATGACATAGTGGGGGTTGTATTGTTAAATGGGAAACTGGGGGATGTTATGCATGTACAAACTATTGTATTTACTGTTGAATGTAAAACGTTAATTCCCCAATAAAGAAATAAATTAAAAAAAAAACAAAACACAAATTGCAAGGACCAGAGTATCCCAGTTCGAGTCCCAGGCTCCCCACCTGCAGGTGAGTTGCTTCACCAGTGTGAAGCAGGTCTGCAGGTGTCTATCTTTCTCTCCCCCTCTCTATCTTCCCCTCCTCTCTCCATTTCTCTTTGTTCTATCCAACACAACAACATCAATATCAACAACAACAAAACAACAAGGGCAACAAAAGGAAATAAATAAATATTTAAAAAATTAAAATCTTAAAAAAAAAAGACACAAATTCAAGCCTAGGTCCGACCACACTGGGGAAGTTTCAGAGCTATGGTGTCTTTTCCCTCACTTCTTCTGTCTCTGAATCTTTCTATCTAAATAAATTGGTCAGGTGAAATCCTTGGTGATGATGACAAAAATAAAAAACTAAAAATAAATAAATAAATAAAAGTAAAAAAGAATAAGGAGACAAAAAGAGCATACTACTTACTCCCTTCTTAGTTAACACCCCCAGAGGCCTCCCCACACAAGCTGGAAGTCAAGTTCCCACTCCTTCCTACAGCTCAGGAGGCTCCAGTTCCTCTTCCATGACCCTCCCCCCACCCCTTGCTTCTCCTGGACCAGGTAAATCAATTCTCACCTCAGAGCCTTTGCTTGCACTCTCTTGCACCCAGAAATAGGCATGCTCTTTGTTTTCATCCTCTGTGTTTTGGATGAAACTCATCTCTGAGAAATCTTCCCTGACCTCAAGCCCTCAGCACCTCCCCCATCCTATTCCCTCTGGCCATGTACTGGTAGTTTTGACCTCTGTTTATCATTACTTCTCACATCACCCTCTGAGCTCCATGAAGATAAAGCTGTATGTATTCCCTCAGCCTGTAGATACCAGGTGGTAAATGTCTCCTGGATCTCCAGTTGACAAGCTCTCTAGACCTGAGGTGAGGCCAGACAAAAGAGGCGTGAGTCAGGGCAGGGTGGCCAGCCCAATGGGCCTGGGCTGCAGGTTTCAAATGTACCACAGATGGAGGGGCCTGGTGGGTTGTGGACTGCCCCGTGCTCTGGCCTTGGCACAGAGGGGGAGGAGGTGGTGGCCCTTGACCTGCAAAGGACAACAAGAGCAATTTTTTGTGCTTGTTGAGTTGACTTGCTTCAAAGAGTCTTGCATCATGGTAAAGTCTTGTATGGTACAGTAAATCCTAACCATAGGATTTTCAAAGTAAGCCAAGTTCCCAGATAGCTTGGTTATAATAATTATCTGTTGCCTTCTTCTTCTTCTAGCGTTTGCCCTTCTTCCATAGCCAGTCAACAGCGTCAGGTTGAGCCTGATGTAAAGTTTCAAGACCTCCTTTGAATCTGGAGAGGTGACAGTCGTTGACTATGTGGGTTGTAGACTGTCTGTAGCCGCAGGGGCAGTTTGGGTAGTCTCTGGCTCCCCAGTGATGGAACATAGCGGTGCACCGGCCATGGCCTGTTCGATAGCGATTGAGGAGGGCCCAATCATAACGTGCTAGGTCAAAGCCGGGTTGACACTTGCAGGGGTCTGTGATGAGGTGCTTGTTCTTTACCTCAGCTGACTGCCAACTCTGTTTCTAAGAGTCTGGAATAGAGAAGTTCAGTGTAGGTATAGGAGACCAGATTGGATGACGAGACGTCAAGCTTTGAACAGGGTGGGCAAAGATATCCGCGTATATTGGCAGGTCCGGTCGAGCGTAGATGTGGGAAATGAACTTAGATGATGCCGCATCCCGACGAATATCTGGCGGGGTGATGTTGCTAAGAACTGGCAGCCATGGAACTGGGGTGGAACGGATGGTTCCAGAAATTATCCTCATGGAGGAATATAATTTGGAATCGACCAAGTGGACATGGGGCCTACGGAACCATACTGGGGCACAGTATTCTGCAGTGGAATAGCATAATGCCAGAGATGATGATCGTAGTGTGGAAGCGCTCGTGCCCCATGAGGAGCTGGCAAGTCTTGCAATGATGTTATTCCTCGCGCCCACCTTTGCTGCAGTTTTTATGAGATGTTCATGAAATGACAGAGTGCGATCGAGAGTAATGCCAAGATAGACTGGCTGGGCTTCATGCCGGATTCTCGTATGGCCAAGCTGCACATTAAGCTCATGCGAGGCCGAGGCATGGTGTAGATGGAAAACAGATGATACCGTTTTTGCAGTGCTAGGAATTAGTCGCCATTTTTTACAGTAATCAGATATCAGAGACATGTCTTTCGTGAGTGTTTCCTCGAGGATGTCGAACTTGGATGCCTGAGTTGCACAGCAGATGTCATCGGCGTAGATGAACTTCCTTGAAGAAGTTTCTGGGAGGTCATTGATGTAAATATTAAATAGCATAGGAGCCAGAACAGAGCCCTGGGGGAGGCCACTTGAGACAAGTCTCCATCTGCTAGACTTGTCACCCAGATGCACCTGGAATCTTCTGTTTTGGAGAAGAAATGATATAGTGTTGGCCACCCATGGAGGCAGGCATCTTGAGATCTTGACTAGGAGATCACGGTGCCAGACCGTGTCATAGGCTGCTGTGAGATCAACAAAGACAGCACCTGCCTTTAAATTCTTCTGGAATCCATTTTCAATGCAAGTTGAGAGGGCCAGGGCTTGTTCGCAGGTAGATCTTCCTGGGCGGAAACCAGCTTGGGCGGGTGATAGGAATTTCTCTGTAAGATGAGAAATATGTGACAGAAGCAGCCTCTCAAGGAGTTTGTAACAAACGGGGAGGAGAGAAATTGGTCTATTGTTGCCTTCTTAAACTCTTAAACAGCAAGAAATCTTTCTCATTCTCCATAAAATCTGTATTTCTCCTAGTCCTGGAACCTCTGGGGATTTGCTTGTTTTCCTTCTTGCTTCTCTTGATCCATACCATTTGATACCACACCTGCTGACCTCAACCAAATCAATGCAACCAGTGCCACCTTGAAATGTTTCACTTCAGCCTGTGTCCAGGACATCAGGCCCAGGATGTCAACCCTCTAGCTCTAATACCCTGTCACCAAGTTGCAGATGCTGCACCAACCTCACCAGTGTGTCCTGGAACCCAACCTCTCCAGAGTCCTACCCCACTAAGGAAAGATAGAAACAGGTTGGGAATATGAATTGACCCATTAACTCCCATGCCTGGCAAAGAAGCAATTATAGAAAGCAGCTTCTGCACCCCATAACATCCCCCAGTTTCCCACCTTCTGCACCCCATAAAGATCTCTGGTCCATACTCCCAAGGGATAAAGAATAGGGAAGCTTCCAGTAGAGGGGATGGGATACACAACTCTGGTGGTGGGAATTGTATGGAATTGTACTTCTCTTATCCCACAATCTTGTCAATCATTATTAAATCATTAATAAAAACAAACAACACAGAGAGCCTTGGCCCTGGAAACACAGATGCCAGTACCTCTAGGAATGAAGGATCACGGGGGCCTGGCTCAGCCCAGGGAGTTTAATCATGAGACGATGACATGTATTTAATTATTAGGAGGTAGTTGTGGTGGGAAATCAAGCACAAGCCGCCAGTGGCACAGTCAAGTTGTGAGAAGCACCCACCCATCACTGGAACCACCCATCCACCCCACCCCACTATCCCTCAGCATATGGATGGGACAGATCTCCACAAGAGATTGTGACCCCAGGTACCTGAGGCTTAGGCCAGCACAGGATCTGGAATCCCTTCAGGTTCCTGCTGGGATTCCTGCCCTCTAAGCCTGCTTTGAGTTGGCAGGAGGTGAGGAAAGGTGAGGCCAGACTCAGAGTGTGACCTGGGGCAGGGTAGCTGGAAGCCTGAGCTAATGTGCTGGCCTCAGGCGGGGGCCTGGGCTGGGCCAGGCCTGGCACTGCTCCAGCTGGGCTGGGGAATCCAGGCCTGAGATTCCTGTCCCAACAAGCATGGGGCCTGTTGAGTGTCAAGTCCTGGTCTGGACAGTTTGGGGGTACAATGACAACCCAGGCTCAACTTCTACCCCCTGGGATGCAGTTGGCCTGCTGAGTTACAATGAATATCATTTGTGAGGAGTGAAGCTGAAAGGCCAGAATGAGAATAAAGAATAAAGACAGAACAAAGGCAGGGAAGACCATGACCAGAGGAGGGGAAGTGGGCAAAGGTCTGGGTGCCAGAGGGTAGCACAGTCTGGGCGTGACCACCAACTCTGGGAGTAGATACAAAAGGGACTGGAAAGACTGGCAGGGCCCTCATGCAGTTCCCTAAGTTCAGGCTTTGGCCTGAGGCCAAAGAAGAATCACTGGAAGTTCAAGCAGGGCTGTGTTTTGGAAAGAGGATCAGGCAGGGTGGACTGATGAATCAGGGAGAGCCGAGCCAGGATGTTGTGGGGTGAGCCAGGCTCCAGCTGGGAGTGTTGTGGGGGGCTATGGAGGGTGTGGCAGGGGCAGTAGATCTTGGAGACGGGGGCAATAGGGGTAAATTTTACTGATTGAAGTGTTTGAAAGGATGGAGCAGCTATTCCTACACTGGGGTCCCAGGAGGGGCTGGTATGTGGGTGCAGAGATTGCTCTGCTTAAGACAACTGGGAGGTCCAGGGTACCAGGTGGTGGGGGCTGCTCTAGGGGAGGGTCCGGAGGACAATGGAAGGAGGTGGGAGGCCAGACAGGCTGAGCAAGGTGGGTGATCCCTGCTCAGCCCTTCATCTGATTGGGTGGGTGGGGAACAGACTAGGCACTAGGTTAAGGATGTGTGAGGGAGATAGTGGGCCCAGGGACATTTTGCAGTCTGTCCTGGAGGACAGGGTGGGAGGCCTCCCTCTAGGGCTTGTAGGCTCTTCTGGGGTGGGGGTGGGGATCTGCAGTGCACTCCTGGTCTCAGAGGGATGATGCCCCTAGCAGTGAACCCACTCACACTACTCATATTGACTCTTGTCCTTCCCTCTCTCTGTGACTTCTGGCATAACGTCCCAAATGACTACTTGTCTCAAGTTCTGTGTGGGGAGAACATGATCAAGAGAATGTCTAATGGAAGCCACAGGACTGACACTGATTGTATCCGGGCCCTGGAAGCACTCCACAGCCTCACTTGTCGCTCTGTCCCACCCTAGGGGGCTCTGTGGGTATAAAGGTGAGTGAAGGTCAATGCAAAGGGGAAGGTCAGGGTCCCAGAATGTCATGAGATGGAACTGAGCATTTTCCCCTCTGAGAATCTCTCTCTTCTTTAACAAGTAGGGAGAGGAGAAAAGTGAGAGATAAGATTCCAGGCAGATGCACGTGGAAGAGTCAGCTTAAAGGACAAGGTCAAGTGCACAGCCTGCCCACCCTTGAGAACTGGTCCCCAGGATCCCTGAGCTGAGGAACTCTTATGACCAGGCCTTGCATCAGGCATCCAGATCAGTTGGAGGGCAAAGACCTACTGTGGTCAGAATCACAAATAGCCTTCCCTCCTTCCTCTCTCTCTTTTTCCCTCTCCCTTCCTTCCTTCCTCCCTCCCTCCCTCCCTCCCTCCCTCCCTCCCTCCCTTCCTTCTTTCCTTTCCTCCTTCCTTCTTCCTTTCTTCCTTCCTTCTTCTCTTTCCTTCCTTCTTACCAGAGAGCTGCTCAGCTTTGGATTATGGTGGTGCTGGGAATTGAAACTGGGACATTGGAGCCTCAGGCATGAAAGCCTTTTTGCATAACCATTATCACCTCAATCCTTGTATTATTTTCTCTTTCCCTAGTAACATGAAATCACTGTAAAAAAAAAAAAAAACAACAAAGCAGGGTAGCGCAGCAGGTTAAGTGCACGTGGCTCAAAGCTCAAGGACGGGCTTAAGGATCCCAGTTCGAGCCTCTGGCTCCCCACCTGCAGAGGAGTTGCTTCACAGGCAGTGAAGCAGGTCTGCAGGTGTCTGTCTTTCTCTCCCCCTCTCTGTCTTCCCCTCCTCTCTCCATTTCTCTGTCCTATCTAACAACGACATCAACAACAACAACAATAATAACTACAACAACAATAAAAAGACAACAAGGGCAACAAAAGGGAAAATAAATTAAAAAGTGAAGGAAAACAAAACTTTAAAACATAGAGATAAGCACAAAGAAAAACACTATTAAACTCATCTATGATTCCTCCACTCCTCATTCCTGAGACAACTGCTAGAAATGTATATCTTCATCTGTCTTATTTTCTATGCCTTTTTTTTTTTTTGCTTCCAGGGTTATCACTGGGGTTCGGTGTTTGCAATATGGTTCTGTTGCTCCTGGAGGCCATTTTCCCCCCATTTTTTGTTGCCCTTGTTAAACTGTTACTGTTGCTATTGCTATTGTTGGATAGGACACAGAAATCAAGAAAGGAAGGGAAGACAGAGAGGGAGAGAGAAAGATAGACACCTGCAGACCTGCTTCACCACCTGTGAAGCGACTCCCCTGCAGGTGGGGAGCTGAGGGCTTGAACGGAGATCCTTACGCCTGTCCTTGTGCTTTGCACAATGTGTGCTTAATCCACTGCGGTACCGCCCAACCCCCTCTGCCTACTTTAAAAAAAGTAGAATTGGGATTATACTGTTAACATGAAAACATTTTAATTTACTAATATGACGTGAACTCTTTCCAGGGCACACTATTGAGATCCATACTGTTATTTATTTATTTATTTTTATTACCACCAGGGTTACCACTATGGCTTGGTGCCAGTACTAAGAATTCACTGCTCTCAGAGGTCATTTTCCTCTTTTTTTTCCTCCATTTTTTTTCTTTCTATTTTTGATAGGACAGAGAGAAATTGAGAGGGGAAAGAGAGACAGAGAGGGAGAGAGAAAGATAGGCACCTGCAGACCTGCTTCACTGTTAGAGTTTGTCTGCAGGTGAGGAAAAGGGGCTCAAACCTGGGTCTTTCTGCATGGTAACATTTGCACTTAACTGGATGCACCATGGCTCAGCCCCTCAGCCCACAAATTCAGATGACCTCTAGCCTCTTGTATGTGATTTACCCATTCAGCTTGATAAAAAGCATGTTGAGGTCAGCACTGTGGGTTGAGTTAGGCATTATTATACCTCCTGCTCTCTCCCTTAGGCTCCTTAGACTTGTCATGGTGTCTCTTCTCTTAGCAGCCATGGAAACAAAGCTGGCCAGAGAGAACAAGGACTGTAAAGACTGCACCAGAGGAAGGTTCTGACTTCCAGTCCCCACCAAGGGTGTGGACAAGGCATGTAGGACACACAGGACATAGGGGCTTGAGTGCCCAGCTCCAGGACAGGGGCCGTGCCTATCTTGGGCCCTATTGCACTTGTTGCCAGCCCTGTCACAAGGCCTCCATTCAGGGGGTGTGAAAGGAGGAAAAGGACAAGGAGGTCAGTGAGGTCAGGAAGAGGCCTCTGTGGAAGTTTTCCAGGAGGGGCCTGGGAGGGGTGGAGGAGTGTCAGCGGGGTTTAGACAAACAGAGAGTGGTGGAGGTGGTAGGGGGAGTTCTTCAGGGGAAGATGTGTGGGTGCAGGGAAGAAGGACAGCATGTTGAGCTTTTGGGTGGTCAGAGCAGACCCAAGGAAGCTCCAGCCCCAGTCTTTGGGGCAGTCCCCCTACCACCACAGTGATTGCTGAACAAGAACAGAAGGAGGAAGTTGTATAAGCACCACTCAGCTAGCGAGTGGGAGGCAGGGCTTGGTTTCATTTCCAGAGTCCTGGAGTTGTTCAGCTCTGGTGCCCGCCCCCACTCTTGCTGGTTCCCTGCTGTCTTTGCCCATGGCTATGGCAATGGTGAATCCCAAATCCCAGGTGACCAGGAAGCAGGGATCAAGGCTGTAAACTAGGAAGTCCTGTCCTGTGGGAATGCCCCAGGATAATGGCCAGAGGAGACCAGGAATTCTGGAGGCCAGGGTAGGAGCTTCCATGTCCCCCTTGTTTGGCAAACTCCTTCCCATTTTTCAAGAACCAGCCTCAATATCCTTTGTCTCAAAAATTCCTGAGGACCCCCCCCACACACACACACACCACTACCACCACCACCACCACCACCAAGGCAAACTGACAAACTGGTTCTTCCCTGAGCTATGCCAGCATTCAGATTACACCTGAAAGCAAATAGGGGAGTCAGGCAGTAGTGCACCCGGTTGAGCACACACATCACCAGGGTTCAAGTCTCCTTTCCTCACCTACGAAGCACATCTTAAAGTGTCTCTCTCTCCCTCTCTGTCTCCATTCCCCTCAGTTTCTCTGTTTCTATCAAATATTAAATAGGAAGAAAGAAAGAAAATAATGGCTGTCAGAAGTAGTAGTTTCATAGTATGCCACTGAGCTTTAGTCATAACCCTGGTGGCAATAAGAAGAAAAAAAAAGCAAACAGATTGCTATTCATAGAGCACCTGTAGGGCACCAGGCACCATACTTCACAACCTCACATCTTGTGGGGTGTGTGTGTGTGTGTGTGTGTGTGTGTGTGTGTGTGTGTGGGGAATGTCTCTCAGTACCACTAAATGATGGCAACCATCAGCAGCTTCAACTCACCTGGCCACAGTGAGGCTTAGCCAAGTGGTGGGGCTGGACCTCCTGTTCACAGGAGCTGGTGGTCTTCTGGCTCTCCTGCTCAGGAGGTTTCAGCATCTGTTTTTCCCTTCTGGCTTTAGTGCCCCCAATAGGCCAGACCTGTGTCCCTGGATACTTGGCTCAGAGGAGACACTAACCTATGGGTTTTCTCTGTTATAAATAACAGACATCAGTAGGGTGCATTCTCTACAACTCATAACCAATATTGATGCATTATTAGCAACAAACATTCTAATTTTTTTCCTCACTGTCCTCTGTTCCAGGATCCCATCCAGAATGCTGCATTACATTTATTCACCATGTCTCCTTGGCTGTTTTTGATGACCTTGGCAGTATTGAGAACTCGTTTGCTATTTTGTAGAGTGTTTCTCTGATTGTCACTGGCCAACTGGTTTTCTTCACAGTCACACTGGGACTACAGTGGAGGAGGGGCATGAAAGGAGGAGACTACAGAGGCAAAGTGCTATTCCCATCCTACCATATCAAAGGTCTGTGTTATCACCAGGACAGCCTTGATCCCCTGGCTGGGTAGTGTCTGTCAAGGTTTCATCACTGTAGATTCACTTCCCCTCCCACCATTGTCCTCTTGGGAGGAAGTCACCACCAACAGCCCACACTGAATGGGATTAGCAATTTTTCTTCTTTGGTATCTACTTTTCAAAGTCCTCCCACAAAATATTGCTACATTCCATCTTCCTCGAAGGCCTGGGAAATGTGGGTGATAGACACATTCCAGGAGGATCCAGAAGGTGGGGGTCAGGGGTCTCTCCTCTCCCTCTTGGGTGGGAAATAATATGAATACCTTGACTCACAGGTCTGGGTCAGACAGAATTTCAGACTTGGGAAGGCCTGGATGATGCCTGGGTTTGAACTCGAAGTCCTGTCTTCCCACGGCATGTCATGTCTCCTCACTGTGCCTCAGTTTCCTCATCTGCACAAGGTAGAGACCAATGGCCCCTATTGTGCAGTGTTGGAAGAGTAAAATGAGATGCTACACACAGAGGCCCCAGAACAATTCTGCTTAGGAAATCCTGCTCACTGTGGCTGTGAGCTGTTGCTGTGGTGACTATTTTTACAGTTATTCTTTGAAGCAGTCCTGGTGCAGGCTGTCTCCTCTGTGCTCAACGGGACTCTACCCCCCTCTGATTTGCAAGGTCACAGCTCTGGCTGCAGGTTTCCGCCCTGCCCTCTGCCCTCTGACCAGCCCCAGAAGATCAAGGGCCCTAGTTCCTTTCATCTTTTCTCACAAGCATTCCCAGACTTGGTGGAAAGAGGACAAGATGGGGAGCTGAGTGACTTTCTGTGTGACCTTGGGAAAGTGTCTGTCCCTCTCTGGACATACTGTAGCCCAAGGGGAGTGATATGATGTTGGCTGAGTTTCTTTACACCTGGCCTTCACAGGAGCCTGGTGAGGATTCAGATTTTCCTTATTTTTACATGGACAAGGTTGTTGTTGTGTTTTTTTTTTTCCCTCATTTTTCTTTTCTTTTCTTTCTTTCTTTTTTTTTTTTTTTTTTCTTTCTCTGTCTTTGAGTTCTGCTATCTTGTCTCCAGACTCTGGGCTGGAAGCACTTGAACCTTGGGCCTCTCCAGTGAGCTGACTGGACAGTTGGTGGGGTTGCAGAGATTTTGGTTGTGCAGGGCTGCACTCCTTGGCTCTCTGCATGTCCTCTCTTGGGCTCTACCTGCTGAGGTGCACACCGTCTCTGTCTCTATCCCTCTCTAGGGGCAAGTAGATGCTGGAGGAAGCTGCTCCTGGGGAAAGCACTTGCTTTAAGCACTTTCAGACTCTTGTCGGGCTGAGGAGGCTTCTCCAGTGTCCTATGGCCTGGCTGGGCCAGGTTGGCCTCACTCACTGGAGCATAGATACATGTCCATGCACAGAGGCCTCCGGACTGCTTCTCCCTGCTCCTTGATGTCTCCCACTCATAACAACACATCTCCCCAGGCCCCTCTCAACTCACAACCTTTCATGGCTCTCATCTGCCTCTGAAACAGACAGCATGCCTGGCATTCAAGAGCTTCAGGGGTCATCCCAGTCCCTCCTTGAAACCTCATGTCACTTACTGTAGCCCTCCTGCCATTTGTGATCCTTACCATGGTCCTGGTTGTGTCCCAAAAAAGTGGTTTCTGTGGCCTCTGTGCTTTTGCTCACTACTGTTTCCTCTGCCTGCAACATTTTTTCTGTTCCAGTTTCACCTGCACGCAGCCCATCAGGCTTCTACACTCTTCATAAATGGTTTCCTTCCTTCAGCATTGCCTCCAACTCCAATGCACAGTCTCAGACCATGCTTGCCCCAACACTGGCCAGCACACAAATCACACTTCCCTGTGAGAAACTCCAGGGTGGAGATGGAGACCAGGCCTGATGTGTCCGCTACTCTAGCTTGAGCATACAGTATAGACCCAAGCACATATCAGATGCTCACTAAATGTTGGCTGACCAGAGGAAGAAGAGGAAGACTTGTCCAGGGATTGTGAGTGGACAGTGGTCCAGGCAGAGGGCCCACCACATGCAGACATGTCAGGGCAGGAAGGAGCTGCTGTGGGGGAGGGGTACGATGAAGCTGATATCTTTGTGTAAACTGTGAAGCACAGTGTTATGGGAATGCTAAGTCCACTCTGGTTTCCAGCTATGGCCTGCCGGTTCTTCCAGCCAGCCCTGTGCCTTGAGCCTCTGAGTAGACAACTCATTGCTAGCCCCCTGGGGAATGGCAGTGCCGAATACAGGGCCCCACCGGGTGCCTCTGATGGGTGGGGGCTCAGCTGCCTGTAGCTGCTGTTCCAAAGGTGAGCTGGGCTGGGGTGGGTGTGGCAAACAGGCCCCCCGGATCCTGGGTGATAAGCACCTGGCACCCCTGTTTCCATCTCTTGGGGAAACTTACCTGTGTTGTATCCCTTGTCAGTCTTATGAGACCAGGTCTCACCCAAAACTCTCCATCCTGTCCTCACTGGCACTTAGGTTCCCTAGAGGAGGAAGAGGAGGTTGCAGGAGACCAAGGACCGTGTTCAGTGGATGTTCCCATTTCAGCAAAGTCCACACTCACAATGTATATCACTTGCTACCTTCTTTGGCTTTGGAGATTGTCCCTCTAGGGGTCCCAAGCCTGGCCCGGAGATGTGTGTGCCATCACTGGAGTATACATGTTTGCTCCATTAATGATGTTGGATAATCAGGCATTAAGCCATGATCTGCTGTTTCACCAACAATGCTTTTATTTATTTATTTATTTATTTTTAATTTAAAAAAATATTTATTTATTTTATTCCCTTTTGTTGCCCTTGTTTTTTTATTGTTGTAGTCATTATTGATGTCGCTATTGTTAGATAGGACAGAGAGAAATGGAGAGAGGAGGGGAAGACAGAGAGGGGGAGAGAAAGATAGACACCAACAGACCTGCTTCACCGCTTGTGAAGCGACTCCCCTGCAGGTAGGGAACCTGGACAAATCACAGGGACGTGAACCGGGATCCTTAAACCAGTCCTTGTGCTTTGTGCCACCTGCGTTTAACCCGCTGCGTTATAGCCTGACTCCCCAATGCTTTTATTTATTAAAAGTGATTTTATAAAAGGAGAGGAGGGGGAGAGAGAGAGAAGACACATGAAGCAGAGCATCATTCAGACATATACGGTGTCAGTGACTGAATTCAGAACCTCATGCTTGCAAGTCCATTGCTCTACCCACTGTGCCAGCTCCTGGATTGTGTACTGATGATTTAAGTAGCAATGTATTGTATTAATGCATGGGTGGCCAACACTATATCGTTTCTTCTCCAAAACAGAAGATTCCGGGTGCATCTGGGTGACAAGTCTAGCAGATGGAGACTTGTCTCAAGTGGCCCTCCCCAGGGCTCTGTTCTGGCTCCTACGCTATTTAATATTTACATCAATGACCTCCCAGAAACTTCTTCAAGGAAGTTCATCTACGCCGATGACATCTGCTGTGCAACTCAGGCATCCAAGTTCGACATCCTCGAGGAAACACTCACGAAAGACATGTCTCTGATATCTGATTACTGTAAAAAATGGCGACTAATTCCTAGCACTGCAAAAACGGTATCATCTGTTTTCCAACTACACCATGCCTCGGCCTCGCATGAGCTTAATGTGCAGCTTGGCCATACGAGAATCCGGCATGAAGCCCAGCCAGTCTATCTTGGCGTTACTCTCGATCGCACTCTGTCATTTCACGAACATCTCATAAAAACTGCTGCAAAGGTGGGCGCGAGGAATAACATCATTGCAAGACTCGCCAGCTCCTCATGGGGCACGAGCGCTTCCACTCTACGATTATCATCTCTGGCATTATGCTATTCCACTGCAGAATACTGTGCCCCAGTATGGTTCTGTAGGCCCCATGTCCACTTGGTCGATTCCAAATTATATTCCTCCATGAGGATAATTTCTGGAACCATCCGTTCCACCCCAGTTCCATGGTTGCCAGTTCTTAGCAACATCACCCCGCCAGATATTCGTCGGGATGCGGCATCATCTAAGTTCATTTCCCACATCTACGCTCGACTGGACCTGCCAATATACGCGGATATCTTCGCCCACCCTGTCCAACGCTTGACGTCTCGTCACCCAATCTGGTCCCCTACGCCTACACTGAACTTCTCTGTTCCAGGCTCTTGGAAACAGAGTTGGCAGTCAGCTGAGGTAAAGAACAAGCACCTCATCACAGACCCCTGCAAGTGTCAACCCGGCTTTGACCTAGCACGTTATGATTGGGCCCTCCTCAATGGCTATCGAACAGGCCATGGCCGGTGCGCCGCTATGTTCCATCGCTGGGGAGCCAGAGACGACCCGAACTGCCCCTGCAGCTACAGACAGACTATGACCCACATAGTCAACGACTGCCACCTCTCCAGATTCAAAGGAGGTCTTGAAACTTTACATCAGGCTCAACCTGACGCTGTTGACTGGCTACGGAAGAAGGGCAAACGCTAGAAGAAGAAGAATGCATGAGTCACTTATCTAACAGGTCAGGCCATCAACTCTCACATCTTTACCGTCCTACAAGTTGGAACACTACAGCACCCATTTAATTGATAGGCAAACTGAAGCTCAGAGAAGACCTGGTCACACAGTTAACGAATGTAAGAATTGGAACTTGAACTCTTTTATGTGGCTCCCAAGGCAATATGTCCTCCCCAGCCTACACGCAGTGTCTGCTTTATGATCAGCACAGGCCAGGCCATAGTCTGGGTAGGGACAGACATGCCTTGAATAGACTTGGGGTGTGCTTCTATCAAGGGTTTGATGAATGGGGAGGGTATAGAATTTGGAGATATGGGGTGAACATTCCTGGTGGGGGGTTACCATCTGAGCAGAGGCCCAAAGGGGTGGTTGAAAACAACGGTCCTTTCCAGCACTCAATAATGAAGCCATTGTGCTGGTCACATCCTCCTGAAGTGCCTTCTGAGAGCCTCAGTTCCTGAGCCCAGCCTTCAAAGTCAGTGCATGTCCAGGTGCACGCTGTTCTGTGCCCTTGGAGCCAGGATTTGTCCAAGTCTCTCCCCCACACCCCACTCCCTCATTCCTTCTTCTTCCTCCTGATCCTCCCCCCACCTCCTTTTTTTTTTTGGCTACCAGGATTATCACTGGGGCTTGATGCTTGCAGTGTGACTTTTCTACCCCCCTTTTTTCTTTTGAAAGATGAGAGATAGAGACAGAGAGATACCTGTAGTACTGCTCCACTGCTTGTGAATCCCCCCCCATTGGTGGGGACCAGAGACTTGAACTGAGGTCCCTCATATATGGTGACAAATGCACTCTACCATGTGTGCCACTTCCTGACACACCCCCCCCCCATGTACAGGAGTATGAATAACAGCAGGGCTTCCATATGCATCACTTTACAGAAGCCTTCTGAGGGAAGCACTTCCTGTACTAAGTTTTTCAGATCAGGATAACAAAGCTTAGAGAAATGGCATGCTATGGGTCACATCATCAGGTGGTAGCAGAGTTAGGACCTAAACCCAGGTTTATGGGCCTAAAGTCTGAAGCCCTCCATCATCCCAGTTCTAGAAGAATTGCAGAACTTGCAGCTGAACTCCTGGGGATTAATCTGTTTTGTGTGGAATATATATCTAACAACAAACTTCCTGGAGAGGGGAAAAATCTTGGTTTGCAGCATTTTCTGATTTCCAAGGTGTAAATGCAGATGTAAGTAACCAGTATGACATCACTGAGCTTGGAGCTGGGAAATGATAAACACAATCAACTCTTGCAAACAGAAAGAGCCAGCTCTTGCACATCTCTGGACCAGTGTCCGGTGAGGCCAATAAAGGCCCTGAGTGAGGACTGAATGAGGGCTGAGAAACCTGCTCCTCCAGCCAGGGCCTGCTCAGATTCCCTGGAAGCTGTGGTTAATCTTTAAGCCAGTCTTGCAAACAAGTGTGGCTATTTCACTAGTCTAGACTGGGTTCTGGGACTGCTTCTGCTGCTGAATTGCTGGAGTGTGGTGGGGTGAGGGCACTTCCAGCAGTCCCTTCCTCGTCTGGCTTCAGTTTACCCACCATAGAAGCTACCAATCATGCAGTACAGTCCAAGCCTAACTCCTCCTTTATCAGTTCCAATCTCTCTGTGACCTTGTTCACTCTGGGTTTTTCTGGCAAGGAGATGGGGCTGGAGAAGTTAATGGATGTGTCCAGCTATAGCAGATGGACAACTAGCCTACCTTTGAACCTAGACCATTCTGGTTCAGAGTCTTGCTCATTCCTGTTCTCCTGGATGCTGAATCACCTTTGAGATCTTTGTCTCCCAACTCAAGAGAAGCAAAGGCCTGGTGCCATGTGCCATCTAACTGAGAAATGGGAAAACTTTCAGAGAAAAAAAGTAGAGACTGGGAGTGATTCTTAAAGCTGAATTCAGGCCTACTTTCCCCTGTGCCATGATTTTTTGTAGCATAGGTGAAGCACCAAGCATGGGGTCCCCTGAATCCTGGGCCAGAGTCAGATGGTGATAGGGAGCCTTTGTGGCCTAAAGCGGCATTTCCATAATAGCCCCCCTCTCTGCTCTAATTCTGGTTCCCTGAGTGGAGGTGTGCTTTGCCTCCTTATTGGTGGACCTTGGGACAGCCACTGAATACCTGCTTCAGCCTATTCCCACGCTGACCTCTGAGGGCTGCCTGAATGACCTCTTATGCCCACCATGACTCATCTCTACTAACACAAGTGGCCCTCCTCACACTGTCTTAGTCTCCAATGTGGGACACTCCAGGTCAAGTCTTTGATTTTGCCTGGTGAACCCATTCTCTCAGTGAAATTTCTCAATTTCTCAGAGAAATGAGGACTCCCATCAGCTGAGGTGGTTGTTGGGGTGCAGTTCCAAAGGCCACCTGAGTGGCTGAGCCAGGCACCTGGCAGGGAGTTAGCTCCTCAGAGCTGCTGTGATAACTGTTATAGCTAGAGAGGTGCTCGGGGTGGAGAGGAGGTATGTGTGTGTGGGGGGTTGGGAGTGCCTTTGGTTTGAGAGTGGAGGGGCTCCTCCCGCAGGGTGGGGAGTCCTCAACGCCAGAGTAGGGGCGGGGCTTCCCAGCTGGTGCGTCCGCCGCCCCCGCCCCGCCCCGCCCCGCCCGGACCCCACTGCAGGGGGGCGCCCGGGTCTCTCCCAGGTCGCCGGCGGGAACATCCCCGCGCTTCCTCCTTCCTCCTCCTCCTCCCCGCGGCCGCCGGCCCCTCCTCCAGCTCGCTCCCTCCCCCCTCCCAGTTCTTCCCTCCCCGGGCCGCCGCCGCCACCTCCTCCCTTTCTCTCCCGATCTGTCTCTCCCGGCCCGGAATCCATTCCGGCCTGGGAGCCAAAGCAGCCTGGCAGCCGTCGTCCGTCCGACCCCTGGCCGTCTGTCCGTCAGCCCAGCCGCGTGCCCGTCCGCGCGCCGGTCCAGGTGAGCTCCCCCCGTCCCTGCGCGGCCCCGGCCCCTGCGTCGGGGAGCCCCGCCTGGGAACCCCTCTGGCTTGGCCGCGCCTGGCTCCGCGCCCCCCTCGCCCCCTCGCCAGCCGCGCTCCCCACTCAGCCCCCCCCCGCCCCGGGCGGGCGCCCCGGGACCTGCTCCGCGCGGCCTTTTGTTGTGATGCCGCGGGGGAGGGGGCTGCGCGGGGGCGGGCGATCAGGGTCCTCTGCGCGTCGGGACCCCTGAGTGTGAGCTCCCTCAGACGGGTGGAGGCTGGCCTGAGCCCCCGGGCCAGGTCTGGGCCGAGTCTGCAGTCTGAGGCAGTCGGCGCCGCCTCTGGCTGAGCTGCGGGGCCTGGCGCCCCCGGCCCGGGTGTGTGTGTGTGTGGGGGGGGGGGGCGGCTGGAGTGGGTCTGGGGCCTCTAGGCTGGGGGTAGCCGAGCCTGGGCACCAGCACCTGCACCCGTGGGGTCTCGGGCAGGGTCTGGAGTGGCCTGGGCCAGAATGTGCTTGGTCCCCTTGCTCCGGCCCCTAGCCTCGGCCCTGGACAGGCCTAGCTGCCTGCCTGATCAGAAGTTGGAGAAAGTTTGGGCTTTTGCCACCAGGCCAGGTTCATCTGCCCACCTTCACTAGGGCTTGGGATGGGTTTGAGGCCCAGCAGGGGCCACCACTTCTCCAGCTGTGTGTCCTCAGACGACTACCTGCCTTCTCTGAGCTGGGGTCCTCTTCAGTGACGGGTGGGCCTGGCTGACAGCAGAATTGGTGGGTAGAAGGACCGGGGCGAACCGAATCAGCGCACCTGGGCAGTGTCAATTTAGCCTCTGGGGACTTAAGGTGAGCAGCGTGGGAGTGTGTGTGTGTCCGTGTCCGTCCCTGGGCGAGGCTTCCTGAGCTTCAGGTAAGCTATGCACTGAGGCGGTGGTTGAGGCCCAGCCTGGATGCCACCGAGAGCGTGTCTGTCTGTCTGTCTGTCTCTCTCTCTCCCTGGGCGAGGCTTCCTGAGCTTCAGGTAAGCTGTGCACTGAGGCGGTGGTTGAGGCCCAACCTGGATGCCATCTAGAACCAGGTTGCAAGAACAGGCCCGTATGACCCTGTGGATTGGGCATCTTCAGGGAGAAGAATCTATGCTTTTCTGCCTGGAAGCCTGGTGTGTAGTAAATGCTCACTAAATGATTGCTTCACTGGCAGGGAGAGGAGGTTGCTGGCCTTAGTGGGGCTCTTCTCTAGGAGAGGACAGAGGGGTGCCCATAGTGTCCCCTCATAGCCTTGTGAATAAAGAAACCACTCCAGCACAGTCCTGCCACCCAGCCACTGTGGGCCCTTGGGCCACTCACTGCTCCCTCAGCTTCAACTTTGTTGAGGATAAAGTGAGCCGATGACATGACCACTCTGAGATAGGAGTATATACTGTTCTCTTGTAGAGGGGGGAAACAGAAGTTCAGAGAGGGGAAGTGATGTGACTGAAGCCACACAGTGTGCAGCTGGAATGGGAACTTGTTTTCTGGCTGACCTTACATCCCTTCAGTGTTGGTGGTGGTGGTGGGGGGCTTCTCAGTATAGGGGCAGGCACACCACAGTGCTGGAAGAAACGAGACTGACAGTGATTGCTGGAAGCCTCTGGGGAAGGCCCCTTTGGTAATATGGTTAGCTTTGGTGATGTGGTCTTTCCACCCAGAGACATGATTTACAGTGTGTCACTTCTCAGCTGACTGTCTAGGCCCTTCTGTGTGTCCGTCCCCTGGGCCTTTGTTCCTGAAGGGTCCCTGCTAAGAGTACCCTTTCCTCCACTAGTTGCTTATCTGCGCTTTTCTTTCAGCCTTATGGTAGAGACCACCTCTCCCTGCACCTCCTTCTTCTCCTCCAGCTTCTGTCTGGGGCACAAATTGTCCTCAGCTCATAGCCCAGCTGCTGCTTTTGCTTCTTCCCAGATTGTGACCTGGAGGGGGGGTGGGGTGAGCAGAGATGTCTAGCTCTTCCAGTCCACAAGAGCCAGGATGAAGGTGGCTCAGTCCTCTGTTAACCCCCTCTCCCCAAGCACCTGTGACCTTGAATGGGCACCTCCTAGGTACCTGGAGCATTGAGTTTAGTGTGGTGATGAGTTAGCAGTGGGGGCTAAAGGAGGTGTGGGGAGTTTTCCAGGATGTGGTGCTGAAGGGGAGCAGCAGTTTGCTTCATGAAGGGAAAGAGTTCTTGCTTACTGCCCAGTACCTCTGGGCATGTTGGCATGGTCAGCTTGGATGGGTCCTTGCTAAGGAATTGTGGACAGGTCCCTGACTTCCCAGAAGTGCCCAGAGGGCAAGTAGCAAGCAAGTTGCCAAATAAATTAATGTATCATCACAGCTGTGATAAAGGCTCAGAGATAAGGGCAGGGCATGGGATTCAGGGGAGTTTGAAGGGACTGTGTAGGGGTTGACCATGCTTGGATGGAGAGGAAGCTTGCCAGATAGAAGAACTGCATGTGCAAAGGCCCTGAGGTTGGGGGGGTGCTGCTGTGGAGATATAATGGGAAAGCCTGTGAGTCTGAATCACAGAGAATTAGGAGGATTGATTGAACGGTGAAATGAGAAGATGTCATCAGGTTTGACCCATGTGGGCCTTGGGGGGAGTTTCTTCTTCATGCAGGGAGCTGAATGGTGTCCTCTGTGTGACCAGCCCATGTAGAGGCTAGGCATCCAGGGCTGGCCAAAACACCAGGTGGAAATAGAATCTAGGGTGGACCCTGTGTTGGTGGGAGCTTAGATAGATGTCAGAAGGAGGCATTTGAGGCTGGGTTTTGAAAGCTTAGTAGGAGTTCACTGGCAGGGAAGCAGGTCAAGGTGAAAGCCAGGTATTGAGGAGGCTGGGAGTGAGGTGGGGAGCATGGAGGAGACAGTTGGAGACCCAAAGTCTGGTAACAGTTTAGGAGTCAGATAGGCCTGGGTTCCAGTTCTGACCGTGTGCATTTGTTGTGCGGCTTTGGGCCATTCACTGTCTTCCTGAGACTCTGTTCCTTGTCTTGTGAATGGAGAAATGACTATCTCTAGTTGGGTTGAGTAAAGGGAGGACTGTGTGCTTGATGCCTGACGCTAGTAGGTGCTCAGAAAGTGGGACTTGTATAATGTGACATGGGGCAGGGGGTTGGCCTAGTGAGATAGTCCTCACCAGCAGTATGTTGATGAGCTCACGGAGTCCAGACAGGCTGCTCTGAGCAGGAGTGGCCTAGAAAAGGATGCTGGCAGCCCAGGCTGCCGTGTGCTAGGTGACCTGAGGCCTGTCTTGTCCTCTCTGTGTGTGGTAGATATTGAGCCAGCGACAGCACTGTTGGTTGTATTTAGCCCAGTTTCTCGAAAGCTTGCCTTAGATGAAACTGGCTTTATTTTCCAAGTGTAATACAACCACACCTTGGAAATATTGGGGGTTTTGATTCCAAGCCACCAGAGAGCAAGTAGCACAGTAAAGTAAGTTGCACACGTTCTTTGATTTTTCCAATGCATGTGAAAGTCATATCTGTATTGCACTATAGTCTACTAAAATGTGCAATGACAGTATGTCTTATAAGAAACAAAACAATGCGTATACCTTAAAGAGATGCTTCACTGCTACTTGTAGTTCTCTTGTGGGTAGAGCATCTTGTAGAGAAATGAAATTTCTGGAAAGTACACACATCACATCAGGAACAGAGCTTAATAAAGTGAGATATGCCCTGGCTGACACCCAGAGAGAAGCTATTTGCCTCAGGGTCTCATAGTTGTCAAGTGACAGTGCTAATTCCAGGTTGCAGGGCTCTGTCTGTTGTCACCATGAGGGGGTGTCACCATGAAGGAAGGGCCTTCCATGTGTCTGCATAGCTTAGCACCACTTCAAAGGCTCTTTACCTCTGCCCAGAGCCTTCTGCCCAGAGCTTCATTTCCTGTCTGTGTGTGTGTGTGTGTGTGTGTGTGTGTATGTGTGTGGTGTCTTGTGCCCGTCTTCCCTCTGCTTCCCACAGCTCTCTGCTTCCCCTCTGTTGTTCTCATCCATTTTATCTCCATGATAAACTGCTCTGGTTTCCATTTGAGTCCCATGGGCAAGGGCACTTCCTCTGGGGAGCCTCAGTTTGCTCATCTAGGAAGTGGGATCCTATGAGTCATGGTTACCAGACAAAGCATTTGGCACCTATTAGTTTGATAAATGGGAGTGAGGAAGAGCCAGCATGGACTGAGTCCTTCCTCTTTTCACCACAAATGCCCCATTCCTGTGACTCAGTTTCTGAAGTTGTAAAGTAGGGCTCAGGAGCCAGTGGGGTGAGGCTGTCCCTTAGGCCCTTACCTGGTGGCTGGCTCTGTGTCTCTCTGTTCCCTGGGCGGGGGTGGGGGTGACCCAGTGGAAGTCTCCTCTGTGGCAGGGCCCTGCTCCCAGCTGTATGGCTGTCCAGAGACAAGCCACATAGCCTTCTGAACCTCCGTCTCTGCTTCTCTCCCCATGACAAGTTTGTTGTCCCTGGAATCTGTTGAATGCTCAGTAAATTTCAGGTTTTTTCTTCTCTCTGTCCCTCTGTCATGGGGGGGGGGCAGTGTCTCTTAAATCCTGTCCATTCTTTTTTTTAATGTTTATTTATTTATTTATTTAAGAAAGGAGACATTAACAAAATCATAGGATGGGGGGGTACAACTCCACACAATTCCCACCACCCAATCTCCATATTCCATCCCCTCCCCAATAGCTTTCCCATTCTCTATCCCTCTGGGAGCATGGACCCAGGGTCGTTGTGGGTTGCAGAAGGTGGGAGGTCTGCCTTCTATAATTGCTTCCCTGCTGAATATGGGCGTTGACTGGTCGATCCATACTCCCAGTCTGCCTCTCTCTTCCCCTAGTAGGGTGGGTCTCTGGGGAAGCGGAGCTCCAGGACTCATTGGTGGGGTCTTCAGTCCAGGGAAGCCTGGCCGGCATCCTGATGGCATCTGGAACCTGGTTGCTGAAAAGAGTTAACATATAAAGCCAAACAAATTGTTGAAGTATTTATTTATTTATTTCCTTTTGTTGCCCTTGTTGTTTTATTGTTGTAGTTATTATTGATGTCATTGTTGTTAGATAGGAAAGAGAGAAATAGAGAGGAGAGGGAAAGACAGAGAGGAGGAGAAAAAGATAGACACCTGCAGACCTGCTTTACCGCTTGTGAAGCGACTCCTCCGCAGGTGGGGAGCTGGGGTCTCGAACCGGATTCTTAACACCAGTCCTTGTGCTTTGCGCCACGTGCATTTAACCCGCTGTGCTACCGCCTGACTCCCAGTCCTGTCCATTCTTGAGCTGGCCCTAGTCTCAGACCTCCTATGATTGGACTGCTGTGATGAGAAACACTCTAAGGCCCAGACTTGGCAGCCACAGATGGCAGAGTAGAACCAGCTTATGTGTGCCATTAGTTTGTCACTTCTGATTTATCCTTTTTTAAAAAAGAATAGCTTATTTAATTTTTTTTATTGCTACCAGGATTATCGCTGGAGTTTGACAGAAAGAAATTGGAGGTGGGGGGAGGGATGAGGAGGGGTTAAAGAGAAAGAGAGAAATAGAGACACTTTCAGATCCCCTCCTGCAGGTGGGGACCAGGGGCTTGGACCCAGGTCCTTGTACATGGTAATGTTTGTGCTCAACCAGGTACACACTGCCTGACCCCGATTTATTCTCACTGACTCTTTGCACAGGTTAAGGCCAGCAGGGCCTAGGATTCCCAAGTGGGGAGAAAAATGCCATATGCTGTAGCCATCCTCCACTCCCACTCATGGCTGCCCCTTCCCAAAGTACAGTTTTAGTGGGGCAGATGATTTGGAGGATCACAGAGCTGGAAACCAGAAACCCATGTTCATATTTCCTGTTTTGGGACTTTGATCAAGTGATCCCTTAGCCCCTACAGGGCCCAGTTTCTTCCCTCTCACCTCTAATAACCCAGAGAATTTCCAGAATAAAGTAAGAAGATAGCAGGAAGAAGAAGCAGATGGTCTTGACCAAGTCCCTTCCTTCCCTGCTTCCAGGTTCCTCATCTCTTTGGTGAGGAGTCTCTCCTCACTGGGGCTCCCTCACTGGGGGCCAGGTCTCTTTAGGGGCTAGTTCCATGGAGTCTGCTTCCATTTCTTTGTGGGGGTGGGGATGTTGAGGGACCGGGGTGGTGTTGAGGGATTGTAGCACTGCATCCTCTGAGTCCTTAGTCTGTGTGGCCAACACTCGTCCACTCCTGTGCTGGGGAATGGAGTCAGGCATGTAGTGGTGTCCAGAAGCTCAATCTTCTGCTAAAATTTGATCATCCTATCTCAGTTGCAGTGTCGAAATCCACCATCTCACATTAAAAAAAAAATTTATTGATTAAGTCAGTGTGTGGATGGCACATGCAATATTAGGGATTGAACTTGGGACTTCATGCTTGAGAGCTCTATGCTTTATCCACTATGCCACCTTCCGGGCCATCTGCTCCCTTGACTTTTTTTTTTTTTCTTTTTTAACCAGAGCACTGCTCAGCTCTGGCTTATGGTGGTACAGGGACTTGACAGAGCCTCAGGCATGAGAGTCTGTTTACATAACCACTATACTATCTACCCCCGCCCCCCTTTGACTTTTATTCTGTCTGATGTGGCTGTCTCATGCTTTGTTCTTCCTGATCAGGTCATAGCATGGCGACCCATTCCCATCTCTTGCCCCATCCTGCTGGTGGGCAGAACTTTTGTTCCAGTTAAGCAGAAGAGGGAACTGATGTTCAAGGAAGTCAAGGCCTGAGGTCCCAGCAGTGTGAGGGGGTGAGCCAGATGTATGGCCTCTGGTTGATTTGTCACAATTGATTCCCACTAGGAATTCTAGGCTTCTGTCTTGGCTGAAGTCTTTTCCAGATGAAGGGTGAGTTCATTGCTGTGAGTGGGTTGTCTTGACTCGCTGGGCCTCTACCTCTGGCCAGTGGATCTTCACTCAGGATCTGTAGATCTCACAGATGATCCTTAGCTCCCAGTGAGCATTCTGGGGTGCTCAATGGATGGTCTTACTATATAGGGAATTGAAGTAGCAAGGCCTCTGGAGCCATTTATTTCTGAGTTTGAATCCTGGCCCTGCCACTTAAATGCTGTGTATGGTTGGGGAAAATAATTGCCATTTCTGTAGAAGAGGGAGGACAGTGCCATTCAGCTTTAAAGAGGAGGTGTGAGTCTCTGATGAGCTAATAATATGTGTCCACTCTGGCAGAGGGCCTGTGCATAGTATGGGATGTTTCTGAGTGCCAGTTAGGAAGATAATTTCCTGATGAGGCTGGGCTTCGGGACCTCTGCAGGCCCCTTGATCCTGGAATCCCAAGGACTGAGATTAGTCTTCTACATCTGTGGGAGGCTTGTTTGGTGGGGGTAGTGTTTTGGGGAAGGCTAGCTGGAAAAATCAAGCCCCCAACTCCCAGCTCCCTTGAGGACTCAGTTTTTGCCCACTTATAATTTCTGAAGCCTCCCAGGACCCTGCCCTGGGCATTCAGTGCCCTCTCACTGAGTGGGTTTGTCTCTCCAGAGGTGCTACCACTTGGGCATTGGGTGCTCTTCATCTTTGTCACCTTGCCCTGAGAAGCAGTAACTTGTGTTTGAAAGGCAGCTGGGGCTCAGAGAGCAGTGAGGATGGGTGTAGGCCCTTCCACAGTGAGCAGCCCTGGGGGTGGTGCTGTTCTGGGCCAGAACTCAGACACTCCTCATGGCTTCTCCATTTCCAAGTGCTGCCACCCACCTGCTGTGTGTCTGAGTTTGGTGAGTCAACTCACTACTCTGGGCCTTGCTTTTCCCATCTTAGATAATGGGCCCACTGGAAGTAGCCACGCTCCTGGAACAGTCCTGATGATTCAGTGGGGGTTATATAGGATGCTCTTGTGGTGCTGGCCCTGGCCAACCTCACACTTGCTGCTGCTTTATTTATTTTATTATCATTTTTAAATTTTATTTATTTATCTTGGATAGAGACAGAAACTGAGGGGAAAGGGGGAGAGATGGAGACCTGCAGAAGCTGCCCCCACTGCAGTTGGGGACCAGAGGCTTGGACCCAAGCCCTTGCACATTGCAATATGTATACTCAACCAGGTGCACCACTGTCTGACATTTATTTATTTATTTATTTACCAGAACACTGCTCAGCTCTGGCTTATGGTGGTGCAGAGGATTGAACCTGGGACTTTGGAGCCTCAGGAATGAGAGTCTGTTTGTTTAACCATTCATTATGCTATCTACCCCCACCTTTTGTTTGTTTTTTAAAGATTTTATTTATTAATGAGAAAGGAGGAGAGAAAGAACGAACCAGACATCACTCTGGTACATGTGCTGCTGGGGATTGAACTCAGGACCTCATGCTTGAGAGTCCAGTGCTTTATCCACTGCACCACCACATGTCTGGCCCCTTTATTATCAGTTCTATTATCAGTTCTTCCTCCCAACCAGAGAGGAAGGGAATGACAGCCCCTTCTCCAGATAGTGAAACTGAGATGCAGATTAACAGTCATGTATACCAGTCTTGGGTGTCCCAGCTAGCAGCATCCTGGGGTGTATTCTACTCTCCAGACAGGGATTGTGGGGAGACAACTCAGGTGCACCAATGTCACTCTCACTCAGCAGCCTCTCTAGGGTAGGGGCCAAGGGAGGCCATGTGCACTGAGTGCTTCTCCCTGACTGAGGCCAAGTTCTCAATCCTGGGCCTGGCATGGAGGCTGAGCAGCTGCTGTCATGTTACCCAACCCACCTGCCTTTTCTGCTGTGTAGCCCCAGGCAAATGGTTTCCTCTTTGCCAGCCTCAGTTTCCCTGTTTGTGAGATGGGGTCCTAGGGAGGCTGGCTAAGCTCATTCTCAAGGTTGGCCTGCACCAGGGTTACCGGTGCTGGGCAGTCTGTGGGCAGGGTCAGGTAGGGGGTTGGGCAGTGACCCACTCAGTTAATCACACATGTTAACATGTGCAAGGATTCATGTTTGAGTTCCTGCTCCCCACCTATGAAGATGAGAAGTTAAGTAGGTCTGTAGGTGTCTTTCTCTCTTCCTATCTCCTCCTCCCTTCTCAATTTGTCCTATCAAATATAAAGAAAAAGAAAAAAAAAAAGGAAAATTGGCCACTGGGAGTGGCAGATTTGCTGTGCAGGTACTGAGCCCCAGTGATAACCCTGGTGGTAAAATAATAATAATTTAAAAAATCATAGTAATAAACTCAGGCAGGATTCAGATGGGTGGGGAGAGGTAGCATTCCAGGTAGAGCACCCGCTGAGTAGAGGTTTGGAGGTGGGGGACAGGAGAGTGGAAGACAGCCTCTTTCCTTGCAGGGGCCCAGAGAAGGTTGTAGTGCTACTCACTCCCTCTCCCCCTAAAGCCAAACTTCAGATTTCGTTTAGAAGCGGCCATCTGCCCTGCCCATCCCCACCCCTGCCAGGTGTTCCCAAAGGCCCTGGAACCAAATGAGCCACAGTTCTATTTGGGGACAATTCTGCTGTTCCCGTTTCTCTCCTGTGCCCTAGTTTTAGAAACAATGTGGGTTTGGTTACCGTTAGCCATTTGCAGAAAGCCCTCTCCCCCTCTTCCCATACCTCAGATCTGGATCTGTGGCCAATGCAGGCCAAGCAGGACTCAGTACTGCTCCTGCCTTGGGGATGCTTCTGGCCTCTGCCCCCTGGCTTCTCTGGGTGGGGGCATAATAGTTGGACTCTGATTTCCTGCTGGTGGTCCCTGGGCCTTATGCTGGGTGCTGGAGACCCCAGCGCGCGCGCGCGCGCGCACACACACACACACACACACACACACACACACACACACACGGTTAGCTGACACTGTCCCCCCCCACCCCCCACCCCCGGGAGGGGCACAGACCCTGATTATTGCCCTGCCATAGGTCAGGTGCCATTTGAACTTGGGGAACACATTGCGATGCCAAAAGGGCTTCCTAGAGGAGTCGAAGCCCAGCCTGAGTCTTAGAGGCTGAACAGGAGTTTTTGAGAGAAAAGGAGGGGTGAGGACATGTGAAAGGTAAAGGGCTAGGTGAGCAAAGGTCTGGAAGTGGGAGAGACCTGGCGTGTGGCCTGGGGAGGTCACGTACCAAGGAGTCAGCTGACGGCGGTACAGGCAGGGAAGTCATCAAGTTGAATGATGGACTTTGTAGGTGTTGATCTGAGCTTGATGGGTGCTGGCCAGGCCTGCTGAAAGGGTGAATGGACACTAGAGAATGGTCAGACCTGACTCCATTACTTTTGCTAAATGAAGGCAGCCCACAGAGTCTGGGGTTCAAGGCAGGTATCATGAACCCCTGGCTGGGGATGGGGAGAGAGCATAATGGTTCTGCAAAAGACAGTCATCATGCCTGAGCTCTGAGGTGCCAGATTCAATCCCCAGTATCACTGTGTGAGCTCTAGTTGGTCTATCTTCCTACCTACATATCTCTCTCTCATTTAAACAACTGTGCATCTATATCTGTCTATATCTATATCTCCCCTGCTTGTAGGGATGGAATAGAGCTCACCTAGCAGAGCAAACACCTTGCCTTTTGTGAGGATCCAGGTTTGAACTCTCAGCCTCCATATGGAATCAACCATGCAAAGGGGAAGTTTCACAAGTTGGTGAAGTGTTAATTTGGTGTCTCTTCCTCCCTCTCTCTTATTCTCTCTCTTAAAATTATTATCTTTATTTACTGAACATGGACAGTCAGAAATTGAGAGGGACAGGGTGCTAGAGAGGGGGAGAGACAGAGAGACACCTGTAACACTGCTTCACCACTTGCAAAGCTTTCCCCCTGCATGTGGGGACTGAAGGCTCAAACCCGGATCCTTGCACATTGTAATATGTGTGCTCAACTGAGTGTGCCACCACCCAGCCTCTCTCTTATTCTCTATGTGGAAAAGAAAAAAGAAAAAAATCCAAAAGTCCATTGGAGTGGTGGAATCACACAGTTAAAAACCCCAAAAAGCCCTGGTGGGGAAAAAATCAAAAAAACAAACAGCCTTATCTGAGACCTTGGAAGGAGTGCATCAGAGATGTCCTGGAGTAAGAGGTACATGTGTTATACCTGGAAGGCTTGGAGGGTTCTCTGCGGGAGGTGGAGTTTAAGCTTCAGGCCTTGAAGTCTGGTCTGACAGCTTCTCTGTGGGAGCTGGCAGCTGTGATGAAGTTGTCACCTGGGAGGTGATGGTGTCATCACGTGCCCCCTTCCTAGGAGCCTCCATGCTGTTAGTGGCAGTGAGAAAGATGGGGGTCTGGGGGAGAGTGGGGTGTCTGATTTATCCAGACTGTGAGCTAGGTCTGGCTCAGGGCAGGTCCCTATTGGCACTGTGACTTTGATGGAGTGATTCTGTTGGCTGCACTGAGAACATATGGACCTGGAGAAGAATATGGCTGCTAACCAGGCCAGTGGTAGGTCTGGGAGGGATAGTGAGGTTCCAAGGTGAAGGCGGGGTGGGGGGGGTCTCTGCCCCCTGGTTTGCCTACTGGTACATCCCTTCCCACACAGGCACACACCTTGGGGAAGTGATGAGGATGTATTGGGTCCTGGCTGGCAGATTCTGAAGGCCTCTGAGACTGTGGGGTGGGTATGGTGCAGTGGCCCTGGGTTCAGAACCTGGCCTCCTGCTCCCCTGGGGCCAAGGAGAGTAAAGTTTTCTGGGGTGAAGGGCTTCCTGCTCAGGTGAAGAGCCAGTCATGCAGGCACCTGCTTCTGGAAAGGCCTTAGCCCCCTCTGCAAGCCAGAAGCTTTGTGCTGCAGGTCTGGGAGTGAGGGTTTCCCCGGGGTCTCTAGCTGAGCATCCTAGGACCCAGGGATTCTCGCCATGAATTTAAGGTTTGCCATTTGCTGGCAGGAGATCCAGACCCAGTGATTTTGTCCTCTGGAGCTACAGTTTCCCTAATGAGAAAAAAGTAAGTATGCCTCTTTCCTGGCTCCTAGAGAGGACTAGTGGGCTTTGGGAGGACTGTGGCCACCTCATGCCAGTCTCTCAGGGCCCGGTTTTGGAGCTGCTGACCCAGCCTGCTGTGGGTGCTGGGCTTTGCTGGGTGGCAGAGGGGTGGCTTCCGGTCTGCCCCCAGGCTATCAGCACTGAGGACAAAGCCCCTTTGTGGTGGGATAGATGGAACTTGGGACAGCCCCCTGCTCCCCCTGACTCTGAGGACCAGTGGGCTGCCTGCTCCTCCTCCTCACCCAGCTCCTCTGGGGAAAGAGCTTCCTCAGAGTGAGAGGGTGGGAAGATGAAAGCCAGCTTGTGCTGGAGGTGGAGGACAGACCTCAGCTGCAGCTGTGTAGCCAGAGCCCAGTCGTGGAGCCCGGTCAGACTCTGTCCTCCTCTGGGTTATCATCATACAGGCTGGCCCCCTCTTCCCACCCCCCAGCCATGTCCCAGGCCACCATGTCACTTACCCATCTTTCCTTCTATCTGTCCACCCTCCCACCTATCCATACTCTCTATCTGTCTATCCATCCACCCCACCACCTATCCTTTCCTTCATTCAGCAACTACCAAGAACCTATTTCGTGCCAGATTCTCTGCTTTTTGGCCAGTTTCTCTTCTGGCCGGATGTTGCCCAATCATCCCAGCTGTTAACTATTTGAATATTATACCCACTGCAGAGCATTCACTTATGAGTGAGACTGAAGTGGCTCCTGTTCCCATCAGACATGTGAGTTTTGGCAGTGAGTTATGTCATCAGAGCTGTGGTCCTTAGTAGGAAAGAGAAGTTGAAGGTCCTCATTTGGGTTCCGGGGACTTCTGGCATTAGGAGGGTGTTAGACCTTCTGCTAGGAGCTAGCTTTTGAAATGAGACTCAAGAGAGCAGAGTTGGCTGGGTGTGTTTTGACTAAAAAGGGGTCAGGAGAAGCCTCTCTGAACAGGTGACACTGAGTAAAGTGTCTGGAGGAAGTGAGGCAGAGGTGTATGACTGTCTAGGGGAAATGGGCTCTGCAGTGGGAACAGTAAGTGTGAAGGCCCTGAGGCAGGCACGTACTGGGCTTACAGGAAAAGAGGAAGCAGCCTGAGTGTGGATGGAGCAGAAAGAATGAAGATGTGGGGCTGGTATTCACTGTAGGGCCTTAGGAGCCCCCCAGAGGACTCAGTCTTTTTTTCTGGGACTGCTGGGACTAGGGATATTAAGCAAGGGTGTCTTACTCAGGAGGACATTTCAGAAGGGTTCTTGGCTTCTAGTTGGCCAGCTAGCCTGGACTAGGGGATGGCCATGATGGGAAAGAGGGCAGTAGATTGAGGGTGTACTTGTAGGTGGAATGGACAGGGTTTGAAACTGGATTACATGGGGGGCAGGACAAGTGGAGGAATCATTCTCCCCCATGGCTACTGGTGATTAGGGATTGATTCCCACCCTATTCCCTCACCCTGCCTCGGTCCTCTATGGTCTTGTGGTGTACTTTTCCTCCTCGTCCCTCCGGTTTGTCTGGAGGTAAGCAGGACCCAGCAATTTCACTAGTTTGCCCTAGGGCTGGACTGAGTCCTCCAGTATCTGCGGTTTTAAATACCTTTGTGTACCTGGGGCAAAACGGGCAGGTTCCTGTCCATTAGGCAGATGAGATGATTGAGGCTTAGAGAGGTTTGTAACCTGGGTTACATGGTGGTGCAGGGTTGGGACTTGATTTCTCAGGTGGGTTTTACAGATTTGGAGCAGTGGGTCTATGGCTTCTGTATCCCCCCACCCCCATTCTAGCAAATGACTTCAAGGTATGTGTGAGATGTCTTTCCTGCCTTTGTGTGTCTTGGGGACATTGGAGGCTGCTCAGTGTGACCTCAGGAGGTGGGGTCAGGAGGCTGGACTCCCAACTTGACCTGGGTCTCAGTTTCCTCTGCTAGGAAATGGGGGCACAGCAACCCTTGCAACACAACACTGTGTGTGTGGGGGGAGAGGGAGGGGGAGAGAGGGAGGGGGTGGGGGGAGGGGGGAAGGAAGGTGAGATGAAATGGCTTCTGGTGAGAAGCAGGAATCCTGACACCTGGCATACCTAAGCCTACAGTATTCAGTATTCAGGCATTTTTTCACTGTTTGGGGGCAGGGGTGGGCATAAGGACGTGAGCACAAGTACAGACTTGGCTCATCTACTTCTAGAGCTGGACTTTGGGACAGGGCTGGCAGTGCTGAGTGGCCTCTTGTAGTTAACTCAGAACCTTGGGATTGAAGGTGCCTGGGATCTCTGCCCAACACTGCTTTCCACTTGGGGAAACTGCGTCCAGAAACACACAGGTTTCACTCGAGTCTACGAAGCTATTTAGGACAGAGCAGGGTTTCACACCAGGCCTGCTGTTGTTGCCCGTGCTCTGTCCACTTCTCGGCCTCGTCCCTTCTCTCCAGGTCTCCCCTGGAGGAAGCCCTACCTCACCTCACCTCTGCAGTCTGGGCCAGGGCTGGGGCCTGGAAAGTGGTGTCCTTCTCCAGCTGGGACTGTGGGGATGGGGCCAGGACTTGGTGGGAGCCTTGCAGTCCATATGCTTAGCCTTTGCCTTCCCTGGGGTCCCTCAGCCAGCCCAGGCTTGCTGCGCCCCACCCCACTCTAACCATACTGGTTGAGCCGGTTTGAGGCATGTTAGCAGTGTGAACAGTGAACATAAGACTGGGCATGTTCTGGCTGCCTTGGCCTGCAGATGCCCCCTGCTCACTTGACAAACACCCTGTGGTACTCACTTGCCTGTGCTCAGACCCATGTGAGTTAGTTGGGGCTTGGGTTAAGTCAGGGCTAGGCTGGGGTGTGTCAGACAGGAGCAGACAGCACAGTGGTGGGGGCATGAGCTCTGGAGCTGGGCAGACTCAGGACTATGGCCTGAACCTCCTTATCTTGGGTGGAGTCTCTCCTTCTGCCTTCTGTCTTTTCTTCTATCCCTTTGTTCACCCAAACCATCCCTTTCTCTCTTCCAACCTCTCTGTGCACTCACACCTCAATATTGTATCCCTCTATCTCCATTCCTCTATTCACTCAATCTTCCAGCCTTCCCACCCTCCAAAAAAGTACTAATTATTACCATGTGCTTAACAGTGTTCTCAATGCCTTAAAGACTCAGCTAGACCTAAAACCCTCCTCTCAGAGCTGACATTCCAGAAGAGACAGAAACTCATCACAGATAAGGAGGCTGTACACATTGTAAGAGGGTGGGAAGTACCGTGGACCAAACTCACAGCAGTGCAGGGGTTGGCTGCTGGTCAGGAGTGAAGGATTTGAAGAAAGACCTGTCCCAGAAGCTGATATCCAAGGAACAGAGGGAGGAACCTTGTCACTCCCAGGGGAAGGGGATCCAGGTGGAGGGAAAGGTTGGGTCTCTGGAACGTTGGAGGAACCATGTGGAGGGGAGTTAGGGGAATGGAGTTAGCCAGGGGGAGTAGGGGCCATGAGGGCAGAAGGGTGGAGCTGTGGGTCAGGAAGGGCCTGGGGCTGTCCTAACATTGACTTAAAACTTGGTGTGGGATGAGCATAAGAGGGTTCTGAGGGTTCTGGCTGTAGTATGGAGGATAGGCTGGGGCTGAGATAGACCTCAGGGAGGAGGCTGCATCAGCCAGTGGCAGGAAGGCAGTAGAGGTTTGCCCAGGTCAGTAGTGGGGGAAGAGGGGGAAGTCCCAACTTTCTTTATTTCTGTATTTATTGGATAGAGACTGAGAACTTAGTAGGGAAGGGGGAGCACTGTTTCACTGCTTGTGAAGCTTCCCTTCTGCAGGTGGGTGCCAGGGACTTGAACTCAGTTCCTTGCGCATGGATATATGTTATATATAATACCAGGTGTGCCACTGCTTGGCCCTTCCAACTTTGTTTCTTGTATTGCTCTTCCTCTTTAAGCTCTATGTTATGGAATCATCATAGCACCATATTGAACCCCCAAGGAATACATTACTGAGCTCCACCCACCATCCAACCTGAACTTCCCTGCACCTGTCCCCCCACCTCTGTCATTTAAAACACCCATTTTTCATGTATAGCTCTCTGTGTGTCTCTTGTCAGAGAAATAGCCACAAAACCACAATTCTTCTTAAAGGAAGTGAAGAATAATTTGTTATTTATTTATTTTTCCTCCATGGTTTCTGCTGGGGCTCAGTGCCTGCACTACAAATCCAGTGCTCCTGGAGGCTACTCTCCCCCCCTTGTTGTTTTTCATTGTTGTTGTTACTATCATTGTTGTTATTGCTGTCATTGTTGTTGGATAGGACAGAGAAATTGAGAGAGGAAGGGAAGAGAGAGAGGGGAAGAGAAAGATAGACACCTGCAGACCTGCTTCACTGCTTGTGAAGTGACCCCCTTCACAAGGGGGGCTCGAACCGTCATCCCTGTTCCAATCCTTGTGCTTCGTGCCATGTGCGCTCAACCACTGCACTACCACCCGGCCCTAATAATTTGTTCCTGTCAGCAAACAGCCCCTCCTACCCAGATACATTTTATTTTTTGGTCGTCACTGGGGTTTCACTGCTCTGGTTGGCTTTTCTAAACAGAGAGAGGTAGAGAGAGTGAAACTATCCAGTAGCTGTTCTTCACTTCTTATTTCACTTAGCACAATTCACCTCTAGTTTCATCTGTTTTGTACCAGGTGATACAATCTCATTTTTTCCAGTGTTGCTGAGCAATATTGCATTGAATATATATCCCAAAACTTTGTCCAATCATCTGTTGATGGACATGTAAGCCACCACTCTTTGACCATTGTGAATAATGCAGCTGTGAACACAGGGGTATATACATCCTTTCAAATTAGTGCCTCCATGTCCTTTGGATAAATGCCTGAGAGTGGTATTGCTGGATCATAAGGGGCAGTCCAACTCTTAATCCCTGGAATTGGGATTATGTGAGCCCAGAAAAAGAGGCTCACTTTCTCAGGTCCTGGATCAGGGAAGGCCAGGTACTGCTTATCAGCAGACTCACTGAGGTTGTGGGAGGGTGGGGCAGAGGAGGCAGGTGGTGGAGCTTCAGTGGAGGAAACACAGGAAACAGAGTGGGAGGGCTCAAAGGTAAGGAGGCGGGAGTGTGCCGCAAGCCCTCACCCCTGCCTTTGATCCATTGAACCCTGAGTAGGAGCATGAAGGGCCCTGGCTATGTGCTGCCCACTGTCCCCAGGTGCAGTCTCTCTCAGATCTCTGTCCCTTTGATAGACAAATACAGGGAGAACTGGGTATGCAGAGGGCCTGGCTGCCAGGCACTGCTGCCCACCTGTGCCCCTGCAGGAAGCTCCAGGTGTGGGCAAGGAGGAGGGGGCACTGCATGTTGCCAGAGCAGAGAAGCAGCCAGAGCTGCTGGTGCTAAACAGTGACCCCTATGAGGAAGGCCTGGCTTGCAGCCTCCCCCTCAGGGACCCTCAAGTCACCTGGCATCAGCTGTGGCATCAGCCCAGGGATGGTCAGAGATGACCTTGGAGGGGTTGAGAGAGCAAAACTAGTGCCTTCTGTGTTCCTTTTCCTTTTGATGTTGAAGCTCTGCTAAGAAGTCCTGAGTGTGCCTGCCCTGGTCTAATAGCAGACACAGCCTCGAGATGGGACTAGTCACATGGCCATTTTGATGGGGGTTTATCAGTTCAGACAAGGTGGGACCTGGTTGGATCTTGGGAACCTGCCTGCTTCACAGGTCATGTGAGGCCAGCTTGTCCTCTCCTAGCTCTTCCTCAGCTTAGTGTTCCTGGACCTGGTGCCCCAAGATCCTGCCTGGACATCATATTCAAGTTTGAGAACTGGCCTCCATCTTGCTTTGTGACCTGGGCCAGGTACTCACCTCCTTGGGCCTTGAACTCATCTGTGATAAGGCTCCTTGATCTTGGGGCTGTGAGTTGGTCTGTCCATCCCAGTGCTGGCCTTTTTGAACTCTACCTGGAGCAGAAACTGGGTGCACTGAGGGAAGGTGGGCAATCAGTGAAACCTCTCTGCCCAGCAGGCCTCACCAGCCTGCTTCCCTGGGCAGGGGGATCCATTTGTGGATCCAGCCATGTCCTGCCCAGTGACCTCCTGGGTGTGTGTGGCCCCGGGGGAGGGAGAGTTGTTGGGAAGTAGAGCTACCCAGGACTCTAATGGGCCCCACCCCCTGGCCTTTGCTCCAGCAGCCTCTTCTCTGTGGTCTCTTTTCATAAACCCAGCCTTTGGTCCTCTGCTGAGCTGTCCCCTTCTGGGATGTCCAGCTTGCTTGCCAGAGATCACTGTGCTCTCCCAGTATCACTGCGGGAGGAAGGCTTAGCTCCCTGACCCCTTAGGGGCCTGAGAAAACCTCCAGGGCCGCCTCTTAGTGTTACACTTAGTGTTGTCCCCTTGTGGCCTTTGGCCTGGGCTGAGGACAAGCTGTGACCAGGGCTCAATCAGCTCAGAAGTCCTTCCCTGCAAGCAGGCCCTGCATCTATCTCATTCTTCTGCTTTCAGGCCTGTACAGGGGCCATGTTCACCTCCGGGGCCATGCTCACCTCTGTGCTGCCCTTCCACGCCTCCCTGAAGGTGAAGTACATGAGGTTGGGGATTGGTGATCACTCACTCACCCCTTAATTCCTTAATCTGTATGGCCCCAGACCAGGAGTCTCCCTGTCTATGCCTTTGCTTCTCTGTATAAAATGAACTGTCCAAGGGGTCCTACTTAGTCCCTGGTGCAAGGACTCTGAGAGATCGCGCCGAGATAAGTGGCCCTGGGAAGAGGGCTGGTAGTGCCTTGAGGTCTGGGGACCCAGAGGTGTCAACTGGCTTTCTGTGAAGCTGGATGCTGCCTGGACCTCTGATGTGACCTCTTGCAGGTTCTCTGTAATCTCCTGTGGGGCAGAGTCTAGTGCAGAACCAGGGTGTGATCCGGAGAGCTTGTTTATAGTGGGAAGAACATTTAGTGGCAGCTGCTCCGTTTATCAAGTGTGGCCTGTGTGTACCCAGGCCTTTGCACTGCTTATCTCCTCTGCCTTTGCAGCTGCCTGGGGTGACTCTGTTGACTTGTCTGGCATCTTCCCCTGGGCCATAGTGGGGCTCCCCTTAAACGGTGCTGTACCTCATCTGGCTGGCAGGTGCCTACTGGGGCCTTTTCACTCTTCACTGGCTGACAGTGGGCTGTGGGGCTCCCCACCACCTCTGTCCACCCCTACACATTCCAGACATAGTCTCCTCTACCCACCATGACCCTGGAGAGGCATTCCTGGGTCAACTGAGAGCAGGTTCCACCTTGGCGCTTCTGGGAGGGGAAAAGTGGCATGCTGCTGAGTTGGGTCTTGTCTCCCCAGGGGTGAGGCCCCGGGTTTCTTGTAACCTCAGTCTACTTGCAGGTGATTGTGTCTGCAAGAGCTGTGGCCTTAGCAAACGGCTTGCCTTCTCTGTTCTGCATCGTTCTACAAGGTTGTGTGTGTGGGGGGGGTCTACAAGATAGGGTTGATAGGTGTCTGTATGTATGTGTATATACATACATACACATGCACATGCAGCAGCCCACCCCCCTGGGCTCATGCACACTGTCTGCTTCTCTCTGGTACCCTGACACAGGAATCTCTACCCTTCACTGAGCAGCTTTCATATCTAGAAGTCCAATGCGCTATTCATTGCGCCACAGAGCCAGGTACTGAGCAGCTTTCATTACCTGAGAACCAACTGGCTCTCATGTAAAATAAGGGCCCCCTAGTCCAGACCACACCCATGTCCATTTCTTTTTTTTTTTTTTCTCTTTTAAAAATACTTTATTAGGGGAGTCGGGAGGTAGCACAGAGGGTTAAGCACATGTGACGCAAAGCGCAAGGACCGGTGGAAGGATCACGATTCAAGCCCCCGGCTTCCCACCTGCAGGGGAGTCACTTCACAGGCAGTGAAGCAGGTCTGCAGGTGTCTGTTTTTCTCTCCTCTCTGTCTTCCCCTCCTCTCTCTATTTCTCTCTATCATATCCAACAACAACATCATCAATAACAACAATAATAACTACAATAACAATAAAATACAACAGGGGTGGGGGTTGGGCAGTAGCACAGCGGGTTAAGTGCACATGACCCAAAGTGCAAGGACTGTTGCAAGGATCCTGGTTCAAGCCCCCCGGCTCCCCACCTGCAGGGCAGTCACTTCACAGGCGGTGAAGCAGGTCTGCAGGTGTCTGTCTTTCTCTCCCCCTCTCTGTCTTCCCCTCCTCTCTCCATTTCTCTCTGCCCTATCTGGCAACAACGACATCAATAACAATAATAATAACAACAATAATAAAAACAAGGGCAACAAAAAAGAAAATAAATAAATAAATAAAATATTAAACAAACAAACAGGAAAAAAAAAAAACCCCAAGGGCAACAAAAGGGAAAATAAAAAGAAAAAAAACTTTATTTGGAGGCTAATGGTTTACAGTATAGCTGTTGTTGACACATAGGTACAGCCTCTCATTTCCCCATGATAGGAGTTTAGATGTCTATAAGATACTCATTTCCTAACCAAACTTCTTTATTTTAAAATATATTTTATTTTAATGAGAGGGAGCAATATAGAGAGAGAAGCCAGAGCACTGCTTAGCTCTGGCTTATGGTGGTGCTGGGGATTGACCCTGGGACCATGGAGTCTTAGGTATGAAAATCTTTTTGCATAAGCATTACACTATCTCCCCTACCTCCTAGCATAGCTTCTCTCCTCCTCCCTTCCTCCCCATCATACACCAGGACCCCAGTGTCCCTCCATCCCATTCCTTTCCCTCCTTCCCCAGAGTCCTTTCTTTGGTGCAATACACCCTGTGTCCTTTTCTGATGAGTTCTCAGTAAGAGGGGGAGGGTGGGACTCATGTTGCTAGGCCTGGATTAAGCCACGGGACTCTGAAAACTTGAAGGCCTACTGTGTTATGTCAGGCCGAGCCTTTCCCTCTCTGAGCCTCTTTTACCTAGTCTGCCCTGTGAACACTTGGGAAGCTCTGCCATGGCCATTTGTCCATATCCTCATGTTCTTTTTATTCTTTTTTTTTTTTTTTTTTTAGGACAGAGAGAAATGGAGAGGAGGGGAAGACAGAGAGGAGGAGAGAAAGATAGACACCTGCAGACCTGCTTCACCGCCTGTGAAGCGACTCCCCTGCAGGTGGGGAGCCGGGGTTCAAACCGGGATCCTTATGCCAGTCCTTGTGCTTTGCGCCACCTGCGCTTAACCCGCTGCGCTACAGCCCGACTCCCAATATCCTCATGTTCTCTGTGACTCCCTCCTTGGTTGATGCAGCTCCTTGTTTTTGTCTTTTTCCCACTGCAAGGCCTAGCACCTAGGTGCTCCGCCCACTTTGTTGAAGGAGCCAGCAAATACACAGTGGCAAGTAGACTTTCCTCCTTCCAGGCCTTTGCTAACACTTTTCCCAGGCTCTTGGACTGTGGAACTCCTTCTTGTCCTTGAACCCTTCTCAAATGCTGCCTCCTCTCGGGACTGCTGATGCTCTGAATATTTGTTTGAGGCTCTCTTGGTGGCACTTGTTGCACCCACCTTGGTGAGCATATCAATAGCCAGCATGGTAGTGTGGCATTACTGACCACCAAGGGCTTTGCCATTGCTAGGATTCAGACGCTGTGGGGAGAGCAGTGCCTGCTCTGTCCTTGCATGGCCTTGTTCATCCTCTGCAGCCATCTTGCAAGGTGGATCTTCTTATTCCTCTCTTTACAGAATACAGAGGCTTACAGAAGTGAAGTGACCTGCCCAGCTATGAGAGAGTAAGGATTTGATACCAGGTAATCTTTTTTTTTTTTTCCTTAAAAAGGAGAGAAAACACAAACAAGAATAATGATGATGATGATAATGATTCAAGTGGTGAAGAAAAAGGAGAAGTGGTCTGGGAAATGACGCAGTGGATAAAGCATTGAACTAACCTACCTTCCTTCCTTCCTTCCTTCCTTCCTTCCTTCCTTCCTTCCTTCCTCCCTCCCTCCCTCCCTCTCTCTCTCTCTCTCTTTCTTTCTTTCTGTTCCTTTTTTTTTTTTTTTTTTTTTGCCTCCAGAGTTATTGCTGGGGCTTGGTGCCTGCACTGTGAATGCACTGCTCCTGGAGGCTATTTTTTCCCCTTTTGCTGCCCTTGTTTTTTATCATTGTTGTGGTTATTATTGTTGTTCTAGATGTCGTTGTTGTTGGATAGGACAGAGGGAAATCGAGAGAGGAGGGAAAGACAGAGAGGGGGAGAGAAAAGTAGACACCTTCAGACCTGCTACACTGCTTGTGAAGCAACCCCCTGCACGTGGGTAGCAGAGGCTTCTAACTGGGATCCTTATGCCAGTCCTTGTGCTTGGCCCCCGCCATGTGTGCTTAACCTGCTGCACTACTGCCCGGCCCCCAGCATTGAACTTTCAAGCATGAGGTCCCAAGTTTAGTCCTTGGTAGCTCATGTACCAGAGTGATGTCTGGTTCTTTCTCTCTTTGCTCCTATCTTTTTCATAAATAAATAAATAAAACAAAAATAAATAAAAAAAAAAAAGAAAAGAAAAAGGTAGGAGAAGTTAATAAGTTTCTCTAACACTCATGTCTCTGCCAGAAGCATCCATGGGAAAGTTACTGATGTATTATTTCTGGAAGAGCCAGGTGTTTATAAGTATGTATATTAGTATTAAAATATTTATTTATTAATGAAAGAGAGAGAGAGAACCACAGCATCACGCTGGCAAATGGGGTGCTGGGAATCAAACTTGGGACCTCATCCTTGAGAATCCAACACTTTATATACACTATGCCACCTCCTAGGCCTCTATATTTTTTTCTGTAAACAAACAAAAAGCTCCTGTTAAGACTATAACTTCAGGGATCATTTTTATTGTTTGCTAAAAAGCAACTGTTGGGGCTAGGTGGTGATGCCATTGGTAGAGCAGACACGTTAAACAATGCACAAGAACCCAGGTTCAAGCCCCTGATACCCACATGTAGGTAGGAAACTTCATGAGAGGCGAAGCAGGTCTGCCTGCAGGTGTCTCTCTCTCCTTCCTTCCTTTTCCCTTCCCTCTCAATTTCCTTCTGTCTTTATCTGAATAAATAAATAAACAAATAAAACATATTTTTAAATATACCTTTTAAAATAATTTTGTTTATTTATTTATTGGGTAGAGACAGAAAAATATTGAGAGGGTAGGGGAAAAAACGGGACAGAGACAAACAGACACCTGCAGCACTACCTTACCACTCATGAAGCTTTCCCCCTGAGGTGGGGGCTGGGATTTGAACCTGGGACCTTGCGTACTATAATGTGTGTGCTTAAACAGATGTGCCACCACCAGACCTTAAAAGCACCTATTCTATATATACTCTTTTCTACCCCTGTCTTCTCTGACAGTGTGCCTCAGAAACCATTTTGCAGGGCTTACTTCTGCCCAGTTGTTTCCAGCTGTTTGATTACTATAGCCGATTCCTCAGTACATGTCCTCAGCCATAAGCTTGTGTGTGTGTTCTTGTGAGAAGATCTTAAGATGAATCTAATTCGGGGCCAGAATGTGTGTGCCACTGTAAGTTTGATAGATACCACCAGGTCTCTTGCTAGAACTTCACACCCCACCTTCTGGCTCCTCTTACTCTCACCAGCACATATTGCTAGAGAGGTTTGGGACCTTTGCCAATCTAATAGCTCAATGGTGGCTCCATTGCATTTATATATATATATATATATAACAGCTTTATTAAAATATGATGTATGTACTATAAAATCTACCCACTTATAGTGTACATTGTGATGATTTTCTGTACATTCACTGATTTTTCCATACATTCCATACATTCACAATCAGTTTGAGAACATGTTCATTACCCCCTTCCCTCCCAAAGAATGAGGTAATACTTAACAAATTGTGTACTCATTAGTAACTGCCCACCTCCGCTCAAAGCTTATCCCTCAGCCTTAGGCAATAGCTGATTTCCCTCTCTGTTTCTAGAGGTTTGCCTATTCTTTTATGTGTATATATTTATTTTCCCTTTTGTTGCCCTTGTTTTTCATTGTTGTTGTAGTTATTGTTGTTATTACGGTACAGGACAGAGAGAAATGCAGAGAGGAGGGGAAGACAGAGAGGGGGAGAGAAAGATAGACACCTGCAGACCTGCTTCACCACCTCTGAGGGGACTACCTTACAGGTGGGGAGCTGGGGGCTTGAACCAGGATCCTCACGCCAGTCCTTGCGCTTTGCACCATGTGCGCTTAACCCACTGCACTACCGTCAGACTCCCAGATTTGCCTATTCTAAGCATTTCCTATAAATTTTAATATGTAGGCCTTTGGTGTCTGGCTTCTTTTCACTTAGCATGATGTATTCATGTCTCTTCCTTGTTGTACAGTGTACTAGTACTGCATTATTTTTTTCTTGCCAAATAATGTTCCATTCTATGGACATACTGTGTTCGTCTGTTTGTCAGTGGATGGACATATACTCCTACTTTTCTGCACTGTTGTCAGTAATGCTGCTATGAACATTCACTTGTAAGATTTGTGTTGACATATGCTTTCCTCATGGGTCTATGCCTAGGCATGGAGCTTCTAGATCACATGACAACCCTGTGTTTAACCTTTGAAGGAGATGCCAACCTGCTTCCCAAAGCAGGCACACTATTTTATATTCCCACTAGCTATGTGTAAATTTCCCAGTTTCTCCACATTCACACCAACAGCTTGTTATTATCTGTCGTTTTAATTACAGCCATCCTGGTGGGTGTGAAGTGGGATCTCATTGTGGTTTCAATTTGCATTTTCCAGAATGACTAATGATGTACATGTTTTTATGTGGTTATTGGTCATTTGTATATCTTCTTTGGAGAAAAGTGTTTTCACATTTTCTTACTCATTTTTTAAAAAATATTTATTCCCTTTCGTTGCCCTTTTTCTTTTATTGTAGTTGTTGTTGGATAGGACAGAGAGAAATGGAGAAAGGAGGGGAAGACAGAGGGGGAGTGAAAGACAGACACCTGCAGACCTGCTTCACCGCCTGTGAAGTGACCCCCCTGCAGGTGGGGAGCCGGGGGCTCGAACCGGGATCCTTACTCCCGTCCTTGCGCTTAGTGTCATGTGCGCTTGACCTGCTGCGCTACCGCCCAACTCCCCCTGCCTTTTTTTTTTTTAAACTGGATGATTTGTCTCTTTGCTCTAGAGTTGTAAGCATTTATATATTCATATAAGCCCTTTAACAGTAAAGAGTCTTTAAATATTTTCTCCCATTCTGTGAATTCTCTTTTTCCTTCCTTCTTCCTCCCTCTCAACTTCTCTTCCTTTTCTCCCTTTGTGCGCCCCCCCCTCATTTAAAAGCACCACTCAATTTTGGCTACTGGGACCTCTCACATGCAAGTCCTGTGTGCCACTTTTGCATATTCTCCCCATCCTTCTTTTTATTTATTTATTATTAAATAGAGACAGAGAGAAACTGAGAGGAGAGGAGGAGATAGAGGAGAGAGATGGAGAAACACCTGCAGACCTGCTTCACCATTTGTGAAGCTTTTCCCCTGCAGGTGGTGACTGGGGGCTTGAATCTGGGTCCTTGCACATTGTAACATGTGCGCTGAAGTAGGTGTGCCACCACCTGGCCCCATTTATTTATTTATTTATTTTTAAAGATTTATTAATTCATTTATGAGAGAGAAGGAGTGGAGAGAGAACCACATTATCACTGTGGCACCCTGGACCTCATGCTTAAGCTTAAGAGTCCAGTACTTCACCCACTATGCTACCTCTTTTTACTTTTTGATGTATACTTTTTCCATAAGTTGTTGGATCCATTTTGCTGGTAATTTGTTGAAAATGTATACATCTTATAGTTCTAAGAGATATGTTATTTATTTATTTATTTATTTTGTCTCCTCCAGGGTTATTGCTGGGCTCGGTGCCTGCACCATGAATCCACCGCTTCTGGAGGCCATTTTTCCCCCCTTTTTGTTGCCCTAGTTGTTGCAGCCTCGTTGCGGTTATTATTGCCATTGTTGACGTTGCTTTGTTGTTGGATAGGACAGAGAGAAATGGAGACCCCCGTTATTTTCTTTTTTTTTAAATTTCTTTATTTCTTTCCTTTTGTTGCCCTTGTTGTTTTATTGTTGTAGTTATTATTGTTGTTGTTAGATAAGACAGAAATGGAGAGAGGAGGAGAGAAAGATAGACACCTGCAGACCTGCTTCACCGCCCGTGAAGTGACTCCCCTGCAGGTGGGGAGCTGGGGGCTTGAACTGGGATCCTTATGCCAGTCCTTGCGCTTAGCGCCACCTGCGCTTAACCCGCTGCGCTACCACCTGACTCCTGATATGCTATTTTCTTATGGTATCTTGTCTGGTTTTGGTATCGTGGTGATACTGACCTTACAGAATGAGTTAGAGACTATTTCCCATTGAAGAATTAATGTTACTGCTTTAGATGTTAAGCAGAATTCATCAAAAAAGCCACTGGGGTGTGGCTTCTTTAGAAGAATTCTTAAGACTATGAATCCAATCTTAATTTTATTTTTTATATTTTATTTTTTTAATTATTTATTTATTATTGGATAGAGACAGAAGTTGAGAGAGGTGGGGGAGATAGATAAGGAAAGAGACAGAGAGACACCTGCAGCCCTGCTTCCCCACTCATGAAGCTTCCCCTCTATAGGTGGGGACCAAGGGCTTGAACCTTGGTCCTTGTGTACTGTAATGTGTGTGCTTAACCAGGTGCATCACAGCCTGGCCCTGAATCCAATCTTTTTTACTTTCAGCTTTATTCAGATTTTATATTTTTCCTTACTTGTGTTTTTGTATTTTTAAGGAATATTTTTAAAACTTCATACAAATTATCTGAGGTTGGAGGAGATGGTGTAATGGTTATGCAAAAGGACTTTTTTTTTTATGTCTTAAGGCTGTTTAATAGTCAATTTGGCTAAATTTTTTTTCTGGTTAATAATTTATTTTTTCCTGGGGGCTGGGAGGTAGTGCAGTGGGTTAAGCACACATGGCAAACGCAAGGACCAGCATAAGGATCCTGGTCCAAGCCCCCCGGCTCCCAACCTGCCGTGGTGTCACTTCATAAGTGGTGAAGCAGGTCTGCAGGTGTCTATTTTTCTTTCTTTCTTTCTTTTTAATATTTATTTATTTATTCCCTTTTGTTGCCCTTGTTTTCTTGTTTTAGTTATTGTTGTTGTTATTGATGTCGTTGTTGGATAGGACAGAGAGAAATGGAGAGAGTAGGGGAAGACAGAGATGAGGAGAGGAAGATAGACACCTGCAGACCTGCTTCACTGCCTGTGAAGTGACTCCGCTGCAGGTGGAGAGTCTGGGGCTCGAACCCGGATCCTTACACTGGTCTTTGTGCTTTGTGCCATGTGCACTTAGCCCGCTGTGCTACCGCCCGACCCCTAGGTGTCTATCTTTCTCTCTTCCTGTCCTCTCTCTATTTCTCTCTGTCCTATCCAACAACAATGACAGCATAATAATAATAATAACAACAGGGGCAACAAAAAGGGAAAAATGGCCTCCAGGCAAAGTGGATTCGCAGTGCAGGACTGTTGTAGAGCCAGATGTTGTAGTGCGCGGGCCGCAGAGAAGAGAGAGAGAGGGTCCGGAGCGAAGAGGAAACACAAATCTTTATTCGCGCTGGCACCTCAGAGTTGGGTGTTAGAGAAGCAGGTTGGGCCACGTGGAGGTAGAGAAAATGGCCGCCTCATGCAGTAACCTTTCCTGCGTCTGAACACCAGAGTGGAGCGCCGGCAAGACAGGACCGAGCCCCAGTGATGACCCTGGAGGCAAATAATAATAATAATAGTAGTTATTATTTTTTTCCTTTATTGGGAGATTAATAGTTTACATTTGACAGTAAATACAATAGTTTGTACATAATATTTCAAAAAAGACTTTCATGCCTCAGACTCCAAAGTTGCAGGTTCATTCTCCCATATTGCCATAAGATGGGGTTCAGCTGTGTTCTGGTAAAAACAAACAAGCAAACAAATAAGATCTCATTTTAGCAATTTGAGTCTCTTTTTTTAGTGATTCAATATAGCTAAAATTTGTCTATTTTGTTGTTTCAAAGAACTCACTTCTGATTTTGTCAATTTCTTTTATTTAAAAATCTGTCATTAATTCTAAATTTGATTGTTTCCTTCTTTATGCTTGCTTTAGATTTAATCTGTTCTTTTGCTAGTGTCTTAAGGTACAAGATTATGTTTTTGATCTGATATTTTCTTTATTTTATTTTTAAATTTTATTTTATGCCACCAGGATTATCACTGGGGTTTGGTGCCCGCACTAGGAATTCACCTCTCCCGGCCATTTTTTCCTTTTTTAAAAAGATTTTATTTATTAATGAGACAGGAGAGAAAGAAAGAACCAGACATCACTCTGATACATGTGCTGTGGGAAGTTGAACTCAGGCTTAAGAGTCCAGTGCTTCATCCACCGCACCACTTCCCGGACTACTTTTTTTTTCTTCCTATTTCTATTTGATGGACAGAGAAAAGTTGAGAGGGGACAGGGAGACAGAGAAGGGAAAAGAAAGACACCTTGCAGACTTGCTTCACCGCTCATGAAGCATTCCGAACCCTGCAGGTGGGGATCAGGGGCTCGAACCCAGGGCTTTGTGCATGGTGATATGTGTGTTTAACCAGGTGCACCACCACATGCCCCCCTGAGATTTTTTTTTGTATTTCTTTCTTTTCTTTTCTTTTTTCCTCCAGGGTTATTGCTGGGCTCAGTGCCTGCACCATGAATCCACCGCTCCTGGAGGCCATTTCCCCCCCCTTTTGTTGCCCTTGTTATTGTAGTCTTGTTGTGGTTATTATTATTACCATTGTTGATGTTGTTCGTTGTTGGATAGGACAGAGAGAAATGGAGAGAGGAAAGGAAGACGGAGAGGGGGAGAGAAAGACAGACAACTGCAGACGTGCTTCACCGCCTGTGAAGCGACTCCCCTGCAGGTGGGGAGTCGGGGGTTCGAACCGGGATCCTTAAGCTGGTCCTTGCGCTTTGCACCACGTGCACTTAACCCACTGCGCCACCGCCCCGACCCCCCTTTTCTTTTCTTTTCTTTTTGCTTCCGGGGTTATCACTGGGCTCAGTGCTAGCACTATGAATCCACTGCTCCTGGAGGCTATTTTTCCCATTTTGTTGCCCTTTTTGTGGTTGTTATTGTTATTGTTGTTATAGCTGTTGTTGTTGGATAGGATAGAGAGAAACTGAGAGAGAAAGGGAAGACAGGAGAGAAAGATAAGACACCTGCAGACCTGCTTCATCGCTTGTGAAGTGAACCCCTGCAGGTTGGGAGAGAACCCTGCTTCTATTTACATCATAAAACAGCCTGTCTCTGTGACCTGGCAAGTGTTGCAGTGGATAAAGTACTGGACTCTCAATATGAAGTCCTGAGTTAGATTACCAGCATTAATCACTGTGATTTTATAATAGATTTTATTCTCTGGTTGGGCTGTTTCTCCTTCATTACTCTTTTTTTCTTTTCTTTTTTGGTGGGGAGGGCAGATTTTCCTGAGTGCTCTTATACATTTACTTATAAGCTTCAAAATTTACTTATAAGCCTAAAATATTCTGTTGGAGTTTTTGTTAGAATCACACTAACTTTTAAGATTTATTTAGGAAGAATTAACATTTTTGTGATTTTTTTTTTCTGTCTACTGCTGGTATTACTGATTTCTGGATATTTTAATTTCCTTCTACTTAGTTTTGAAAAAAATATTTTATTTATTTTTATTTCATTGGATAGAGACAGAGAAATGAAGAGCGGAAGGGGAGAGAGATAGAGAGATACAGCACTGTTTCACTACCCTTGAAGTTCCCCCCCTCCAGCCACATCTGGCAACTGGACTGGGGGCTTGAACCCGGGTGCTTGTGCATGTAATAGGTGTACTTAATTCACTGCACCACTGCCTGACACCCCCTTAGTTTGTTTTAAAAAAATTTGTGGGGCCTGGTGGTGGCGCACCTGGTTAAGCGCACATACTACAGTGCACAAGGACCCAGGTTCAAGCCCCCAGTCCCCACTTTCGGGGGAAAGCTTTAGAAGTGGTGAAGCAGGGCTGCAGGTATCTGTCCATCTCTTTTCCTCTCTAACACCCCCTTCCCTCTTGATTTCTAGCTCTCTCTATCCAATAAATAAAGAGAATAATAAAAATAAAAAGTTTTGTGACAGATATCTTGTATTTCCCACATCTGCATCTGTAGCTTCTGTGAATGAGCACACTCGTCTTCTCATTCCTGATCCCATTTCATTCCTGCCCAGGGCACTGGCAGGAATTGCTGGGCAAGGCTGATTGGTAGACATACCTGCTTTTCTCTGGACTCTCCATGTGGAATGACTCTTGTTGGCCCAGGCTTCTCAGTTGCCTCCATCAGACTAGTTTCTCCAGGGGCAAGCCCTGGGCTTTGCATCTAGTGAGAGATTTGGAGGACTTTGCCTGATTGTAAGAATGATTAGAAAAGATAAAGGCTGAAAATAGTTTCCCATGGTAATGGTAATAGCAGTGAGTGTTGTGTTGAACATGCCCTGTGTGACTGGCACCTGTGAGTTCTAAGTGTTTCAAGCCTAATTAGTGGAGCAATTACACTGATTTCCATGTATGATAAAGGGTAAGCCGAGGCCCCTCCAGGCATCTAGGAAGTGGCAGGCTGGTATCTTCACCTGGCATTCTGGCTCAGTTTTCCCAGTCATTTGGGATGCTTCTGCTTAACCTGGGGGTGTTCAGGAGGGGGGTGGTGATGCCAGAGGCTGCCTTCTGACCCCCACGTGGCCTTTGTGCCAGAGAGTTGGAGGGGTGCTGCAGGTGTCTGGGGCACAGTGATGGGGCACCACAGTTATTATTTCCCCTGCCCTCTATTTTATTTGATAAGACAGAGAGAAATTGAGAGGGGGAGGGGAAGAGAGAATAAGAGAGAGACATCTGCAGATCTGCTTGTGAAGCTTCCACCCTGCAGACGGGGAGCTGGGCTTTAAACCTGGGTCCTTGTGCATGGTAACGTGCATTTTTAAAAGTTTTTGATTTTCTAATCACAAGGGCTAGATGAATAGCTCACTGGATAGGATGCCTGTCATTTGAGTCCCATCATCACATGGGGGTGCCATGGTATTGGGGGGGGATTTCTGGCATCTGTCTGTCTAAATGAAAATAGAGCTTGGGAACAATGGCATTGTGGATATATGAGACATTAGGTTATTGAAAAGTAAAATTATAGGGGCCCCAAATAGCTCACTGGATAAGGTGCCTGCCTTGCCAGCTGTACAACCTGAGCTCAACCCCCAGCACCACATGGTAGTACCCCTATACTGGTTGATCTCACCCTCTCCTCCCCTCCACCCCCCAAAAAAAAGAAGAGAAAAAGGAAAAGAAGGGCTTAGGAGGTAGCATAATGGTTCTGCAAAAAGGCTTTCATACCTGAGGCACCAAAGATCCCAGGTTCAATCCCTGGCACCACCATAAGCCAGAGCTGAGCAGCACTCTGGTAAAATAAAACAAAACAAGACAAGACAGAACACACACACACACACACACACACACACACACACACACACACACACTCAAACAAATGAAAATAAAAAGAATGAAAAAGTTGGGGCATGTGTATGGTAAGAATCACATATGCGTGAGAGATTTCAACACTGCAAAAAAAAATATATCCCCCAATCCTCATGACCAAATAATTTTTAAATGTCAAATGATGCAGAATATTAAGTAAGAGAGGGGTTTTCTCTCCCTGCCTCAGACTTTCTGGATAAAACATGAAGAATTTGAAACCCCTTCAGAATATTCTCTTATCTTTAGTGGGTGTGCTATGCACGAGTGGTGGGCGATACGTGTGCCCATGCTGACCCTCCCACCAGGAATAATTGCACCTGCTGTGCCTCTCAGTGGACCCGCCGGCACTCGAAGCCCACTGGATGTGTTGTCTTTTTCTGTTCTCCCACTGGCCCTCTGGCCCTTGTTGAAGGGATAGTCACTTGTCCAGAACCTTGGACACACACTTAGGTTGTTTCTGACTTCTCACGTGGCGGGTATTGAGCTGGGTTGGCCCCAGCTCCCATGTGGAGGATTAATCTCGGGGCCACCACTGAGCGAGGCCTGACAGAAGGGATGGAGGGCAGGAGGTTGGGGGTTGGTATATCTGAGTAAAATTGCGCAATATGTGAACCATCTTTGAGACAGCACTTTGGAACAGGGGGAGGGAGACAGGCTTTGGACCATGCTAAGAAGTCAGTTTGGGACCTTGGGTGGTGGCGCACCTGGTAAGTACACATTATAATAATGCTCAAGGACCTTGGTTCAAGCCTTTGGTCTCAGCCTTCAAGGGAGGCAGCTTCATGAGTGGTGAAGCAGTGCTGCAGGTGTCTCTCCCCTCCTTGTCTCCTTCTTCCTTCTCAACTTCTCTCTGTCTTTCTAAAATAAATACGGATAGGGAGGAGTGTGTGTGTGTGTGTGTGTGTGTGTGTGTGTGTGTGTGTGTTTGTGTGTGTGCTTGGAGGGGTGTCTTAGCTCCCCAGAGAAGCATGGTTCTCTGAAGCCTGTGGTTGGGATTAGCTCCCTAGAGGAAATGGGCCACCTTCCCCTGGGAACCTCAGGCACCCCAAGGGCAGAGCCAGCCACTCCCACTTCCTCTTAGCTCTCCCAGATCTATTCCTAGCTCAGACAGCGCAAGTGGCGGAAGAGATGTGGGGGCTTGGCTCGTCTCACATACACTGTTCACAGTGACTTGGCATTTGGAGCTCAAGACAGTGTCCTGTCTTAAGACTTGAGACCCAGGTTCCTGCCCCAGTGTTGTCTAGCCAGAGTGCAGCTCCACAGGGATGAGAACTGCATCCCCTCCCCACATGCTTGCTCTCCCCAGGCACATCTGTGGGTGCGGCCTGAACCCCACTTTTTCCAGGGCCTGGGTGGGGCTGGGCAGCTGCTCCCATACCACTTGTGTCTGACTTGTCCCATGCTAGGGACAGAGCCCCAGAAGCACCCCTTGCTTCCTGCCCACTCACTCTTATTCCCTGTTCCCCTTTTTCATTCTCACTGCTGCTGTGTGACCTCAGCTGAGAGTTTCTCAACCTCTGAGCCTCTAATAATTTCCTTGTGCTAAGAATGTGTGCATTAGGACTTATTTCCCGACTTCCCTTGCGGTAGGAGTGGTGAGTCAGTGCTATGAGCAAGGCCAAGGCCAAGGTCCAGCCTCTGGTAATGAGTGTTGGATTCTTGGGACTTGCTATGTGGTGTCTATAGCCTGCTACTTCTTGGACAAGGCTGGGGGAAAATCCTGCCTGTGCTTGTGGAATCTTTTGCCTATTCTGTAGCTGTTTGCAGAGCATCTGGAAAGATGCCAGAGTTGTGGATCAGACCCAGTTCTACCCAAAGAGAGCCTACATTCTGGGGACCCAGATGGGCCCCAGTTGATAGTTTCGTATTCATCCGATGCAGGATGGAAATTCCAAAACTGGTTGCCTGATTCTAGAGGCAGAACTGGCTGTGTGCCACCATCCAGAGCCACCCTCCAGCAACCCTGTAGCATGGTACCCTGGTTGTCCCCAGCTGATAGAGGAAGAAGCTGAGGCTCAGGACCCCACACCTGGTGGCAGGGTAGGATCTGAGCACATAGTCTTCTCCAGTTCCTCAGCTCTGGGCTTCCACCCCCCTGTGACATGTGATGTGTCATCAGAATCAACCACAGAGACCCAAAACGGGTAAACAAAAACACCCTCCAACACCCCCAAACCAGTCACCATCACAAGTGGGAGGCCCAGGCTGCCTTCATCTTGAAAGCCCTTTTACAGTTTTTTTAAAAAAATCTTTACTTATTTACTGGATAGAGACAGTCAGAAATCTAGAGGGAAGGGGGAGATAGAGGAAGAAAGACAGAGAGACACCTGCAGCACTGCTTCACCACTCGCAAAGCTTTCCCCCTGCAGGTGGGGACCAGGGGCTCGAACCCGGGTCCTTGAGCATTGTGACACGTGCGCTCAACCAGTGCTTTGCTACCTGGCCCCCTGCCCTCTTACACTTTCTTGTCTTGGTGAGAGCAAGAGTCTCAGGCTAAGAACTGCTGTCCTGTTGTCCTTGATCCTTCCCAAGAAGGCATATACTCTCCTGGGCCTAGAAAGGGCCTTCAAGGTCCACTCTCTCCTTTGGTGATACATCCCTGTTCTCTTGTCCCTGGTGACGCCCAAGTGATGGGAACCCATTTGTCATCACTTATTCATGCTAAAGGAAGTTCAGGCTCTTAGGCCTTCACTAAAATATTTTCTTTAAACTACTGGATGGTCTCATACATGGAATATGGATAACTAAAGCAAACGAACTTGCAAAAAAAAAAAAAAAGAAAGAAAGAAAAAGAAAATAGTAACCAAACTGTGCCTTAGACTGAAATCCATGGTGGGCATCAGAGGGGAGAGAGGAGAAGCAGACAGATGGGGAGCACAGGTTCTTTGGTGGCATGGGGGTGGGGGTACGCTGAATTGTACACACATGTACTCCTCAAGTTTCATCAAATTGTAAACCAGTGTTAAATCAAGAATAGTAATGACAATTGTAATAATAATAAAATAGATGCAGAATGAGAAAAATCTTTCTCTTCAGCAGCTAGGGAGGTAGCTCAGTGGCTAGAGCATAAGACGTAAATGCTTGAGGTGCTGAGTCCAATCTCTGATGCTCCTTGTACCAGTGTTTCTTCAGTTCTTCCTTATTCATTAAATAGATACATAGATATTTCTTTCTTTCTTTTTTTTAGATTATATTTATTTATTAATGAGAAAAGAGGAGAGAGAAAGAACCAGACATCACTCTGGTACATGTGCTGCCGGAGATTGAACTCAACCTTATGCTTGAGAGTCTGGTGCTTTATCTACTGCGCCACCTCCTGGACCACCATAGAGATTTCAAGTTTGAAAAAAATTATCTTTATATCTTCTGTCAAAATTCTGTATGTAAACTAGTGCTGTGTTGACAGTCTTTTCATCTGGCCAGTTCTTCTCTATTACCCTGCAGTGATGGACAGATGGAGCCTGCTGCAGGGGGCAGGGGCGGTGACTGATGGGAAGGTGATAGTTTGGGGGTTGGGGCTAAGCCTCCATCAAGTCTGATTTGGGAACCAGGTCAGCAGGCCCGTGGGGATACCAGCTCTGTTTGCCCGGGCATCGTGACCTCAGTGGATCTGGTTGCCATAGAAACTGGTCTTTCTGGTCCCCGGGTCCTTTGGCTTGTCTCTCAGGAGTCCCTGGTGACTTCTTGGGCAGTGGAGCTGGCAATGGAGCCTCTCAAGCCCCAGGTTCTCTGAGGGATGGTTCCTGGGAGCCTGCTTGCCACTGCCACTGTAAAGTAGGGACTTGGCTGAGGCTCACATGGGGATGGCTAAGCCAAGGGGACATGTCCGTATGCCACTGTCCCCAGAGGAAGTTCTGAGCCCACTCTTGGGCCTTCCCCCTGAAGGAGAATGGGAACTCCCCTGTGTGCTGTGCCCTGAGTCACACAGTGTCAGTACTAGCTGATGTGGTAGGGGGACTCTGTGTTTCCAGTCTTGTTCAGTCATCACAACCAGAGCAGATAGAAGTCACTTGTCTGAGGTCACATAGCCGAGTAGAGGTCTGTCCAGGGTCTGAGTCTGTGAGTCCTGGCTCTGGTGCCCACCCTTCACCCCCATGCACACCCAGCCTTGCTCCAGCTGATGATATGCTTGCTCTGGGAAGGAGGAAGCACATTCAGGCCTGGGAAGCTCTTGGGGTTGGCTTGAGAGTCAGAGCTATTATGATTTCTCTTTGTAGTCATGTCCTCATGCTGCCCTGAACAGTCTACTGTACTCCTGCTTTGCAGATGAGGATGCTGAGGCCCTGGGAGAGGAAGTGACCAGCGAGAGTCACACATCGGGCTGATTGGAGCAGTGCCTCTTTGTCAAGACCCCTGACTCCACAGGTGTTTGTGCTGAGACCCCAGGCTGCTTCCCAGGCCCTCTGGGACAGCCCCAGTCTTCCAGTGGTGAGGTGCCAGCCCATTAGGGCTATGGGGAATGGGGAGGGGAGTGAGGGATGGCTGGGAGGGGTGGGGAGACAACAGGCTGGGTAAACCACCAAGCCCTGAGGATGGGGGAGCAGGAAGGAGCAGGTCTTTGGGCGTCACTTGGAAGCGGTTAACTGGGTCTCCTCTGTGTCTCTCCAGACCTCCCAGGCATTGACTTAGAGATCTCTTTTTTAAAAATTTATTTATATATTTTCCCTTTTGTTGCCTTTTTTATTGTTGTTGTTGTTACTGATGTCATCGTTGTTGGATAGGACAGAGAGAAATGGAGAAAGGAGGGGAAGACAGAGATGAGGAGAGAAAGATAGACACCTGCAGACCTGCTCACAGCCTGTGAAGGGACATCCCTGCAGGTGGGAAGCTGGGGCTTGAACCAGGATCCTTATGCCGGTCCTTGCGCTTCGTGCCTTGTGTGCTTAACCTGCTGCGCTACCATCCAACTCCCATCTTAGAGGTAGATCTCTTAACTCTGCGATGGTTGCACATTTGCTCACTCATTTATTCAGCTGTCTGTTGAATATCTTACTGTTGCCAGACCTCGTGTTTAGCACAGGGAAGTCTTTTTTTTTTTTTTTTTGTCTTTTCTTTTGCCTCCAGGGTTATCTCTGGGGCTTGGTGCCTGTACTATGTATGAATCCACTGTTTCTGCCAGCCATCTTTTTTGTTGTTGTTCTTGGATAGGACAGAGAGAGGAGGGGAAGACAGAGAGGGGGAGAGAAAGACAGACATGTGCAGACCTGCTTCACCGCTTGTGATGTGACCCCCCTGCAGGTGGGGAGCCTGGAGCTTGAACCAGGGTCCTGGCATGGGTCCTTGTGCTTTGTACTATGTGTGCTTAGCCTAGTGAGCTACTGCCTGGCCCCCAGGACAAGTTTTGATGCTGTAGTGTCTCTTGCTCTCGCTGTCTCTTTATCTGAATACAAAAATGGCCAGGGAGTAATGACTAATGACATCACACCTTTTTTTTTTTTTTTTTTTGGAATTGCACTTCTATGAGCCCACAAATTATAAGGGAGAAAAACAAAGTCAGTGTGACTAAAACCAGTGGAAAACTTAGAACAGTTTCTGGGTAGGTGACTTCTGAGGTGAAAGCTAGAAATTTGAGTTATCCTATTACGCTGTCAGGGAACAGCATTCCAGGCAGAGGGCACAGCATGTGCCAAGGCCTGTGGCGGGGGTGAGGCCTCGGCCATTCCTTCCTTTTGAGGCCACCTTTGCATTGCTTCCTCAGTGGCACCTTCTGACTTTTCACACTTTCCCCTGGGTTAGACAGTTTCAGTCATGCAGTCACTCTCAGCGAACCCACAGTAAGCCCTTTCCGGTGTACCTTATGCCTGAAGCACAGACAGGACTCTGATGCTGCTCCTGCCTGTCAGGGACAGAAACAGTGAGTGAATCAGGGAATCAGGAAAGGTTAGAATGTCTGATTTTGTAGTTCTTTTCTCTGTCCTTGACCCTGTTCTAGGGAAACTTAAAAATATATATTAATTTATTAATCAGTGAGGGGTGGGGGTAGAACCAGAGCATTACTCTGGCACATGCAGTAACAAGGGTCGAATTTGTGGCCTCATGCTTGAGAGTCCATTGCTTTATCTACCTCCCAGACCACTAAAGGAAACTTTAAAAATATTTTTAAAAATTTCTTGAGTATAGCTACAGAGAATTGGAGAGGGAAGAGGGAGATAGATAGATAGATACCTATAGCACTGCTTCACTGCTTGTGATGCTCCCCCCCCCACAGGTGAGAACTGGAGGCTTGAACCCAGGTCCTTGAGCACTGTAATGTGTGCACTGAACCAGGTGTTTCACCCGGCCCCCCAAGGAAACTTTTTTTTTGCCTCCAGGGTTATTGCTGGGGCTCGGTGCCTGCACTATGAATCCACTGCTCCTAGAGGCTATTTTTTCCCTTTTGTTACCCTTGTTGTTTATCGTTGTTATTGCTTGATTGTTGTTGGACAGGACAGAGAGAAATTGAGAGGAGGGGAAGACAGAGAGGGGGAAAGAAAGATAGACACCTGCAAACTTGCTTCACCACTTGTGAAGCGACCCCCCCTGCAGATGGGGAGCCGGGGGCTTGACCGGAATCCTTACGCCGGTCCTTGCTCTTTGCACCATGTGCGCTTAACCCACTGCGTTACTGGCTGGCCCTCTCCCCCCACCCCCGGAAACTCTTAATGGGTGTTGCCATTACTCCTAGTTTGCAGGTGAAACCTCAGTGGGGGCTCTAAAATGCTAACTCACCCAAAGAGGCCAGTTGGGGCCTCAGTCTCCTCATCTGTGGAATGGGTGGAGGAAGAGGCTGTGTCAGGGTCCTGGGCAGGCCTGCCTGCTCCCAGAGCATCAGTCCAGGAATATATTTATCTCTCTCCCTCCCACCCCCTCCTCAGCCAGAACCATGGGCAGCAATAAGAGTAAGCCCAAGGATGCCAGTCAGCGGCGCCGCAGCCTGGAGCCCCCTGAGAACACCCACAGTACCAGCGGGGGAGCCTTCCCCACCTCACAGACACCCAGCAAACCCGCCTCGGCCGATGGCCACCGTACAGCTTTCACTCCTGCAGCCGCTGAGCCCAAGCTGTTTGGAGGCTTCAATTCCTCAGACACTGTCACCTCCCCGCAGAGGGCGGGGCCGCTGGCTGGTCAGTGGGCTTGGGGCTGTGTGCAGGGGGGGGTCCCCTGGAGACCTCAGGTCAGGCTCAGGTTGTGCCCGGGGGTGGGGCAGAGAGGGAGGCCTCTGATGTTTGTTCACCTGGGGAAGGTGGGCAGGGAAGTGCCTTGTAAACTGAGTTACATGCAGAGAATTAAGGGGGCAGGATATCAGGGGTCTGAAGCCATAGGGAAAGGTGCTCTGAGCTGGAGACCAGGTCTGAGGCTATTGCCTCATGATCCAGATTTGCTTATTGTCCTGGTCCACTGAGAAATGGGCCCAGCAGCAGGACAGGCTGCCTGTGGGTGGTGAGGGCAGACCTGGGTGGTTATTGAGAGAGCTGGGAAGCTGGGCCAATGCAGAGCTGCTCCCGTTTGCCCTCTGCTGGCACTTTACGATATAGCAGCCCCAGGCAAAGGCTGGCGAGAGATGAGGCCTTAGGGCTGCACAGACACAAACTGCTTACACAACATGCTCACCCACACAGGACACACCCACGTGCTGAGCTGGTGACATGACCAGAGACACAGACACCCCACTCCATAGAGACACACTCTAAGTCTCTCTCTTTAACACACACACACACACACACACACACACACACACACGACAGATAAAAATTCAGCTCAGCACAGCACCAGCAGCACTCACAAGCCCCAGTGGACACACATGCAGTGAGAACATATGGATACACTCAGACACATAGCTAAGAGAGCTCACACAAGGTGGTGGTGTGTGGGAGGCCAGGGTGCAGGCTCCTAACCCTGCCCCCCCCCCCCCCACAACCTCACCTGTCCTTCTCTGCAGGGGGAGTGACCACATTCGTGGCCCTCTATGACTATGAATCCCGGACAGAGACTGACCTGTCCTTCAAGAAAGGAGAGCGGCTGCAGATTGTCAACAACACGTGAGTGTCCCCCTTCCCCTTAGCACCCCATATCTGGGCCTAGTCTTGGGTTGGAAGCCCCTTTCGGAACCTCCCAGAACTGGGGTCTGCCACAGGCAAGATCCAGGGCTGGGCTGGTGTCCAGGCAGGCTGAGGGCTAGGATGGCCCCCAGGACTTAGAGGGGTAGAGAGGCAGGATGTGATGGTTGGGCTCTGGCTGGGCTCCCAAGGCTGTCTTTGCCCGCAGAACAGGATGCCTCGGACCCCAGACCTTGGAGAGGGCCATGTGGTTGGGGCAAAGCTGACCCAGGACCATAGGAAGGAGGGTCTAGAGCCAAAGGCTGTTTCCACATTCGTGACTAGGGCCAGGAAGGCCTGGAGAAGCTGTTAAGCCAGTCTTCAGCTGTAGGGGGCAAGACCCACATTGGGGACCCATCCTGGGATCCCAGTGTGAGAGGGCCAATAGAAGGTGTGTCAGGGGGACACCTGGTTGATGTCCAGGGACTTAACCTTGGTGTGGTGCATTTTAGAGCCCAGCTGGCATATGGTGATGCTGGGGTTCCTACCAGCCTCTGGGGGGGCACAGAGGGGGGAACCAGTAAAGGGTCCTCCCCCATTTACCTGCTAAGTGTGTGGAGGTGGGAGTTCAGTGGGGAGGAGATGGGTACAAGTTTTGGACACATTCCCCTGTGGCAGGGGGTGGTGGTGGTGGTGGAGACTTTCCATAGGGGTGGGTTGGGGGCAGGTGGGGTTTGACCTGCAGGAGCTGCCCCCAGAGGGCAGGATACAGCTCTGAGCTCGCTGCATTCCTGCCCTTGGCAGTGCTTGCTGCCGCCCCACTCCTTCCCTCTAGACCCTGGGCTCCCTTTCCCTATTTCTGGCTTTTGCTTGCTTCCTCCAGTCCTCTCAGCTTCTTCTCTCTGCTTCTCTCCCGCTGGCCTTTAGGAGGAAGGTGGATGTCAGGTGTGTACACACTGCAGGTGCAGGTGGGAGGGTGGAGGGTGCTGCCTGCATGTGCTGCCTGTGGTCTCTCCCTGCCCCTCCCAGCTTCTGTCTGCCACCCTCACCCAGTTTGACTGTGTTCTGACTTTGACCACAGGCTGAGATTGGGAGGGTCCTCCCAGCACCCCTGACACCCCTCATCACACCTCCTTCTTGTCCTGTGCCCCGTAAACTCCCGCCCTCCTCACAATGAGTGCCAGCTGCATGTGGACGGGGCAGTGTAGGCCCCCCAAGGGGGCGCGACTGGAATGACAGGCAGGGGGTGGGGCCAGGGGCGCTTGGCATTAGACCTGGCTCTTTGTTGCCCTCTGGTGGTGGCTGCAGGGATTGGGTGGTTGAAGCGGCAGGAGGGGTGGACGGTGCGCCTGCGCAGAGGGTAGCTTGCTCTGCGGGACAAAAGTGCGGGATGCTTTCAGAACTCTATGTGGGTGGTGGTGGTGGTGTCTTTCCAGAGCAAAGTGGAATCTACCCCCACCCCCCATCAAAGTCCGGGCTGAGGAGGCTGGCCCTCTCACCGTCTCCCTTAGCGCCTTGCCTGCCTGGTGCATGCTCTCCCCTCTGCCCGAGATGCCCCCTCCCTTTCTATGCCTGGCAAACTCCTGTTCCCCCACTCGGGGGCTGACTCCGGACTGCCGCCTCTGTGAGGTACCCTGGAAAAGAGGGGACGGTGCTGTGCCTGGTGTTTTCACCCAGGTTCCTGCTACTGTCTCCTCACTGCAGTCCTGCCAGTGCTGTCTCCGTAGGGGCTCAGGGGCTGTCTCCATATGCCAAATGGGGAAACCAAGGCTCAGAGATGGGCAGGCCCTTGTCCAAGGTCACACAGTTAGCATGTGGCAAGGCCAGGATGGGAACATGGGTGGTGGCTCTCTACCCTCCTCTCTGGTGGCTGGCTCTTCCTGGGGCCTGCCCCCCTCCCATTCCCCCCCCCTCCCTGGCCCTCTTGCCATTCCAGGGTTCTGGGGGTTGTGTGGGGGAGGTTCCAACTGTTTGCATCTCCTGCAGACTGGGAGCTGCTTGAGAGCTGTTTGCAAAGCTACAATTTCTGGGTCCCAAGGGCACCCATTGTCCAGCACACTGGGGTATCCAGTGAAGTCACCATTGGCTATTGCTGTCCCCTGTGTGCTCAGATTGAGCACTTTCAGTGGTGCTGTTTTATTTATGTGTCGCCTTAGCTCTGGGTGTGGTGTGAAACTTAACCTCATTCCATTTGACAGCTGAGGCAACTGAGGCCCAGAGAGGTGAAAAAGACTTGCTCAAGGTCACACAGCGAGGGGTGCCAGAGCTGGGAGGAGTAGGTTGATACTCCTGCCCAAGGTCCCTGTAAGAGGGGCTCGGTGGAGGTGTAGAGGAGCTGGCATTGGGGAGCTTGGGCAGGAGAGGCTGTTCAGCAGACCACAGACCAGGGAGTGGGGGGGCCTCTTAGTCAGCAGTGATGGGGGGGGGGGATGGCGGCACATGGGTCTGGAGCCACAGTTTCAGCAGAGGTGATGGGAGAGTTGGAAGGTTCTGGAAACTTGGATTCTGGTCCTCTCCCTCAGAGTGAGAGGGCAGCCTTCATACTTTCCTTTTGTCCTTCCCTTCCTTCTTCCTGCCTTCCAGGGAGGGCAGGGCTGTAGGTGGGCTGGGAGTGAAGGAGTCCCCCTGCCTCTCAACACCCAGAAGCTCCCTGGTAGCAGCAAGTCCCTCACTGGAGGCAGGGCCCTTTTTCAGACGACAGTGCCCAGCTGCTCCTTCTCAGAAGTGGGGTGATGGGGGAGCTAAGGGTTGGCATTAGAGCGAGGGGAGGGATAAAAGGTTTGGGGGAAGCCCCTCAATACCCCTGAGGTATTGAGGTTGTATGCCCCACCCAGGGGTCACCCCAAATGTCCTCCCACCATTAGTGCTTCAGGCCCATTGCAAAACCCATTACCATTCAGTCCCCAGGGATGCCAGCCTGGCCTGTCATTAGCTGGGTACTAGGGAAGGCGGAGGACTTAAAAAACGAGTCATTTTGCTGCTGGGGTTTGGCCAGGCCTGGCTGGGTCACCAGGCTTCAGCCTTCACACTAGCAGACCTGGACACCCTACTCCCCCAATCTCAATGCCAAACATCCTGGGCTTTTGTATCCTAGGTGCTGTGTTGCTTAGGTTGTGGGGTCTGAGTCTCCAGGAGTCAGGGTCTCCTGGGTCTGATTCTGAATTGTCCCCCAAGCCTCCTCCTCTTCCCACTCAATATGCAGCAGCTGTCGGGAGAGCCCCAGCAGACACTGAGGTAGCCGTACTTCAGCTCTCCTCATTCACTACTCTAAACACTCCACAGCTATCTCCTGCCCCCATTCTGCACACTCCACAACTCTTCTCTGTCCCCTCCTCTGGGTGTTCCATAGCTTTCCTCTGTCGTTTGCTCTGGATATTCTAGGTCTTTTCCCTGCTCTGGATACTCCAGAGCTCTCCCTGGACTGGAGCGTCCTGTTCTGGACACTCCAGTTCCACTGCTCCTGTGGGGCATGGGACCTCCTTCTGTCCTGCCCTCACCCATCCCTCAGCCATGTCCAGCTTCCCCTGACTTGTCTGCCATCTCCAAAGTGTTTCTCTGGCTACTTCCAGCAACTCATGTGACTTAAAAATAAACTCCCAAAACAGATAAAACTTCCTGGGTTCCAAAATTGCCATACTACCCCCAGCCCCCGTCCCCAACACACATGCATGCTGCCCTGGGAAGCACAAGGATTGGGGTCTAAAAAGAAGACACTCTTAAGGCTCTTAAAGGTGAGGACAATCCTGGTGAACAGCAGGCAGCTAAGCTATAGAATTGTAAGCGGGAGTCCTGCCTCTCCTCTGGCCCCTGTAGGAATGGGAAGGGTCGCAGGGAGTATGTGTGGTTCCTACCCTGCCTTCCTCCTCTCCTACCCATTGACAAGGGCCAGACCCCAGACACTGCCAAGAGCCATAGATCTGCTCTGCCTGACAGATGAGTGTGCGCTGGCTTCTGAACTTGGGCGTAGCTCAGTGCTCTAGGCATACTGGGCCTGTCTAGGAAGCCGTGGGGTCTCTCACATGCCAGCAGCTCTGGGCAGTTTGAAATCATGGGGGGTGGCAGGGTTGACTGACACGAGTTTCAATTTCCCCATCTCACTTGTGGGCAGCAGGAGGCTCCAATGGCAGTCACTAACATTAGGTAAAGTGACCTGATGCTGACTGCTGTGCACACTTAACATACAAGGGGGATTCTGTGACTGTTATCACCTTTCTCCACAGATGGGGAAAACAAGGCCCTTGTAAAATATAGCCCCCAAAAGTGGACTCTGAGCTCCCAAACTCCCATGTGGGCTACGGTTGGAAGCTGGCAGTCCTGTAGGCCAAGCTGAGCCACCCCAGTGTGTAGGGCTCCCCTAAAGACTGGGCAACTTGCAGACTCTGTCTTTACCAGTCTGTCTTGCTCTGTGGCCTCTGGCCCCATCTCCCTCTGCTTCTAGCCAGGCCTGTCTCTGGCTCTCCAGTCTTCCTGGCTCCCCCTCCATACCACCTCAGATGCCCCCAGAGGCTCTAAGCTCCAAGTGACCGAAGCAGCCGTCTTGAGTTTCACCCCTGTTGTGCTGTTAGTTTTCTGGGTGGCTCTGGGTAGATTACTGCCTGGTCAGTCCCCCCACAGGTGACATGAAGGCTGGGAACTGCATGATTTCAACCATGACTTGAGTCCTTGCTTTGTGGTTTTGGGCAGGTTTCTGTCCTGCACTGTGCTTCAGTTACCCCAACTCTACTAAGATAGTGCTGGGCCATTGCAGCCCAGGTGCTGTTGTCTACACTCTCACTAGTCCCTGGACATGCCTGAGCCAACGTTGCCTTGTAGGGGTGCTGAGGCCTGCTTTCCTTCATTTTGGGGTGGCCTCCACGGCCAAATGAGACAACAAATGTAGACTCCCCACCCCCATGGGAGATCTCTGTGGGTCCTGGCATTGGAGAGCTTCTTGAGGGGGGAGCCTTGTCCCCTAACTTGGGCCCTCCCTCTCCTGCAGAGATCCCTGTGTGAATTTGCGCCCCCTGCCCACGTGTGCATGCAGAGGCACATAGCTGAGTGTGCCCCCATAGCTCCAACTGTACCCCCTTCATTGCACTCAGGGAGAGACCCTGTGCCTCTGGCTCAGCCTGGGCCTGCCTGCAGACCCCTGGGCTTGGGGGCTCACCTAGAATCTGGCAGGTTCCCAGAGAGTTCTCCTAGCCTTGACTTCTCTTCATCTTTAAAAGGGGCTGAAGACTGTGTGACTGTGGGCAAGGGCCTTTCTCTCTTTGGGTCCCAAAGAGACAGCCCAGGGGACAGGAATCAGGGTGCATCCTGGATCTTTTCAGGACCAAGGGCAGGTCCAAAGTCAGCCAGATCTCATCCCACCGGAGTCCACAGGGGAGGAGGACCTCTTAGCTGAGAGCTGGGAGCCTGCGCCTGGCTGAGGGTCCTTAAGCAGAGGCCTCGGCCTCTCTGGCCTCAGTCTTCCCCCATGCACAGTGAGAACGGGAGGAGGCTGGACCTGACTTCCCAGGCTGCCTTTCCCACTCCCTCTGAACCTTCTCCTTGGCCCCTTTGGTTGCTTTGAATGTGAGGCCTCTGTGACTGCCCTGCCTTGTCCCCTGTCCTCAAGCCCCGCCTGGCTCTCCTGTTCTCTCCTTCACTCTCTCTGCCTGTCTCTCTCACCACCCCCATCTCTGCCTCTTCTTTCCTGTTGGACTCTCGCTTTCTCCTCCCTCCTCTGTGTCTCTGGACCCCCGCTCCAGCCAGACCTGGTTCACATTCAGATGGCTGCAAAGGTACTTGCACCCCCTTCCCACTCCCTCCAGGCTCTGGGGACCCAACCCTTAGAGAGCTCTTCCTTCCCTGGCCCCTCACCTCCTCCTCCTCCTGCCCTGCTCCCCCTCCTCTTCCTCCTCCACCTTCTCCTCTTCCTCTCCCCCCTCCTACCCCATGGGGCAGTTAGTGTAGAAGTGCCCTGGGCACTGGGGTTGTCTACTTTGGGCCCTCTGACAGGACTCACTGTGTGACTCTGGGCAGTTCCCAGCCCCCTCAGGCCTCAGTTTCTCCTGTAGGTGGCAGGTAGTTTTCAGCCAAGGAGTCACACACATAGGTGTGACCTGGGACTAGTGACAAAGGCGAGCACTACTCAGGTGTGCAGGGTGGCTGCCTGGGAGTGGGGGTGGGGGAAAGGCCTCTGAGGTACAGCTCCTGTCTCCATGCAGGTCTTGGGGTCCACCCAGCTCCCACCAGCGGGGCTCCCAGGCCTCAGGCTTGGACAGCTTTGGGTGTGATCCCATCTCAGGTGGGAACCATTTCCCTACTGCAGCCTGCCTAATCCCCAGAGACAGAAACTTCCACCCCCATCCCCAGGCTGCTCCTGTGTCTTGATGGCTCTGCCCCTTTAACAGGAAGCAGATTAGCTCCTGTCCTAGCACTCTGCCCTCCTAAGAATCCAGGCCTCAGGCTGGCCTAGTTTAGGCCAGGCTCAGGCCTGGACTGAGCCTGCTGGAACCTGCTCTGGCTAAGAGGCTCCAGGGCCAGGGAGGGGCCAGGGGACCAGGCTGACCCTGCAAGTGGCCTTGACCCCACACCTGTGGATGTGTTCAGAGATGAGCCCATTGCTCACAGCTCCCTTCTCCTTTGCTCCCTCCCCCCTGCCAGAGAGGGAGACTGGTGGCTGGCCCACTCGCTCAGCACTGGCCAGACGGGCTACATCCCCAGCAACTACGTGGCGCCCTCCGACTCCATCCAGGCCGAGGAGTGAGTATTTGCTTGGTCCCCTGCTTGTTCAGTGCACCCCAGAGATGGGTGCTGGGGGTGAGTGGAAGCCTGGGCCACAACACCACCCTCCTCCCTGCTGCCCCAGGTGGTACTTTGGCAAGATCACCAGACGGGAGTCAGAGCGGCTGCTGCTCAATGCAGAGAATCCCCGAGGGACATTCCTCGTTCGAGAGAGTGAGACCACAAAAGGTAGGAACACTCCTGCTGGCCAGCAGGGGCCGAGTCTTGTGTGGGCTATTTGAATTGGGTGTTGCAGAATGAATAGCAGTTTGGTAGATGGTTCAGGAGTGGGAAGAACTCCGCAAGTGGAAATTGGATGGCTGGGTCCAAGGCAGGCAGCCACATTTGCGGAACATTGGGTTAACCGGGTGGCCGTAGGTGCAGCAGAAGGGAGTCCTTGACCTCTCCAGCTTTCTCAGATGAAGAGTGGAGAAAAGTTGGCAGGAGGCCTGAGGGACTCAGAGAGAAGACTTGTTCCCTGAGTGGGTGCCACACACAGTACCTTCTTCAGGGCTGTTGGGGCTGGTCTGTGTGCCAGGGCCTGGCTCTGCCCTTCTACTGGGAGTCCTGGCTCTCCTGACCTTCCCCCAGCCCCTCTCTCCAGTCCCCAGCAAATGGCTGCAGACCACATCACCATGGCAATGAAGCTGGCCACTTCAGGGGTTGGCGGGGATCTGGGGCTCAGCAGGAGATGGGAAACGAGTGCGTGCTTTCTGAGTGACCGCGTGTGGTCCAGGCCTGCACGCGCATGGGGTGGATGGTCGGGTCTGCTCTCGGGAGTGGACTTGTGCTGTGTTTGTCTTCCTGCCTGGGGGCCTGGGGAGAGCTCGACCTTATAAGTGGGGGTTGGTTGGGGGAGACCTAAGGAGGTTGCTGGCCACACATGTTGATGTTGGGGCTCAGCCCTGTGGCATCTACACACCCAAGATTGGGCCATCTGCAGCCACTCATGGCCGTCCCTGAGCTTAGAGATCCGGGTTCTAGCCCCAGCTCTGCTTGACTTGCTAGATGGGCCAAGATGAGCTGCTGAGCCTGAGCGCACCCCCCCCTCGTTACCCTGGAGATGTAACATTCCCCCCCCCCCCATGAGGAATCATCCTGAGCACTATTGAGCTGTGGGGACAGGGAGGTGGGGGAGGCTGGGTTCCCAAGAAGGGCCTTCTCAACTAGAGGTGGAAGGTCTATCCCCCCACCCCTGGAATTTAGCCTGTTTTCCCTGATGCCACCCTGGGTGTCTCTGGGGCTTCACAGTTTCCAGGACTCCCAGCCATGCCTGCTGGCCAGGACACTTTCCAGCCAGAAGCTTTTCTAGGCTCAAGGGAAGAAGGCAGGGGCACAGGGCCTGTCAGCCGGGTCACACTGCACCCATAGTCTCTTGCCCACACCTGACGCTCTGTCTGGGGTCTTCGGTTGTAGGGGCTCAGGCAGTACTCCTCTGGGGACCCTAGAGAGGAGGCACAGGCTCCCTGGGGAGGCACAGCCACCGGAAGTTACATATTACTCCTGCCAGCAGGGGTCATCATCAAACTCCCAGAAAACATTTGTTGAGTGTTTGCATGCAGAACCCTCTTAATTTTTAATTGCTTTATTTTTGTGTTTATTATTTTTATTTAATATTTTTTATTTATTACATAGAGAGGGGGAGGGAGAAATAGAGAGGGAGAGAAAGAGAGAAATCTACAGAGCTGCTCCACCAATTGTGAAGTTTCTCCACTGCACGTGGGGATCAGGAGTTTGAACCAGAGTCCTTATGCATTGTAACATATGCACTCAACCTGGTGTACCCCTGCCCAGCCCCTATTTTGTGTTTATTATTTATTGATCAGAGAGAGAGAGAGATGTTGAGAGAGAGAACACGGATACGAGAGGATCACCCTGGTACATGTGATACTAAGGATTGAACTCGGGATCCTATACTTGAGAGCTCATTTGATGCTTTATCTACTGCCTCCTGGGCTGCGTGGGGCCCCTTTATATATAAATCTTCTCAGCAGCCATGGAAGTCTCCCCCATTGTGCAGAGGAGGAAACTGAGGCCCAGCGAGCACAGCTGACTCTTCCATGTCACACTGGGATTTACACCCAGATTTTGGAGGTCATGCCAGGGCTATGGGTCAGGCACTTCTCTGCTCACTGGGCCCTGCCTATGTGGCCCTCCCCCCACAGAGCCTACTGGTGGGCCCATGCCCCCCCTCCCATCCTTTGTAGGCAGTGCAGAGGGCCCAGGTGCATGGTCTGTGGTGAGGTGCCCATGGCCTCTGATCTACCCCCAGGTGCCTACTGCCTCTCAGTCTCGGACTTCGACAACGCCAAGGGCCTCAATGTGAAGCACTACAAGATCCGCAAGCTGGACAGTGGCGGCTTCTACATCACCTCCCGCACCCAGTTCAACAGCCTGCAGCAGCTGGTGGCCTACTACTCCAGTGGGTATTGGGCAAAGGCCAGGGGGGTTGGGAGGCCAGCTGCTGTGTGTGTGTGTGTGTGTGTGTGTGTGTGTGTGTTTGCCTGGGGTAGGGGTCTGCTCCCCTCCCACCCCCTCTCTGATTCGTCTTCCTTTCCCCTCCTCCTCCTTGGACCCCTCTCCTCCCTCCTTTCTTCTCCCCTGGCTGGTGAGGAGGGGGCTGCCTGGAGGCAAGGGGGTGCAGCTGGTGTCATTTATCTCTGCAGCCCTAGGACCGGTCTGAACCAGTTACAAGGCTGCTCCATCCCTCACCGCAGCCTCTAAGGGAGGAGGGCTCCCTCTGCTCACATGCATGGGGTTGTGACAGTGTGACTGAGCCATCTGGATGTCCCCACACGCCAGGGGGCGCATCTCTGATGTTCTCCTGTGTTCTGTCCAGAGAGCACCCGCTGCCCAGCTGCCCCACCAGGTTCCCTTTAGGAAGTGCCACCTGTCTGTCCCCTTGGCTACTGTGCTCTGTTCCTTCAGTGACCCCTGGAGGGCTCATTCTGAAGCCCCATGCCCAAGCCTTGCAGAGGTTACCTAGCAATGTGAAAAGACCCTTGTGTCTTTCTTGGGGTGTGGTGTGTCCAAGCCCTTCTGGGCTCCCTGCCTTTGCCTGGGGGCTGCCCCTCCATTACTCCCTGTGGCCCCCCTGACCTCCTGTGAGCTCCTCCAGACCCGAGGCTTGTTCCTCTCTCAGAGTCTGTGTTCAGGCTGTGCCCTGGGCCTCCACCACTGCCCCTCACTAGCCGCTTGCCCTGATGGATCCCAGCCCAGGGTTCCCTTCCCCTGGGAAGCTCCCAGTGCTGTCTGGGGGACCTGCTATCACACACCTATCTGTCCTCCATCGTGTGTGTGGTTGGGGAGTGAGAGGGGACTGTGAGCTCCTGGAGGACATGGCTTCATTGGACCTGTCTTTTTTTTTTCTTCTCAGTTTTGGTTTATGGTGGTGAGGGGGATTGAACCTGGGATTTGAGTGTCTCAGGCATGAGAGTCTCTTTGCATAATCATTATGCTGTCTTCCCCACCTGGCTTTGTCTCTTGCAGTACCTGTTTAGGTGGCCAGCCACCTCTTAAAATCTGATAATGAGTGAACGAATGAATGATGAATGAATGAATGAAGCAGTCGGTAGGTAGATGAATGAGGCAGTGAGGCCTGTGTGGGGCTGAGTGTGCACACATAGGGCTGGATGCCTGGTCCCAGGGTGTCCTTCAAGGCTCTGGGATAGACTCTGCTTACACTCTGACTCGCTCTCCACAGAGCACGCTGACGGCCTGTGCCACCGCCTCACCACGGTGTGCCCTACGTCCAAGCCCCAGACTCAGGGCCTGGCCAAGGATGCCTGGGAGATCCCCCGGGAGTCGCTGAGGCTGGAGGTCAAGCTGGGCCAGGGATGCTTTGGAGAGGTGTGGATGGGTAAGGACCTGCCTCTGCCCCGCTGGGGCCACACCACCTTAGGGTTGTCCCTGCCTCAGAAGCAGAAAGATGTGTAGCCTGGGTGGCAGCTCAAGGCCCCCTGGACCCCTTCCCTTAACCTCCTGGAGCATCAGCTGCCTTGGCTGCATGCCAACCTCTACTATAAGTGTGGCGCCCCTGGTGGTAGGAGCCAGAGCTGCCATAGTGCTTGTGCTCAGCTGGGGTGTAGCTCCCCCTGCCAGGCCTCTCAGACCACATGACATCTGTTTACCCAGAGCTCCTGAGGCTGGGCAGGGACTCCCCACCACCTGCTGTGTGGTGTGGGCCTCCCATCTCCTCACCAGTCAAATGGGCTGGTCAGAGTAGGGCCCAGCTGGGGAATTAGAGGGGTAACAGGGCTGTGTCTCCTGAGCCACAGCACAGTCTTGGTGTCCCTGTGCCTATATGTGACCATGGGGACACAAAGGACAGAGGGTGGAGGAGAGCAGAGAGGGCTTCTGAGTTTGAGGCATGGTGGGATCAAAGGTGTCAGGAGGCAGGCTGGCCAGGGAGGAGGGGTGCTGGTGGGGCTGGATACAGGGCTGGGGGTGGGGTGGGAAGGGGCAGCGTTTAGAAGCAGCCACTCAGCCAGGCCGCTGCAAAGTCTGGGCAGAGCCACAGGTGCAAGCCTTTTGGTGGCTATAAAATTCAGTTCTGACTCAGATGTGCAGTGATGTTGTGCCCGTGGTGGGAAAGGGGTACCCTGCACCCCATGCTCCAGAAGGAATCATGAAGAGCACCCAGTGGCCCGAAAACAAGACCTGAGGCCAGGAGGGACAGGTCTCACCAGAGTCACTGGGAGCCTAGTGGGTACAATGCCTGTGCTGAACACACTGCTCTAACACAGACACCCCCACTCCCTCAAGGACTCACAGCCCAGATTAGCATGGGGTAGGGGGCTGTAGCTACTCCTGACTTTCCTGTGGGTGGGGCCCCAGGCTCAGCTGTCACCAGAGTCCTCGGTCAGCCCTGCAGGACCACACAGCAACACTCCCACGTACCAAAGAGGAAACCGAGGTGCAGAGGAGACTGTCTTGTCTCCCTGTTGGTGTTGGGAAGAGGTAGGGATGAGCCCCATTCTCCAGCCAGCCTGGCCTTCAGGCCCTCATGCTTAGTTCAGGGCCTGACTCTTTGGGCATGAGACTCAGAGGCTTCACTTCCAACACTTCAGGGGGTGAGTCTAAGAACTTGGGTTCTAACGACAGACTCTGCTTCTTGGGTATGAACCGAAGATGCGTTAAGTCCCGTTACAGCCCTGTAAGGGGAGTCCTGTTCTGATGTCACAGGGGACAGGAAGGCTTCCTGTCACAGGGGACAGGAAGGCTCAGGAAGAGCCCACACCTCGGCTGGGCTTGTTGCCTGCTCAGGAGGCTGGAACTAGAACGGCAGGCAGACCTGGCTCCTGCTGGCTGACAGGGGAGCTCTTCACTGAGGGTTTCTTCACAGGGACCTGGAATGGTACTACCAGGGTAGCCATCAAGACCCTGAAACCGGGCACCATGTCTCCAGAGGCCTTTCTGCAGGAGGCCCAGGTCATGAAGAAGCTAAGGCACGAGAAGCTGGTACAGCTGTACGCCGTGGTGTCAGAGGAGCCTATCTACATCGTCACCGAGTACATGAGTAAAGGTGAGCCCTCCTCGGGCTTCAGTCACACTTCACTTCCCCTCAAATCTAGAATGTTCTTTTTTTTTTTTTTAAAAAAAAAAGATTTATTCACATGAGAGAGTTTCACATGAGATGAGAGAGTGACACACTTCACTTCCCCTCAAGTCTAGAATGTTATTTTTTTTTAAATATTTTATTTATTCGCATGACAGAGTTTCACATGAGATGAGGAGAGAGCTGGAGAAACCAGGGCACTACTCACTCCAGTATATGCCGTACTGGGGATCAAACCAGTAGCCTCAGGCATACCAGACCAGTACTCTACCAGGGGAGCTATTTCCTTAGCTGCTAGAAAGTTTACTTATTTTATATTATTTATTATTATTATTTTTTTTTAATTTTTAAAAAATATTTTATTTATTTATTCCCTTTTATTGCCCTTGTTGTTTTATTGTTGTTGTTGTTGTTGGATAGGACAGAGAGAAATGGAGAGAGGAGGGGAAGACAGAGAGGAGGAGAGAAAGATAGACACCTGCAGACCTGCTTCACCGCCTGTGAAGCGACTCCCCTGCAGGTGGGGAGCCGGGGTTCGAACCGGGATCCTTATGCCGGTCCTTGTGCTTTGTGCCACCTGCACTTAACCCACTGTGCTACAGCCCAACTCCCTATTATTTATTATTTTTAGGAATATTCATGTTTTTAAATATATTTTATTTATTTATTTAAAATATTTATTTATTCCCTTTTGTTGCCCTTGTTGTTTTATTGTTGTAGTTACTATTGTTGTTATTGATGTCGTTGTTGTATAGGACAGAGAGAAATGGAGAGACGAGGGGAAGACAGAGGGGGAGAGAAAGATAAACACCTGCAGACCTGCTTCACTACTTGTGAAGCGATTCCCCTGCAGGTGGGGAGCTGGGGACTTGAACTGAGATCCTTACGCCAGTCCTTGTGCTTTGCACCATCTGCGCTTAACCCGCTGCACTACCGCCCGACTCCCGAATGTTCATGTTTAAAGGTATAATGGAATAGGGTCAATTTTTGTTTTAGCGCACACATATACAGGTAAACATATATGATTACGTGTGTGTGGAACTTGAGCCTGTGCATGCCTGCTTTTACTGCTCCTGGCTCACATTTTCATTCAGACAGAGACACATAACATAATGCTGGATTTTCCCTGCTGCCATGGCACCTTCCATGTGCCCATGTCATATCAGAATTTGAGCCTGGGCCATGCTCATGGCAAGGCATGTGCCTTGCCCAGTGAGCTGTCTCCAGGACAAGACCTTTCATATCTTTCAATTTTTAATATATATATACATACATATACATACATATATATATATATATGTATGTATATATATTATGGAGAGAGAGACAGAGACAGAGACAGAGAGAGAGAGGGAGAGAGAGAGAGAAGGGGGAGACCAGAGCACTGCTTAGCTCTGGCATGTGGTCTGCTGGGGATTAAACCTAGGAATTCTGGGTGGAGATGGATGGGTCTCAGGCCTGCAACTCTCTGGCACTAGAATTATTATTATTTTCCCTTTTTTTTTGTTTTTTTGTTCTTATCTTTGCTTTTCTGTCTTAGCCGCAAGGGCTTTTTGCTGAAGCTTTGCATTTTTGTGACTGTACCGTTTCTGGTGGGCTCAGTTTTTGTTTGTTTGTTTTAAGACAGAGGGAGAGAGACAGAGACACTAGGATGGCCCTATTACTTGTGAAACTTCCCCTTTGCATGGTGCTTCCATACAGTGGCCAGGGGCTCAAACCCTAATACATAGAAAGTGTGTAATCTCTTGGGAGAGCTATCTCCTGGTCTCCCTGGAATCAATTTCTTATGCCAGTGAAATCTAACCAAAGGTTACCTTTCTTTTAAAAATGTGTTTTTACTTGAAGCAACATTAGTTTATGATACTACATGTTCTAGGTGTGCAGACACATATTAACATCTCTATATAGTACATTGTGCTTCTCACCAAAAACTTAGTTTTCATCTATCCCCCTATAATTGACTCACTTTTATTTTCAAAATTTTGTTTTTAATTAGTGAGGGAGAGAGAGAGAGAGAAAGAGAGGGAGAGAAAGAGACGGAGAACATCAGACAGTATCACTCTGGCACTTATAATGCTATGATTGAACTTGGGTCCTCATGTTTGAAAGTCCAACACCACCTCCCAGGCTGCACTACAGTTGATTCCTTTTACCCAGTCTCTCTCAATCTCTCTCTCTCTCTCTCTCTCTCTCTCTCTCTCTCTCCTTCTTTCTTCCTTTCCCACAAGGATTCTTGCTGGGACTTGGTGCCTGCACTATGAATCCACCATTCCTGGTGGTCATTTTTTCCATTTTCCTCTTTCTTTTTTCCTTTCTTTCTCCCCTTCTTTCTTTCTTTTTTCCCCCCTCTTTATTTCTTTTTTCTTTCACTATTTTATTTGACAGGACAGAGAGAAATTGAGAGGGAAGGGAAAGGTAGAGAACAAGAGACACATCTGCAGCCCTGCTTCACTACATGTGAAGCTTCTCCATGCAGGTGGGGGTCGGGGGCTGGAACCCGTGTCCTGGGTCCTTGCACATAGTGGTGATACATGTGCTTAACTGGGGGTGCCAGCATCTGGCCCCCTACCCAGTGTTTCTGGTTCCACTTAACCCCTTCCTTTTTGGTAACCACTGTTTTATTTTTGTTTTGTTCATTTGCTTTGTTCCTTTAACTTCCACAGAAGTGAAGTGGTATGGTGCTTGTCTTTATCCACTGGTCTTGTTTCACTTACCCTGACACTTTAGGTCCCTCCATGTTGTTGCAAATGGCAGGATTTCTTTCTCTCTTTTTTTTTCTTTTTTAAATAAATGTATATTTGAGTATTACTCGCACTGTGTGCAAGCATCCCATCTCCCATCTGTCCTTGGGCATTTATATAGTCTACATCCGTGGCTGTTGTAACGAACATGCAACGACCTTGGAGTTATTATCTTGGTTTTTGTCTGATAAATATTCATCATGAGGGTCCCCGGGTCCTGTTCCATCTTGTTTTTAATGATTTCCTACAATGCTTCTTGTGCCCCACCTCCCACCAGCTTGTGGCTTTTCTATGCCCGCCTTCCTGGGGTGCAAAGAGAATCTTCTCAACTACAACAATAAAACAACAAGGGAAACAAAAGGGAAAAAATATATATATATGGGAATCTTCTCCAGGCCTGCAAACTAAGCCACATTCTGCCAAGTCCTTCACCAGACCTAAGTTATTTTTCAAATTCATTAACTGATTTTCAAAATTCCACTTTTTTTTTTTTGAGGAATAGTTTATGTGAGGAAAAAAAAATCCTCATTCAGGACTGAATTTTAACAAGCAGTACTGCAATTCTTTTACTTCGATCATTATATAGAACACCACCCCCTACTCCCCAAAGCTCCCTGCACTCCTTTGCAGACAGTACTGTCCAACTCCAACCACCCCACACCCCACACCCCCGGAAACTGCTGAGGTGCTTTCTGCCACCGTGGATCAGCTTATCCTAGAACTTCCTGTGTGTATCCTTAGGCAGGAGCTTTTCCTTCACACTGTAGGTGTGTGTCAGTTATTCTTTTTTCTTTCTGGATAGTATGCCATTGAGTGGGTGAGAGCTTCTCTTTTCACCTGCAGTGGACATTGGCTTTTTTTTTCCTATCCTGTTCGCCTCTGGAGTGACACACTCTTGGAGAGATTTTATTTAGAGATAGGTCTATGTAAGTCAGACTGTGCTGACTAAAGCGAGGCTGGCCAGCCCAGGTGGATGGGATCCAGGAGTGATGCTTCAAGTCTCAGAGAAGATAGGATTGGAATTAAAGCTGCTTTCTCTCTGCCAGGGAGTCTGCTGGATTTCCTCAAGGGGGAGACAGGCAAGTACCTGCGACTGCCTCAGCTGGTCGACATGGCTGCTCAGGTGAGTTGGACCCTCCTACCTTTCACATCTTTGGCCCGAGCACCCCTTCCAGGAAGCTTGCCTTGACTGCTCCTATACCGATCTCACCACCTATTACTGGGACCCACTTACAGGTGCTGTGAGTGGTGGTTTGGGGCCAAAGAAAGAGCCCTAACCTGGGCAGCGAAAGTCACTGACTTGCTATAGGAACCTCAGCCCTCAATTTTCTTCTCTGTGAAGGTCACTCAGGCACTCAGCATATACAATAGATAGTGCTTAATAACCATTTTCCCCCTTTGAATCTTTATCACAATTCAAGGAGGTAGGGAGGACTATTGTTCCATTTGACAGATGAGAAAGCTAAGACTCAGAAAGTGGATTCAGGCATTAGGCAGGACCTGATACTCACTTGTGTCTGGAGGGCCTCTGGAGCCTATTACTCATGCTCACCCCGCTTCCATGACTGGTCTGGTGTCATCTAGTCTTGTGTCACCCCTTTGCCCTTTGCCCTTCATTTCCTTCTGCTTTTTGTGCTAACTGTTCCCTGAAGAAGTGGGAGGAGGCATTCAGCTAGCCTCCCGCTCTCCTGGGTGACCCGAGCCCTGTGTTCTCACTCCATGGCTTGGGAGGGTCTGGGGTGGCCCCTGAGCTGGGGTTCTGGGCTCCTGCCTGCAGATCGCCTCGGGCATGGCCTATGTGGAGCGGATGAACTATGTCCATCGGGACCTGCGGGCAGCCAACATCCTGGTTGGGGAGAACCTCGTGTGCAAAGTGGCTGACTTCGGGCTGGCCCGGCTCATCGAGGACAACGAGTACACGGCCCGGCAAGGTGCTTAGGGCCTAGCTCTGGGAGACCCCAACCCTTCCCTCCAGCCCCCGTGTCTGGCTTGGCCACCTGGGGAGACCCAGTTGGGACCTTCTGCTGAACCTCCACCACCTCTGTCCCTACAGGTGCCAAGTTCCCCATCAAGTGGACGGCTCCCGAGGCCGCCCTCTACGGCCGCTTCACCATCAAGTCGGACGTGTGGTCCTTTGGGATCCTGCTGACTGAGCTCACCACCAAGGGACGGGTGCCCTACCCTGGTGAGGACCCCAGTGACCTGCCTCTTGTCCTGGTGACCTTGGAAAAGCCACACCCTTCCTGAGCCTCAGTTTCCCCATTTGTATAACAAAGAGGTTGAGCCTCTGGTCTTGGGGGCTCTCTCTAGTCAGGGCTGCAGTCTTGGGGGGCAGTTATTCACTGTCACCCCCAGCCTGTGCTCTGCTCCCTGTCACCCTCCTATCACCACCATCAGCCTCACTTACATTCCTCCTGGGAGCCAGCCCGCTCACACCTCTTTCTGCCCACAGGGATGGTGAACCGAGAGGTGCTGGACCAGGTGGAGCGGGGCTACCGGATGCCCTGCCCACCTGAGTGCCCTGAGTCCCTGCACGACCTCATGTGCCAGTGCTGGCGGAAGGAGCCTGAGGAGCGGCCCACTTTTGAGTACTTGCAGGCCTTCCTGGAGGACTACTTTACGTCCACTGAGCCCCAATACCAGCCTGGAGAGAACCTATAGGGAGCAGGCGACTGGGCACGACTGGCTTCTCAGCGTGGGCCCTGGGCTGGCTGGCCCCAGATGTGGGGTTTTGCCACCCACCCGTGCCCACCTGCTGCCAGGATCCTCTCTAAGGGACATGGCCCCTCCTTCTTCTGTGGCCTGGATAGGCTTGGGGCCTGAGGGTGGGCACCAAGGTGGGCATGGAGACTGCCTTCCGGAGCCTGCTCTGACCATATGCCTCCCTGCAGTCCCTCCTGGAGCCCCGAGGGTCTCTGAGGGAGGCCTGGGGAGAAGGCTCGGGACTGAGGATGGCTTTACCCAGCCTCGGCCCACTCCTCACAGTCACCCCGTCCCGATCCCCACAGGCTCCCAGATCTGTCTCCAGAGTTGGCCAAAGAGCCTTTCCAAAGAGGAGTGATGGGCCCCTGACCTTTGACCTGCCTGCCACCCTGTCCTGGCTCTGGACTCCCCAGGGCCAGGTCTCTCTGCTGGGGCTCCTGGGCTGCGCAGCCTGAGGCCTGGTTTGACTAGATGATGGTGGGTGGGTGGTCCCCTCCTCAAACCTGGCCCTGCTTGGACCCAAAGGACCTTTAGAGATCATCAGTTCTTTGTCCCCATGTCACCCCTGGGGAAACTGAGTCCACAGCAGGATTGTGTCCTGCCCAGGGCCAAAGAAGAGTGTTAGGTGGAGGTGGGACTCAAGAGTGGTGCTCCCTCTGTCTTCCTCAGAAACCAGCATGATTGTCTTTGGAGGCATCCTGAACAGATGGGAGCAGCCCAGGGACAAGGGGCCTGAGGATGTATTGGGGACAGCAGAGCATCCCCCCACTGTCTATGGGGGTAGTGGGGGTAAGAGTGGAGGTGATGTGGGGCTGTGCTAGAGACGGGGCTGAAGGTAAAGGTCCAGGTGATGGAAGGCAGCTTCAGTCCTGACTGTGGGTGCAATCACTGTGGGTGATTTTAACTTTGGAGGCTGACCATCCTCGAGAGAGTGAGCTCCCAGGCTCTGGAAGCAACCAAGGAGAAGTAGAAGACCCAGCTGGATGGAACACCCTGGAGTCAGGAGAGACCCCCAGGCCCTGTTTTCTCTGTCCTTTGTCATTTCAAAACCTTTTTCCTGATTGCTGCCCCTGAGCTCTCAGGGCTGGGAGCAGAGAGGACCCCGTATCCACTGCCCAGAGTGGGTGCCATGTCCACTGCCTCATCCTAGGACCGGGTGTGACACTGGCTTCCTCTCCAGGCTGCAGTGTCTGCCTCCGTAGGTGGCTGTGGCCCTGTGCCTGCTCTGCTCCCGTCCAGCCCCTTGGCCCGACTCCGCATGGTGGGTGGGCTCTGCTGTCAGTCTGGGGGCGGTGTGTGATGGCTTCTCCCTGGGTCTCAGTGTACCTGTCTCCAGAGGGGGTGGCTGACAGTTTGTGAGTATCTTGCCTAGGGTCTCCTCTGTGTGTGTGTGTGTGTCCATATTTAACATGTAAAAATTCCCCTTCCTTTGTCCCCCAGTTGTTTTGTACATTTTGCCCACTGCCCCCATCACAGCAATAACGTTCCCACCGCCAGGAGTTCTCGAGCCAGCCAGGCCCTGCCAGCGGGGAAGGAGGCCAAGTGGTGCCTGCCTGTGAAATTTCAACTTTTCCTTTCACACGTGTTTATTGCCCAAGTCTTCTGTCTGTCCCAGTCAGATCTGGGCTTGCTTTTCCCAGTGTGCCCTGAAACCCCTCCACTTGCCTAAGACCCTTTGTTAAGATATTGTAATACTGTCTTTTTTTTTTTTTTAATTTTTAAACAGTGTTTTGTAGATTTCAGATGACTATGCAGAGGCTTCTGGGATCCCCGACTCTGGGCAAGGCCTAGGGGTCCTGCATTCTGTGGCCCAGGCTTGGGGGAGGGTGTGTGTGTATGGGTTTTTTTTCCCAGAATGGGTTGTAAATACTTTACATATTGTCTGATTAAATGCAAACAGACCTCAGAATTGGGCCAGTGATTCTTGAGCCAGTATCTACTGTGTGAAGACAGACTGTGATCAGAGGGGCCTGGGGCCTGGGGCCTGACAGTGCTGGCTGCTGCTCAGCTTCTAGCTTTGGAATAAGGCTGTATAAGTACTTCTGCTCCTGCATCTCGGCGCTGAGCACATCTGGAGCCCTGCTGATGTTGGGGGTCAGTATACCAGATAAGGCTCAGGAGTCTCAACAAGTGAACAGCTCAAGGCTCAGGTAGTGGGTAGTGGTTATTAACCTGTTGGGGCCAGGATGAGTTGCTGGTGCTGGGTTTCCTGGGAGTACTGAGCTGGGTAAGAACGAGACTGAACACACTGAAGAAAAAGCCAAAGACCCTCCCTCTCTCCTCCTCCCCCAGCTGCTGAAGAACACAGACCAAAAAAGGTGCATCTGACACGGTTGATGATGGAGAGTTTCATTTCACATCAAGTCACACCCCTATCCATGTGATTCACCTCTGGCTCACAAGACCCATGTTTAGTTAAAACCCAAATCAGGACATTTCTTGGTTTACTATCTATTTATTTACTTAGGTGTTGCCAGGGCCTCATGTGTTTGTGACTTCATTACTCTAAACTTACTGAGACAGAGAAATTGAGAGGAAGGTGGGAAAGAGAGAGATACCTGCAGTACTGCTATGCCACTTGTGAAGCTTTTCCCCTGTAGGTGGGAACCAGGGGCTTGAATCTGCATCCTTGAGCATTGTAATATGTGAGCCTCACTACTCTGAGCGTTTTTTATTTAGATAATACAGAGGAAGGGAGAGACATCCCAGCCCCAAAGATTCTCCCAGCCATCATAGCTGTTCCCCATGTGATGCCAGGGCTTGAACCTGGGCTGCTTGCATGGCAAGACAGGCACCCTACCCAATGAAATATCTCTCCAGTCCCTAGTACTGTTTTCATGATCCATATACTGTGACCTGATCCATGTGCAGGACCCTGGAGTGCTGGTGTCTTAGCTGTGTAGGCAGGAGCACAGATGAGAGCTGGTGGCATGCGCCTTCTGTCTGCTCCTGGGAGTGTGTGTCTTCGTGTTTTAGAATAGCCTGCAGGGAGCCAGAAGATAGCTCACCCAGTAGAACACGCACCTAACTATGCACCGGGACCCAGGTTCTAGCCTGCAACACCTCATGGGAGCACGATGCAAAGTGGAAACACCATGTGTATTGGAGCAGTGCTGGCAATGGCAGAGGAATCACTGGGGACCACGTGTCACACACCCACATGGCACAACACGCACTGCACTGCCCTTACTACGTAACTCATACACCATGCACTGGTGTGCACACAGAAACCAAAGCAGAAAGGTCAGAGAAAAAAGATGTGATGTAGATAAAGTCACGGGAGAAGGAAGTGGGAGAGAGGGAGAAAGAAGGAAAGGCAGGCCCAATGGTGAAAACAGCAGTAGAGGGAGGCATGAGAGGGACTGACAGGGAAGAAGATCTGAGAGGCAGAAGCTAGAAATAAGCATCTAGCACACAGACAGAAACTGAAGCACACGGGACACACAGAAAAGCCTGGAAAGGCATTGGTAGAGTTAAAGGAGGAGATAGGAAGACAACGCCTAAGCCAGTCAGCAGGCCAGGGAGGGGTAGAGGGGCAGAGAAACAAGTGAGGAAGGGGCCAGGCAGTAGCGCAGCAGGTTAAGTGCAGGTGGCACACAGCACAAGGACAGGCATCAGGATCTCGGTTCGAGCCCTTGGATCCCCACCTGCAGGGGAGTTGCTTCACAGGCAGTGAAGCAGGTCTGTAGGTGTCTATCTTTCTCTCCCCTCCTCTCTTGATTTCTCTCTGTCCTATCCAACAACAACATCAATGGCAATAATAATGGCAACAAGGGCAACAAAATGGGAAAAAATGGCCTCCAGGAGCAGTGGACTTGTAGTGAAGGCACTGAGCCCCAGCAAAAAAACAAACAAAAAAACCCCAGAGGCGAAAAGAAAAGAAATAAGAGGAACAGATAGACAAAGAGCTGCCCACCTCCAGCCTGCCACCACCCAGAGACACAGGGCAGACCCTCCACTGGAGCAGGACAGCGTTGTCCCCAATAAGGTCGGGCATATCCTCTACCACCTAGCTCGGTCCCAGAGCCTTCAGGAACATGTGGGTCCTTCTGGGTGTAGTCAGTGCTATGTGTGCCCTAGACGCACAGCACTGAAGGCACCGCCACCCCAGGGTGGTGGGAGCTAGGCTGGAACTCGCGTCTCATGTGGTACAGCAGTCACAAATGATGTCCAGGTACTCCTCATTTTAATGAGAGATATGGGGGGTGGGGGAGAGAGAAACAGGCAAGAGCACTGCTCAGCTCTGGCTAGTGGCTCTGGGGATTGAACCTGGGACCTCAGAACCTCAGGCGTGAAAGTCCCTATACTTTGCATTATGTATGCTTAATCTGCTGTGCCACCACCCAGCACGGCTCCGGCTCCTTTTGCATCACCACTAAACTGTTTCCCCAACCCTATGCTCATTTTTTTAAAAGCCCAAACTCCATCATCTTCCCCCACCACCACCACTCTCACCCCCTCTCTCTAAGTCTGTGACATTCTGTCTATGCCTCATGGCTTCCCTCCTGGGAGTTCTTGTCTTTGTTCCATCCACAGTTATTGAAAGCCTCCCAGGACAGAGCTGTGTGCTCCCTCCCTCCCTCTCTCCCTCCCTCCCTGGGCTTCAGAGGGCTCCTTATTGAATTCTGCTTCCATTCAGTGCCTCCCTGCAGAAGTGCGTGTATCCCCTTTCTCTCTCCCTCCCTCTCACCCCTCCCCTCCCCCCACTACATCTCTCCCACCTCCGCTTCTCCACCCCACCCCCACCCCCGCACTCCTGGGGGGCTGCATCTAGATATTTCCAGGTGAGCCTCCTGCCTCTCTCTCCCTCCCCTCTCTTTCTCTCTGGCTCTCCCTCTCCCTCACCTCCTCCCCTCTCTCCCTCTTCCCCCCTCTGGCTCTCTCTCTCTCTGGCTCTCTTGCCTGTTGTCCAGGGTGGATGAGAACTAGCTAGAGATGTGTCAGCCATCCTGCCTCACCCTCCTGCCCCACCCCCACCCCAGCTCTCCTGCCTCCCTGCTCTCCTCAACTATTGCTCCACAAACATCTCACAGAGAACTGGCCAGGCTCCCTTCACATCTATGCCTCTTCCTCACACCCAGAGGAGCTGCATTTTAGACCTAACTATGGTCTAAGACATTTGCACACCAGGGGCAGACTGTAGCCAGACCCTTCCCTGAGCACTGGTGACACCAGCCCCCAGCTCTCCCCGGCCTCCCATGTGGCTCCCTCTTAATTGCCCGGTGACCTCACCTGCTGGGGACCCCTCCTGCCCCCGTGTGTGGCCCACCCTCACTCTTTGGAGATCTGTGTACACCTGCCTCCTGGACTCTGGACACCACCATCCTTGGGGTACCCACGCAAGCCCCCCTGCCTCTACTTCTTCCCTTCTTGCCCATATCCTGTCCATATTTCCCCCCAAATGCCTGTGTGCCAGCTTGCCCTTCATTCCAACACCTCAGGCCTCCTCTTCCCCTCTACCCCTCTCACCCATGTCCCCACCTGGGGCAGGCTTAGGGGATACAGAGGCATATCTGAGGCCTGGCTCCCTGCAGAGAGGACTGGGGGCTGCATGTGTCCTCTCCTTCTCTCCCTGCCTTCCTGAATGCCTCACTCTCTCCAGGGTCTGTCCCTGCATGAGGAAAGTCTGTGTGTCTTAACTCATGAGATGGCTTGAGGTTTGTATGTTACCACACGTCCTAGGCATGTATGTTAGCATGTGTGAGCAGGAGAGAGGGAGGGGCCAAGGCAGAGGCACACAAAGCCTGCTGGGGGAGACTTGGGGTGTTGATTGAATAGAAGATCTCCCTGTCTCTATCTGTATGTGCTGTTTGATTATTCAGACATCTTTGTGCCTGTGTGTGTATGTGAGAGGGAAAGAGAGAGACAGAGACAGAGCTGGGTTCTTGTCTGTTTCTGTCCATGTGAATGGAAGTGGCTGCTGGTCTCTGTGTGTCTGCTGGGTGGCAGCGAATGTTTCTGTCGTAGGTGTGTATGTGTGTGTGGTCAGCTCTATCCATGCAGTGATGAGTGTGTGAGTACAGGGGTGTAGTGGGGTGTGTTTCAGGGAGCATCTCCCTGTTCTGTGAGGATGGCAGGACTCAGCCCTGCTCCGGGAGTGTCAGGGTCTATCTGACTGATTTGTCTTCGGTCTCTGGAGATGTCTCCTGCTCTCTGCCTGTAGTCTGACATATCCTAGGCTAAGCAACTCACTGCACCCTGCCCTGGGGTATTTGTTGGGATCCACATATCTCTGTCCCTGTATTAAGACCACTTTATCCCTCAAACCATGCATGCATGCATGTGTTTGTATGTGTGGGTGGTCCCTGAGCCCCTAGTGGGGCAGGGTCCCACCTCAGAGCTCCAGTGCTTCCCCATCCTCCTCATCCTTTCTGTTCTCCCTGTGCACCTTCTGGCATTTCCTTCTTCCTGCGCCAGAACTGCACTCACATGTCTGTCAAATGCCCTTTGTTCTTGTTTTCCAGCTGCAGAGAGCAGGGTGGGGGTGCAGGTGGGGGAAACATCAGGGGTTTACTCTTCTCTCCCCCTTGCTTCCTGCAGTGGAACTGTGGTGGGCTTGGGGGGTGTAATAGGCAGCCCCTCAGGCCTCCTTCCTCCAGGAACACCCAACTGCAGAGCCCACACCCTCTTCTGTGGAACTTTTTTGATTTTGAGCATGACACTGCCGGGTGTGTGTGCGTGTGTGTGTGTGTGTGTGTGTGTGTGTGTGTGTGTCTTACTGCGCTGTTTTCTCTCTCCATCTGTCTATCTGACTGTCCCACCAGGCTGTACTTGCTTTCTGTGCTCAGGCCCTGAAGTTCATTGTCATTCCTCAAGCGTGTAACACACACACACACACACACACACACACACACACACACACACACACACACGCATGCTTGTGAGCTCCCTCTCTTTGCATTCTTGCTTTTGTGCTCCTTCTGTGCGTCATCGGCACTAGCATTCATCTTCTATTCAATCAACACGCTGAGTCTCCCCCAGCAGGCTTTGTGTGCCTCTGCCTTGCCCCCTCCCTCTCTCCTGCTCCCCTGTCTCCAAGGCATTACCCAGGCTCTTCCCAGAGAGGAAAGAGGGTGGGGCATATGCAGGCCTCAACCCCCCCCCCTTCATTCTCAATCCCCCTCCCACCATAACTCAGTGCTGTCTCTGACTCCCTGGATCTCCTATCTCCCTCCTCCCCCAACTGGACTCTACAGGCCTCTCCCCTCACTGTCTCTGTCCCTGCCATTCCTGCCCCCCGCCCCTTCTTGGCCTCCTTTCTCCTTCCTGATTTTTCCAGATGTGCCTGTGTTTGACTCTGTTTCATGCCACATATTTCCAACCCCACCCCACTCCCTTCCTCCCTGTGGCCTCCATCTCCTCTTCCTGCCAATGTGTGTCCCTATGTGATGTGCGCTTCTCTCGCCTGCAGGCCCCTGACCCACCAGGCTAATTATGGTGGGGATGGGGGGCCCAGTGTGTACTACCCCCTGAGGAGCTTCCAATTTGCAGTACCCTCTCCATCAAGTCACCCTTTCTCTCCTGGCCTTTTCTGAGGTCTTCATAAGAGCTTCTGTTTCCGGGATCTGGTCGGTGGCACAGCAGGTTTAGCACACATGGCACAAAGTGCACCGACCAGCATCAGAATCCCAGTTCAAGTCCCCGGCTCCCCACCTGCAGGGAGTCGCTTCACAGGTGGTGAAGCAGGTCTGCAGGTGTCTATCTTTCTCTTCCCCTCTCTGTCTTCCCCTCCTCTCTGGATTTCTCTCTCTCCTATCCAACAACAACAACAGCAATGACAACAACAACAACAATAAACAACAAGGGCAACAAAAGGGGGGAAAAAGAGCTTCTGTTTTCATGAGGGGGCAGGTGGCACCCAGCCCCAAACCCTAAACTCACTAGTGCAAAAACAAAACCAACTTTTTAGGCTCTGGGACCTTACACTCTGGTCCCCCAGTGCCCTCTGCTTCTCTGACTTTTCTTTTCCTTCTCTGCTCTGTCTCTGCTTCTCTCTCTCTCTTTCTCTTTTTCCTGCTCCTTCTTCTTTTATTTATTTATTTGGTCTCCAGGGTTATTGCTGGGGCTCAGTGCCTGCATTATGAATCCACTGCTCCTGGAGGCTATTTTCCCCCCTTTTGTTGCCCTTGTTATTTAACATTATTATTATTTTTAATTTCTTTATTGGAGGATTAATGTTTTACATTCTACAGTAAGTACAATAGTTTGTACATGCACAATATTGCCCAGTTTTCCACATAATACAACCCCCACTAGGTCCTCTGTCATCCTTTTTGGACCTGTACTCCCCCCACCCCCAAGTCTTATACTTTGGTGCAATACACCAACTCCAGTTCAGGTTTTGCTTGTGTTTTCACTTCTGATCTTGTTTTTCAACTTCTGCCTGAGAGTGAGATCATCCCATATTCATCCTTCTGTTTCTGACTTATTTCACTTAACATGATTTCTTCAAGCTCTATCCAAGATGGGCTGAAAACGATAAAGTCACTATTTTTTAAAATATTTTATTTTATTTATTTCCTTTTGTTGCCCTTGTTGTTTTATTGTTGTAGTTATTATTGTCGTCGTTGTTGGATAGGGCAGAGAGAAATGGAGAGAGGAGGGGAAGACAGAGGGGGAGAGCAAGATAGACACCTGCAGACCTGCTTCACCGCCTGTGAAGCTACTCCCCTGCAGGTGGGGAGACGGGGTTCGAACCGGGATCCTTATGCTGGTCCTTGTGCTTTGCGCCACCTGTGCTTAACCCGCTGCGCTACAGCCCGACTCCCCATTTCTAGCCCTCTGAGAGTTCTCCAGACTGCTCTCCACAGAGGTTGAACCAATTGACATTCCCACCAGCAGTGTAGGAGGGTTCCTTTGACCCCACACCCTCTCCAGCATTTGTTGCTGTTACCTTTTCTGATGTATGACATTCTCACAGGAGTGAAGTGGTATCTCATTGTTGTCTTTATTTTCATTTCTCTGACAATCAAAGACTTGGAGCATTTTTTCATATGTTTCTCAGCCTTTCGGATCTCTTCTGTGGTGAATATTCTGTCCATGTCCTCTCCCCATTTTTGGATGGGGTCATTTGTTTTCTTGTTGTTGAGTTTGGCAAGCTCTTTATATATTCTGGTTGTTAGCCTCTTGCCTGATGTATGGCATGTAAAGATCTTCTCCCATTCTGTGAGGGGTCTCTTGGTTTGGGTAGTGGTTTCTTTTGCCGTGCAGAAGCTTTTTAATTGGATGTAGTTATGCTTGCCTTAGTCTTCTTTGTAATTGGATTCGTTTCATTGAAGATGTCTTTAAAATTTATGTGGAAAAGAGTTCTGCCAATATTTTCCTCTAAGTGTCTGATAGTTTCTGGTCTAACATCCAAGTCTTTGATCCACTTGGAATTTACTTTTGTGTTTGGTGAAATATAGTGGTTCAGTTTCATTCTTCTGCATGTTTCAGCCCACTTTTTCCAACACCATTTGTTGAAGAGACTCTGCTTTCCCCATTTCATAGTCTGGGCACCTTTGTCAAAGATTAGATGTCCATAGGTGTGGGGGCTTACTTCTGGGCTCTCAAATCTATTCCATGGGTCAATGTGTGTGTCTATTCATGTTCCAGTACCAAGCAGTTTTGATGACAATGGCCCTATGATACAATTTGAGATCTGGGAGTGTGATGCCTCCAGTTCTGTTCTTTCTTCTCAAGATTGTTTTTGGCAATTCTAGGTCTTTTCTGGTTCCAGATAGACATTTGTAGCATTTGTTCTATTCTCCTAAAAAATGTGGTTGGGATCATGATGGGGATAGCATTAAATTTGTATATGGCTCTGGGTAGTATATTCATTTTGATGATGTTAATTCTTCCAACCCATGAACATGGAATATCTTTCCACTTCTTTGTGTCTTTTTCAATTTCCTTGAGTAGTGACTCATAATTTTCAATATACAAGTCTTTCACTTCTTTGGTTAGGTTTATTCTTAGATATTTTATTGTTCTTTTGCTATAGTAAAAGGAATTGATTTCTGGATTTCATCTTCTTCTAACTTAGTGTTTGCATAGAGGAATGCCACTGACTTTTGAATGTTAATTTTGTAGCCTGACACCTTACTGTATTGCCTGATGATATCCAAAAGATAATTGCTGGATTCTTTAGCTTTTTCTATGTATATTATCATGTCATCTGCAAATAGGAAGAGTTTGACTTCTTCTCTTCCAATTTGTATCCCTTTAATTCCTTGCTCCTGCCTTATTGCTATGGCAAGAACTTCTAACACTGTGTTGAATAGTAATGGTGATAGTGGGGAGCCCTGTCTAGTATGTGATCTGAGGGGAAATGCTTCCAGTTTTTCACCATCGAGTATGATGTTGGCTGTAGGTTTGTTGTATATAGACTCCACTATCTTGAGGAATTTTCCATTTATTCCCATTTTTTGTAGTGTTTTGATCATAAAGGGATGTTGAATTTTGTCAAAGGCTTTCTTTGCATCTATTGATATGACCATGTGGCTTTTGGTCTTGCTTTTATTGATGTGGTGGATCACCTTCATTGATTTACATATATTAAACCAACCTTGCATGCCTGGGATAAATCCCACTTGGTCATGATGAATAATCTTTTTAATATACTGCTGTATCCAGTTGGCTATAATTTTGTTCAGTATTTTAGCATCTATGTTCATCAGGGATATTGGTCTGTAGTTTTCTTTTTTGGTTGTGTCCCTGTCTGCTTTTGGTATCAGAGTGATACTGGCTTCATAGAAGCTGGAAGGTAGTATTCTGTGTCTTCAATCTTCTGGAAGACTTTTAAAAGTAGAGGTATTAACTCTTCCTTGAGAGTTTTGTAGAATTTATTTGTAAAACTGGTCCAGGACTTTCATTCTTGGGAAGATTTTTGATAATTGTTTCAATTTTGTTGGCTGTGATGGGCCTGTTCATATTATCTAGTTCCTCTTTATTTAATTTTGGAAGTTTGTAGGTATCTAGGAAATTGTCCATTTCTTCCAGGTTCTCTAGCTTGGTGGCATATAGTTGTTCATAGAAGTCTCACATGATATGCTGAATTTCTGCGGTGTCTGTTGTGATATCTCCTCTTTGATTTATGATCCAATTTATGTGGGTCTTCTCCCTTTTTTGTTTTGTGAGTCTGGATAAAAGTTTGTCGATTTTGTTCACTCTTTCGAAGAACCAACATTTACTTTCATTGATCTTTTGTATGGTTTTCTTATTACCAATGTTATTTATTTCTGCCCTAACTTTAGTGATTTCTGGTTGCTTTAGGGTTCCTTTGTTCTTCTTCTAGGTCTTTAAGGTGTGCAATCAGGTTATTTATTTGCACTTTTTCTTGTTTCCTAATGTGTGCTTGTATGGCTATGAACTTTCCTCTCAGTACTGCCTTAGCTGTGTCCCAAATATTTTGATAGCTTGTGTCTTCATTTTCATTGAACTCTTGAAACATTTTGATTTCTTCCTTTATTTCCTCTTTGACCCAGTAGTTGTTAAGTAGTGTACTGTTGAGCTTCCACATTTTGGGACTATTACTAATCTTTTGTTGTTAATTTAATTCCACTGTGGTCTGAGAAGATGCTTGGGATGATTTCAATGCTTTTGAATTTGCTGATGCTGTCTTTATGGCCTAACATATAGTCTGTTTTTGAGAATGACCCATGTGGAGTTGAGTAAAATGTGTATTCCAGTTTCTTGGGATGAATGACTCTGAAAATGTGCAATACTTCTAGTTTATCTATCTCCTCATTTAGCTCCCTCCTGTCTTTATTGATTTTCTGCCTGGATGATCTGTCAAGTTGAAAGAGTGGGGTGTTGAAGTTCCCTGCCATGACTGTGTAGCTATTAATATATTGCTGTAGCTCTTTCAGTAGATGTTTGATGTATTTCGATGGCTTTTCACTGGGTGCATAGATGTTAATAATTGTTAAGCCCTCTTGGTTTACTGATCCTCTGAGCATTAATTAATGTCCATCCCTATCTTTTTTAATTTTATTGATTTTAAAGTCAATCTTGTCAGATATGAGAATAGCTGCTCCTGCCCTTTTTTGTGGGCCATTGGCATATATGATAGTTTTCCATCCTTTCACTTTGAGTCTGTGTTTGTCTTGTTGGGTTAGGTGGGTTTCCTGTAGACAGGATATTGTTGGGTTGTGTTTTCTGATCCATCTTTCTACTCTGTGCCTTTTAATAGGTTAATTCAGGCCATTGACACTTATTGACCTAGATTGAAGATATTTTAACACCATTCTTATAGATTTTTGGAGTGTTCTGATATATGGCCTATTATGGTGGTCTTACTGTTTATAGGAGATCTTTCAGAACTTCTTTCAGGGCAGGCTTGGTGATAGTTGATTCTTTCAACTGTTGCTTGTCTGAGAAGGTTTTTATGCCTCCATCTAGTCTGAATGGGAGTCTAGCAGGATACAGTAGTCTTGGTTGAAAGCCTTTCTCATTGAGCACTTGATAGATATCTTGCCATTCTCTTCTGGCCTATAGTGTTTGTGTGGAGAAGTCTGCTGCTAATCTTATGGGTTTTCCTCTAGGTGACTTTGTTTTTATCTTGCAGCCTTCAGGATCCTTTATCCTTATTCCTATTCATTCTAAATATGATGTGTCTTGTCATCTTTAAGTCTGGGTTAATTCTGTTTGGGACCCTCTGGGCTTTTGGAACCTTTATATCTTTGATGTTGTCTAGACTAGAGAAGTTCTCAGCTATTGTGTCCTGAAGAATGCTTTCTTCCCCTCTCTCTTTTTCTTCCTCTGGTAAGCCAATAGTGCATATGTTGTTTCTTTTGATGTCATCCCATATGTCTCTGTTGTTGTTTTCTCTTACTCTCTTTTTGAGATCTCTTTTTTCTTTTTTAGTTGTCTCTAATTTGTCCTCAATCTTGCTAATTCTGTCTTCAACCTCATTTATTCTTTTATTATTATTTTAATTAAAAAATATTTATTTTCCCTTTTGTTGTTCTTGTTGTTTTTTAACTGTTGTTGTAGTTATTATTATTGTTGTTATTGATGTCATCATTGTTGGATAGGACAGAGAGAAATGGAGAGATATGGGGAAGACAGAGAGGGGGAGAGAAAGATAGACACCTGCAGACCTGCTTCACTGCTTGTGAAGCGACTCCCCTGCAGGTGGGGGGCAGGGGGCTTAAACTGGGATCCTTAATCTGGTCCTTGCGCTTTGCACCATGTGCGCTTAACCCGCTGCGCTATCTCCCAACTCCCCAGCCTCATTTATTCTATTCTCTCTCCTCTCTACTGTTTTCTGGAGTTCATCTATTTTGTTACCCTGTTCTGATACTGTTTTAGCTTGTTCAGCTAGTTGTGTTCTTAGCTCAGGTATTTCAATTTTTCAGCTCTCTAATAACCTTGAGATAATTAGTGTTTTCTTCCAGAGTCTCACTTCTTGTTTCTGCATTTCTGATGACAATACTTTCAAACTCTTTACTCACTCCTGTGACTATTTCCTTAACCAGTGTTTGGATGTTGACCTCACTGTTTTGTGGTTCAGGGCTTTTAGTTGGACGCTTTTCCTAGTTCATTTCTCCAATATTTCTTCTTGTTGGTTTAACCATTCTATCTAGTATGTTATGAGGTCCCTCTCTCAGTACTTTTCAAATTACTGATCACTCTTGCCTGAATTGACTTGTGTCTAAGTAAGGTACTTAAAGAGTTCACAGTTGTGGAAATTAACAGTGTTTCAATATTATTTCAATCCCTGAGTTGGAGCACAGTGGCTGTTAAAATCCTGAGGGTGTTTAAAGTATAAGTAGGCTTCTTGGCTTAATCACTCACTCCTGACCAAGAGGTAAAGCAGAGTGGGGAAGAGATAGCACAGTGGTTATGCAAAGAGACTCTCACACTCCAAGGATCCAAAGCTCCAGGCTCAGTTCAGCTTCTCTGTCAAGCTGGGCAGCACTTCTGGGCCCTGGGAGTTTCTAAACAAGTTCCATTTTTAGTCTGTAGGTTCTGAGGCAATTATTCACCATGTTCTCATCAGGAGAACAATATGGAAAGGCTCCCACTATACCGCCCCACTGCTAGGCCACCGAGGTGTAGATCTTCTCCTGAGTTTCCTGGTCAGTTCTCTGTTCCCAGATGTCAGCACAGGGCTTCCCCCCAGGTGCTCCAGCCTCTGAGGGCAGTAGCAATGGAGACTCAAGGTTGCATTTGGTGAGTCTTAGGGGAGTCCTCTCCTCCCTTCAGCTGTCTTTTTGTTGGTAAAACAGTCTGGAGGTGGTGCCTCAACTGGTAAACTGCTGGACAGTTACCAGCCGCTCAGTCTCTCCTTAGGCTCCTCCCTGTCCACGAGCCACATGTGTTTACACTCACCAGTGGTTTGGTGGGTTCCTGAAGTCGTTCTAGTCCTGCCTTGTTGCAGTTCCAGGTGTTCTCCTTTGGTATTCCTAGTTGACCCAGTTTAACGTTGCTATTATTATTACTACTGTCATTGTTGTTGGATAGGACAGAGAGAAATTGAGAGAGGAGGGGAAGACAGGGGCAGAGAAAGATAGACACCTATAAATTTACTTCACTATTTGTGAGGTGACCCCCCCCGCAAATGGGGAAGCCAGGGGCTTGAACCGGGATCCTTATGCCAGTCTTTGCACTTTGCGCCATGTGTGCTTAATCTACTGCGCTACCACCCAGCCCCCTTTCTCTTTCTTCTTGTGCTCAAGACTGACTGGCCAGCCACTGACTGTGCCCCCACCTTCTTTGCCCTCTGGTTGGCAATGCTCCCCTCCCACCTTCCCCAAGCTCTGACTTTTGACTCTTGGGTTCTGAGACTCTCTGGAAGACCTGCTTCCCTGCTCAGACTTGTACCCTGACTTACCCTCCAAGATTAAGGTGGACTTGAGGGGGGCAGTCTGGAGACCCAACTTAGCCTGAGGAGCCTTCACACAGTGGGTAACCAGCTGTGTCACTCTGGCTGGTTCCTGTGGGAGTCTGTCCTTCCTGCAAGGGGTGGGGGTGTTGGGGACTGATGTCTCAGTCACTTTCCCTCACCCCCATTACTTCCCTGTACCCCTTCTCCAGGAATCCCCTGGTCCCAGTGTGGTTGTGTGACTGTGAGTGTAAGTGAATGTGTATGTATATGAATGTGTTTGAGTGTGAGTGATTGTGAGTGTGTCTGTGAGTGAGTGGATGTGTGTGTGTATGTATGTGTGTGAGTGTGTGAATGTGTGTGTGTGTGTATCTATGTGAGTGAGTGAATGTGTGTGTGTCTATGTATGAGTGTGTGTGTGAATGTGTGTCTATGCGTGAGTGAGTGTGTGTGTGTGTGTACAGCTGTGCACAAGCTGTCCACTGCACTTCCCCTCACTCCCTCTCTGTTGTTTTACTTCTATTTAGTCTCTACCACAGAAGCCTTTCTCCTTTCTTTTTCGTTTTATTATTTTAAGGTTTCAGGCTGACTTTTTCAGATATTAAGAGACAGACAGAGCCCAAGAGGGAGGGGGAAAGATAGCATAGCACCAAAGTTCCTCTCAGGATGGTAGGGGCTGGACTCAAAGCAGGCACCCTCCCAGGGGAGCTATCAATATCTTGCCTGCCCCATTTTGCTTTGTTTTGTTTTGTTTTTGTTTTTTTTTCCCCTCCAGGGTTATTGCTGGGCTTGGTGCCTGCACCATGAATCCACCGCTCCTGGAGGCCATTTTTTTCCCTTTTTGTTGCCCTAGTTGTTGCAGCCTCTTTGCGGTTATTATTGCCATCGTTGACGTTGCTTTGTTGTTGGATAGGACAGAGAGAAATGGAGAGAGGAGGGGAAGACAGAGAGAGGGGAGAGAAAGATAGACACCTGCAGACCTGCTTCACCGCCCGTGAAGCGACTCCCCTGCAGGTGGGGAGCTGGGGTTCGAACCGGGATCCTTACGCCGGTCCCTGCGCTTTGCGCCACATGCGCTTAACCCACTGCGCCACTGCCCCACCCCTTTTGTTTTGTTTTCTTTCAAAGAACATGTCATTTTCTGATTCTCAAATTGTGCATGAGAGAAAGTACAAAGAAGATAATAGATTCCCCTATGGGCTGTGTTCTCCCAGAGTAAGGGCCCTTGGGTGCCAGAGAGGGGACCCTAAGTAGGCATGTAATCAGGGCAGCACCTGGCACTGGTACCTATCTCTTCCTCACCCGTCTTGCTGGCTTTCACACACTGTCCTTCTCAGTTCCCCTTTTGCTGTGTCTCTCAACCTGCACCCAAGTTCTCACCAGAGTCTCCCTTGACTTTCACTCCATTCATTGCCAGCTGGAATGTGTGCTGGGTGGGCGGATGGGAGGCAACCCCCTCCAGTCACTCCTGGGGGATGCATGCTGGAGTGTGAGTGCAGGCACTGGCTCCCTAGACACTCCTGTCTGCCCTCCCCCCCCATGCAGTCTTTGTAATGGCCTTCCTGCTGTCTGCCCTGTAGAGTGTGTGCGCCTGCTTTTCCTCTCTGATCTCACAGTTTGTTCCCTCTGTCTCTGTGGTCACTCCCGTTCATGAGTTCTTTGGCTTATTCAACACACAGAATATCCCCCACCCCCACCACAGAAATTGTCTGCCAGGACCACGGATTGCATTATCTCTTTTGTGATAAGAAACCCCCATTCAAGGGAGAGAAACCCATTGCTAGCATCCAGGATGTGTCCTGCTCTGTGCTAGAGGGATGTGTGTGTGTTCATCTGTCCTTTTAGTCTCCCCTGTCTGCCCCTCCTTTCTCCTTTCCCCTTCCCCTCCATTTCATAGAGATTTTTGGAGTCCCATGCTGTCTGTCCAGCCTGGAGAAGCCCCACCCCCACCCTCGAGTGCCAGGATGTGTAAGTATACATGCCTGTGAGTGTGCTGGTCTGTGATTGTGTGGGGGTGTGGCTGAGTGTGTGTATGAATGTGTGTGTGAGTGTGTGCTCCTGTCTCCCCATTTTCCCCACTTCTGTGCAGCCTTTGTTCCTGGATGATGCCTTCTTTTTTTCCTTCTTTCTCTCTCTCTTAGAAATGACAGTTATTATTTGTTTTTGGTCTCAGAACGAACATGCTCACTGCATAAGTAGGAAATACCAAAAAGGAATGTAGAGAATGTAAAATAAAGATCCTCTGTAATTCCACCTCTCTGAGAGAAAGGAAACAGGGTTAACATAGTGGGTGAAGGGGTTATCTTTTCACAACCTTTTTCTTGTGTCTTACAAATCTTTTCTCCATATTTGCCTTTACAGGGTATAGTTCATTCTCTTCTCACTTGTCCTCTCCAAATCATTCGGGGCTTTCCACTTAGGACACCCCTATGTGTCTTTGTCTTTGCCTGTCCCTCTGAATGGTCTCAGTATCTTTGTCTGGGAAGGTCTTTCTTCTTTATCTCTCTGGGGCTTCAGCAGTACTGTATGTGGGGGGGGAGAGGGAGAGGGTGAGAGAAAGAGAAAGAAAACTAGACAGAGGGACCAAAGGAAATAGCAGGAAAGAGACAAAAAGAGATTCCATATCATATCCACTCTGCTCCCCTCCTCTCCCTTTCACTCTCCCGCTCTTCCTCTTTCCCTCCTCCCCTCCCTCCCTTTCTTTTCTCACAATGCAGGCACTGCTGTGTCCCTGCCCTTTTTCTGGCCTCTTTGCTCCTGAATTTCTTATGAATTAAGCAGATGTGTGTGTGTGGGGATGGTGGTGGTGAATGCAGAAGGGTAGCAGAGATCCCACACTGAGGAAACAGGAGGGAGCATGGACAGCATTTCTTGACATTTCCCTTGTATACCTGGAGATCTAGGGGGACAGAAGACTGGGGGGGGGGGGGGCTGGCCATGGAGGCTCTCACTCTGGTACCCCCTCACAGGGGCTAGGAAGTAGGGCATGGTTCTTAGGAAGTAGGAGTGGGCAGACTGGACTCTTTCTCACATGGCCACAGCCACCTCCTCGAATTCCCAAGAATCCTGGAGTACCCTGTGCCTTGCTGTGGGGGCCCTGACCACCTCTGGAACACTCCTTCCATCTACTCTGCCCCTGTCCCTCCTCTGTCTGCTGGTGCCTGACACCTGCCTCATAGCTCACTTCTGAGTGTCACCACCTGAAACTATCACATTTAGGGGCTCAGAGAAGTCATGTAAGAAAGCTCAGTGCAGTGCTCAGCAAGTTGCCACTCCTTCCTTCACTGGCCCAGTCACACCCACTTCCCATGGGCCCTTTTCATCTGTTCCTTCTCTGCTCATTTCTTCCCTCCCGTCCCCACCCTAATCATTTTTCTAGACTCCTAGTGGTGTGCCAGCTCATGTATACAGTTGCTAACCTTTCTGACTCCCCCTGCTTCCTGGGGGTCCCAAACCCCCTTTGAGCAACTGCCTGGGCCTCCTCATGCCCATACAGACCCCTGCCCAGGGCCCTTGATGAGCTCCCAGCATGCAGTCAGCACCCAGCAGGGGCCCAGCCTGGTTGTTGGGGACTCTCACTCTTGCTAAAGCTGTCACTGCTTCCTGTCACTATTGTCCTCAGAACATGTCCCTGAACCCCAGTCCTTGGCACAGGTCTGGTCTCTGCCTGGAGTGCTCTCCAGTCTTTGATTCCTGTGAGGCTGTTAAGACTCACAGGAGGCTGTTAGGAGACATCCCGGGGGCTGTGTGTGTGTGTGTGTGTCTGTGTGTAGGTCATAGAGGTGTATGAAGCTCGCAGCTTAACCCCATCCAGCCCGCTGTCCCTGCCCAGGAAGGGACATAGAGGAGGGGTTTCCATGCTGGGCTCCTAGGGAGCTGCTGCAAAGCATCTGGGAATATGACTCAGTTCTCTCTTCCTCCTGGAAAACTCCTATGCATACTTCAAGGTCCAGTTCAAAGGGCAGTTTCTCTATGAAGAATTTTCTGACTCTCACTGAGTGGCCACCTCTTGGGAGCTCCATTATAAATAAGATAAAGCTCTGGTCACATCTTTTCTCTGTGTGTCTGCTTTCCTGAAGGCTGAAGGTGCTCATGAGTGATGCCCACCATAGTACCACTGTTCTAACTGCAGTCTCCCTGTGTGCTGGAAACTGTGGAGTACCTTGTGCATGTCTTTCACCTGATCTTTACAGTATGCTTGTAGATAGTTATTACCCCAATTTTGTTGCTGGCTTTGAAAGTGACTGGGATCCATGTGGATTCAGTTAGCTAGGAAGGATCGTCAGTTTCCCCAATGAATGGGTACTCACGAGATGCATCACGGGAAGGTCGATCCAATGCATCCCATGTGCAGCTTGGCGATATGAGAATCCGGCATGAAGCCCAGCCAGTCTATCTTAGCGTTACTCTCGATCGCACTCTGTCATTTCACAAATATCTCATAAAAACTGCAGCAAAGGTGGGCGCGAGGAATAACATCATTGCAAGACTGGCCAGCTCCTCATGGGGCGCGAGCGCTTCCACACTACGATCATCATCTCTGGCATTATGCTATTCCACTGCAGAATACTGTGCCCCAGTATGGTTCCGTAGCCCCCATGTCCACTTGGTCGATTCCAAATTATATTCCTCCATGAGGATAATTTCTGGAACCATCCGTTCCACCCCGGTTCCATGGCTGCCAGTTCTTAGCAACATTGCCCCGCCAGATATTCGTCGGGATGCGGCATCATCTAAGTTCATTTCCCACGTCTATGCTCGACCAGACCTGCCAATACGAGGATATCTTCGCCCACCCTGTCCAACGCTTGACGTCTCATCACCCAATCTGGTCCCCTACTCCTACACAGAACTTCTCTGTTCCAGACTCTTGGAAACAGAGCTGGCAGTCAGCTGAGGTAAAGAACAAACACCTCATCACAGACCCCTGCAAGCGTCAACTCGGCTTTGACCTAGCACGTTATGATTGGGCCCTCCTCAATCGCTATCGAACAGGCCATGGCCGGTGTGCCGCTATGTTCCATCGCTGGGGAGCCAGAGACGACCCGAACTGCCCCTGCGGCTACAGACAGACTATGACCCACATAGTCAACGACTGCCACCTCTCCAGATTCAAAGGAGGTCTCGAAACTTTACATCAGGCTCAACCTGATGCTGTTGACTGGCTATGGAAGAAGGGCAAACGCTAGAAGAAGAACCCCAATTTTATATTTTTTTCTTCACATTCATTTTATTAGTGATTTAGTAGTGATGCACAAGATTATAATATAATTGGGGTATAATTCCACAGCACTCTCACCACCAAAGCTCACCCAAATACCCTTAATGGTAACCACCGTAGTTCTCCCACGGTCATAGTTATGAGTTGGAGAGAATATATCTTTCAAGTTCGTGTGTTTCAATTATCTATATTTCATTTAGGAGTGAAATCATCCCATAGTTGTCCTTCCAGTTTCCTCTTCCCTCTCAGACGAGAGAAAAAGTGCTTGATTTCCTCAGGTGTTGCCCAGAATCTCTTCCTTCTCAATGATGGTATAAAAACAAAGGTTCTTGGTCACAAAAGTTCTGGGTCCTGGTAGAACGGAGTCCAGAGACTTCTGGTCATCTTCCCCTGCCATTTCTCCTCTGGGAGTATGGAACAAAATTCTTTTTTTTTTACCTCTTCAAATTTTTTATTTTAATTGATATTTCATTTATTTTTTAAAATTTATTGGGGAATTAATGCTTTACATTTGACAGTAAATACAATAGTTTGTACATGCATAACATTTCCCAGTTTTCCATATAACAATACAACCTCCACTAGGTCCTCTATCATCCTTTTTGGACCTACACTCTCTCCCCAACCACCCCAGAGTCTTTTACTTTGGTGCAATACGACAACTTCAGTTCAGGTTCTATTTGTGTTTTCTCTTCTGATCTTGTTTTTCAACTTCTGCCTGAGAGTGAGGTCATCCCATATTCATCCTTCTGTTTCTGACTTATTTCACTCAACATGATTTTTTCAAGGTCCATCCAAGATTGGCTGAAAACGATAAAGTCACTATTTTTAATAGCTGAGTAATATTCCATTGTGTATACATATACACCACAACTTGCTCAGCCACTCATCTGTTGTTGGACACCTGGGTTGCTTCCAGGTTCTGGCCATTAAAAATTGTGCTGCTATGAACATATGAAATCTTTTTGGATGGGTGTGTTGGGTTCCTTAGGATATATCCCCAGGAGAGGAATTGCAGGGTCATAGGGTAGGTTCATTTCTAGCCTTCTGAGAGTTCTCCAGACTGTTCTCCACAGAGGTTGGACCAATTGACATTCCCACCAGCAGTGTAGGAGGGTTCCTTTGACCCCACACCCTCTCCAGCATTTGTTGTTGTTACCTTTTCTGATGTATGACATTCTCACAGGAGTGAAGTGGTATCTTATTGTTGTCTTTATTTTCATTTCTCTGACAATCAAAGACTTGGAGCATTTTTTCATATGTTTCTCAGCCTTTCGGATCTCTTCTGTGGTGAATATTCTGTCCATGTCCTCTCCCCATTTTTGGATGGGGTCATTTGTTTTCTTGTTGTTGAGTTTGGCAAGCTCTTTATATATTCTGGTTGTTAGCCTCTTGCCTGATGTATGGCATGTAAAGATCTTCTCCCATTCTGTGAGGGGTCTCTTGGTTTGGGTAGTGGTTTCTTTTGCTGTGCAGAAGCTTTTTTTTTTCATTTTTTCTTCCTTTTTTTTTTTTCCTCCAGGGTTATTGCTGGGCTCAGTGCCTGCACCATGAATCCATCGCTCCTGGAGGCCATTTCCCCCCCTTTTGTTGCCCTTGTTGTAGCCTCGTTGTGGTTATTATTATTGCCATTGTTGATGTTGTTCATTGTTGGATAGGACAGAGAGAAATGGAGAGAGGAGGGGAAGACAGAGAGGGGGAGAGAAAGATAGACACCTGCAGACCTGCTTCACCACCTGTGAAGCGACTCCCCTGCAGGTGGAGAGCCGGGGGCTCGAACTGGGATCCTTATGCCGGTTCTTGCGCTTTGCGCCACATGCGCTTAACCCACTGCGCCACCGCCCGACCCCTGTGCAGAAGCTTTTTAATTGGATGTAGTTATGCTTGCCTTAGTCTTCTTTGTAATTGGATTCGTTTCATTGAAGATGTCTTTAAAATTTATGTGGAAAGGAGTTCTGCCAATATTTTCCTCTAAGTGTCTGATAGTTTCTGGTCTAACATCCAAGTCTTTGATCCACTTGGAATTTACTTTTGTATTTGGTGAAATATAGTGGTTCAGTTTCATTCTTCTGCATGTTTCAGCCCACTTTTTCCAACACCATTTGTTGAAGAGACTCTGCTTTCCCCATTTCATAGTCTGGGCACCTTTGTCAAAGATTAGATGTCCATAGGTGGGGGGGCTTACTTCTGGGCTCTCAAATCTATTCCATGGGTCAATGTGTGTGTCTATTCATGTTCCAGTACCAAGCAGTTTTGATGACAATGGCCCTATGATACAATTTGAGATCTGGGAGTGTGATGCCTCCAGTTCTGTTCTTTCTTCTCAAGATTGTTTTTGGCAATTCTAGGTCTTTTCTGGTTCCAGATAGACATTTGTAGCATTTGTTCTATTCTCCTAAAAAATGTGGTTGGGATCATGATGGGGATAGCATTAAATTTGTATATGGCTCTGGGTAGTATATTCATTTTGATGATGTTAATTCTTCCAACCCATGAACATGGAATATCTTTCCACTTCTTTGTGTCTTTTTCAATTTCTTTGAGTAGTGACTCATAATTTTCAATATACAAGTCTTTCACTTCTTTGGTTAGGTTTATTCTTAGATATTTTATTGTTTGTTTTTTTTTTTTGCTATAGTAATATAGTGATATTCTTCATTTTTTAAACTTCCTCTTTAAAAAAATTTATTGGGAGTTGGGCTGTAGTGCAGCGGGTTAAGCGCAGGTGGCGCAAAGCACAAGGACCGGCATAAGGATCCCGGTTCGAACCCCGGCTCCCCACCTGTAGGGGAGTCGCTTCACAGGCGGTGAAGCAGGTATGCAGGTGTCTATCTTTCTCTCCTCCTCTCTGTCTTCCCCTCCTCTCTCCATTTCTCTCTGTCCTATCCAACAACGACAACAACAATAACTACAACAATAAAACAACAAGGGCAACAAAAGGGAATAAATAAATAAATATTTAAAAAAATTATTTTCCCTTTTGTTGCCCTTTTTTATTGTTGTAGTTACTATTGTTGTTATTGATGTTGTCGTTGTTGGATAGGACATAGAGAAATGGAGAGAGGAGGGGAAGACAGAGAGGGGAAGAGAAAGACACCTGCAGACCTGCTTCACTGCCTGTGAAGAGACTTCCCTGCAGGTGGGGAGCTGGGGGCTCGAACCAGGATCCTTACGCCAGTCCTTGTACTTTGCGCCATGTGTGCTTAACCTGCTGCACTACAGCCTGACCCCCTATCGCTTCATTTTATAAATGAAGTTAAAACTAAAACTTAAAGCTAAGTTAAGTGACTTGTCCCAGGGTTACACAGCAATTAGTGGAGGTGGGATTTGAACCAGGCTGTCTGGCTCCAGAGTTCAAAGTGCTTCAAAATGCTAAAAAGTTACTTGCTTGCAGCATTTTTTCCCTCCTCTCAAAGTAGAAAGGCCCTAGTGATGCCTTTCTTTTCTACATTGCATGCCCCCTCCCTTTCTTACTCTGTACTTTCTTCCAGAGCAGTGCATCCCCCCACCCCCTATGTGGAACCCTTTCTGCATCCTCAAAGATGAAGTGCTGCCTGGGCTGCCCCACAGATGCTGCAGACTGGCCATCTTGTTCCCATAGCCCCCCATCCCCAAATAAGGTTTTCTTCTGTTCTCATTAGCACCCACCAAGCCATCTTTGACTCCTCCTACTGCCCCCCAGCCATCTGTCCCTGCTGCCTGCTGGCTTCTCAGCACCCCTACTTCAGCTCCTTCTGCCTTCCACTCCTGCACTTACCCCTCTACTTGGCACTCAAACACCTGTCTCCTTCCCAGGTCTCCTTGTCTGCAAATGAAGCCCAGCTCACTGTTCTTCATGGGGTGTTTCAGGCATTAAATGAATTCTCCATAATTGTTACAGCAGGACCGGAGCTCACAGGCTGGGACTGTATGAAATATTAAATGGGTGACTATTAAGGGTTTTTTAAAATAAATGAATGAATCTCTCTCTTTCTCTTTTGTCCTCCTCTCAGTCAGAACCCAACTTTTGTTGTTGTTGTCACTGGGGCTTCATAGTTCTGGGCAGACTTTTTCAGACAGAAAAGACAGATACAGCTAGAGAAACAGAGAGACAGGCACTATAGCACCGAAGTTTCTTTCAGTGTGATTTTGAGTTACCCCTGCCCTCCCTCCCTCCCCAGACTCTCTCTCACCACTCTACTTTGTTCTCCTCTCAGTTCTTATTGACATGAGAAATGATCTCACTAATCCACTAAGCATTCCATCCATTTTCTCCCCCCCCCCATTTTCTATATCGTCAGTCCTCACTCACCATTGTTGACAGGTTCTTGGAAATTCAGACTTTATGCAAAATAAAACATAATGGAAATGGGCCCTCGAATAACTCTTTCACTATCATTTTTTTTTGCCTCCAAGGTTATTGCTGGGGCTCAGTGCCTGCACTATAAATCTACTGCTCCTTGCTGCCATTTTTCCTTTTTTTTTTTTTTTTCCATTATTGGATAGGACAGAGAGAAATTGAGAGCAGATGTGGAGATAGAGAGGGGGAGAAAAAGATAGACACCTGCAGCCCTGCTTCACCACTTGTGAAGCATTCCTGATTCTCGGGTGGTTCCTTGCACGTAACCTGGTGTACCATCGCCTGCCCCCCCTTCACTATTATTTTTGTTACAACATGGATGAGAAAAACCAAATCCATTTTGGTGTTGAATGAAATGATATGCATCAAAGATCTACTGGATAGGGCGGTTGGCTGTGTGTGGGGGGTCAGGGGTGGAGTCTGCTCTTCTCCCCCTCACTGCAGAGTGCTAACTCAACAGTGCCTGGTGCACAGTAAGTACTCTAGAAAGACTCATGAATGATGAACACAGATCCCATCGGTGATCCAGTCTTGTTGAATTTGTACCTCAATATCCTCACCAATGTCTTCTCCACCCCAGGTCACTCTTCTGCCTCCCTGTCCTACTCTGCTGTGTTTCCTGTTTTATTCTGCTTTCTGAGTTTTTCCTCTGAACCCTCACAGATTTGGATGTCCAGCTGTGAGAGGATCATCATGTGTGAGTGTATGTGTGTATGAGAGAAAGAGAGAGAGAGAGAGAGAGAGAGAATGAATCTGTATCTCACTGCCTCTCTTCTGTTTTTTTTTTTGGGGGGGGTTGACCTATTTTCTTGTTTCCTCTAGTTACTCACTTTATTCATTTATAACTTTGTTCAGTTATTCCATTTACAAATACCTGTGGTAAACACTTTGCTGGGTAGGTTAGGTGTGTGGATTGCATTGAGTGGACCTATCTGTGAATCTTTCATATATGGGCCCCTTTATCAGGTTTTGTTCTCATCTTTGGATTATTCCCTCCATTTTCCTATCTATTCATCCATCCATCCATCCATCCCATCCATGCATCCATCCATCTTCCTGAGAAGTGTCAGGTTTTGTGTTGGTCAGGGAGAATGTATATATGCATTGTGCCTTATCTGTGTCCCTGTAGTCGGTCTTAGGCTTTCATCCTCCCCACCTTCCCTGCCTTTACTTTTATCTCACT